>NC_086317.1:321566145-321904895 GCF_036172605.1 Pelobates fuscus | reverse complement strand
TCCAAAACTGTACAAATGGACTGGTTGCATCCTGTTACCATTGAAGACGTGGTGCCCCCACGTAAACGAGCCATCCGCCGGGCAAAAGCGGTGCGGACATGGAAGAGGGCTAAAGCCCTGACTGATTCTCCCGACTCTGGTTCAGATTCTGAGGAGGTTTCGGATGAGTCCGATGTGATCGGCTCTACTGACTCGGACTGGGTAACTCAGCTCTATTGTCTCGGACTGGATAACTATGTCAGTACCTTCATGGCACTGGGCAAGGCACAAACAAACATGAACCCACACACACTGCCCCCATACACACACACACTGCCCCCATACACACACACACTACCACCATACATGCTCACTGCCCCCCATACACGCTCGCACTGCCCCCATACACACTGCCCCCCCATACACGCACATACTGCCCCCATACACACACACACACAGCCCCTCCCCCCCACACACACACACACACACTGCCCCTCCATACACACACTGCCCCCATAAACACACACACTGCACCCCATACACACACACTGCACGACATACACGCACACTGCACCCCATACACACGTACTGCACCCCATACACGGTCACACTGCCCCCAAACTCCCCCACACACACTGCTCCCCATACACACACACACTGCCCCCCATACACACACACTGACCCCCCATACACACACACACACACACACAAACTGCATCCCTCACACATACCATTGGGTTTTATTTCTGGCTGACGCCGGTCTGCGAAATATTTCTCCTCTTTTCGACGGTCCCCGGGTGCTAAAAGATTGCAGGACACTGCAGTAAAACATGTAGGTATGAATCAGTTGGAAATCGATTTAGAAGCACGTCTACTGGCAAGGTATATATAAAAAGACCCAATATGTTAATTGCAACAATGTTAATGTTATTTATTTACTGACTTGTAGAAGATGTTGCAAACACTATGTCAGGCAAACTGCTAGGATGGAAGAAATGGAACACAGTTATGCTATTGCCAATTTTCATAATACAAACTCTATTCCAGTTGCTAGACAATTTTGTGAACGTAATGGCGCTTAATTAAAATGTTTAAAAAATACAGAAAATTCAGTACAGTAAAGGCTTATACCAAGGGGTCATAAAGGTGATCTTATTAAACTTCTTAAATATTTTGAGTCTAAATGGATCTCGACTTTAGGCACACAAGTTCCATTTGGCCTCAATTCTATATAGGATGCATCATGCTATGTCTAATTTCAGTCATTTAAGGTGAATTTAGATTCAGCTCGGTCAAAGGGCAGCTGTGTATGCTGCCTTATGAGTTATCTGGTTCTCACCCATTGGACTCCCAAAGATCCAGACCAGAATGGAGTTGAATAAGTCACCAGGGATTATACCCCACTCCTGCCAAAAGGTAAGCATGAGGTGGAAAATTAAAATTAGAGGCTTCCCCACAAACACTTAACATTCTCCCCTAACACCCTAACATCCAGATACCACATAGCAGACCCCTCCCCCCCACCCACAATACTCAGCCACACTCAGTCTCACCCTTCTTCACACACAAAATTCAGCTACCACACACACAAAGCTAAATCAGCACACACAGGCACACCCAGCCTTGCCCCAACTACAGACCACCAGCCTCCTGCACAGACAACATTCAGCCACTACACTCTCACAAACACAACACTGAGTCTGACCCATACACATACAACACTCCACCACACACAACGACCAAAGAACAGAGCGAGAGAAGGGGCCCCAATATGGCATCCTGCCTAGGGCCCTGGGCAATTTTAATCTGACTCTATTGAACACTCCTTACCACTTTGCTCTTGCATTTTCTTATATGGGTTGGCCATACTAGTCTGTCATACATTTTTTTTTAAAGATGCATCAGTCACAAAAGGCTCTGATATAGAAATTTCTGTTTTTGTTGACCGTTAACTTTGATATACTTTCTTTTTACTTTTCGTTTTTAATTTTAATCTCCCCCCTTTTAGAACAGTTTTCTTTATCACTTTAATAAATGTTTATGATTCTGGCAGTTTGAGTGCATTTGAGTCTAGTATCAGACTTAATTAATTCTTGCATTGCATTTCTTAAGTTGTACTATATACTTGCATACTTGCAACTATTATGTTTGATCCTACTATTTAAAAAGTGTGAATGGGGTTGGATTAAAATATTCAGTAATTGAGCAGTTCCTCTTCCTATGGGATGAGTGAGACTGCAGCTGGCGCCTGACCTGCATATTTCACAAAGCCTGCTGGACACAGATTTATGGGATATAAAAAAATCGAACCTTCGATTAGTTTTGGGCCAAAATTGAATTTGAACAGATTTTGTGTTGGGACGAATTTCCAATTTCCAAGCCAAAATCTACCTGAATTACAGACTAACTGAACCGTGAACATGTTTGGGTGGACCTCATTATTCTGAATTGTATCTGGTGCCAAAAAAAAAAGATGATTGATGGCTAGGGGGCAGTCATTAATATTGATTTTATTTACAAATACAGTCAGCAATAGAAGGAATAACAAGAGGAGCAGTAAAAAAATAAATACATCTATGTTTATATATTTACATATTACATATTTTAATAAATATATACACATAGACTTTTAATTTATTTACAGCTCCTCTTGTTGTTCCCTCTTTTGGTTAGTTTATCTCACCTACTCTGTAAATCAAATGATGGAAAATGCACCTATCAGTGTACTGCAAGATTTACACATTATATTATATTAATCATATATTATGCAGCACACCGATTAGACGGGGTTGTGAGGAAAGGAGAGAGGGGCAGTTAGTGCTGGAAGGGAGATGTAGGAGCAGGAGGGAGGGAACAAGAGCCACATACCTCATTGACTAGCAATCATCTTCCTCAACTGCGCCAGGGGAAGTGGAGTTCTGACAACTTCACCCCCTGGTGCACACAGCCAATGAGAGCCCTGTAGGCAGGTCAGTATTCTGTGCTTTTTAATTAGGGTGGCTTTTGGACGCTTATTGCTGCCCTAATGGGCTCCGTTAACAAACAATAAGGGACTGCCAGGCAGCCAATGACATTGAAGTAGACAATTTCACATGGGATTTAATCAGATTTTCGGAAGTCGCCAAATATCTGATTAGATTTTTTTTTTATTTTTTTTTACTCTCCCTAGAAACTATTGGAACTGCAGCACTAATGTTAATAGGACAGGACACATTTTTATCAAACAGACACGTATTAAAATTGATAGCTTTCACAAAAAAAGTTAAAAACCCAACCAAAATTTATTTTTACAAAAATGTATTCTCATTTTTTTTCTTCACGATAACTGATGGAGAGCTGCCCCAGCTGCCCTTATAGAGGAGCCTCCAATGCCAGTTAATGTGGTTTAGCTTGAGAATGAGATTTCAGCATAAAAACCCAGAGACAGGCTTTATCCTGTGTACATAGATGCATTATCTTTTTTTTTACATTTTTTTTTTCTGTTATCATTTCCTTAAAGTCAACTCCAAAATGTACGTCACTGGAGTTTTTTTTTACTCACTCATGCTTATTTAGCTGTTATAAATGTTTAAACGATTCAAATCAAGCTGTGATATACAGCAAAGTCAGACAATGGCAAGCACTTTGATCCGCAGCATTATTTTAGGAAGTTGTTTGCTTGTCACACAACTAAATGGTAAGTAAAATATTATGTATTGGTAATGTTTATTTAGCAACTAAATTCTAGTGTTTTTTTTTTTAAGTTTCTCCTATCATATTCAATTTCTGTTTAAGATTATTTTAAATTATCGGCAAAAAATAGCTAAGTTGGAAAAATTCTCCTGGTCAGCTATTTTGGCCAAATATATATTTATCTCAAAAACTTTTAAATAATTCTGAATTTCACTTTAGTGGATAGCTGTGCCTAACTTGGTTAGCTTGAATATACACTTGTTATATGCAATGTCACATTTTATTTTCTGTCCTCAAAGTACCATAAAGAATGAGTTAAAAAGCAATTTAATTTATTATTCTTTGTAACTCAAACTTTTTGTTGCTGAAGCTATGTATTATCTGTCCGCAAAGATACATTGAAAGGATCTGGAAGTAACACTGCTGACTGTTTTTTTCACCATCATTTTTAATGCATTCAGAGTTATTTACTAACAGTGTTATACACTAAAGGGATAATTAAAAGTTGTTATGGTTGTTAAGTTAAACTTCACTTTGAATTCTCACTTTAGAATAACCCCGTGAACTGAGAATTATAGGGAATTGCCAACAATCGAGGATACTCCAATTTTAGCTCAAAATAACTAAAGTGGCAAAGTTTTGCAACTCCGCTATCAAGGTTTTCTACTAAAGTGAAAATTGATCAGAATCAGTGAATTTCAAATGTAAGACCGAAGTAGCTGAACTAACATTCTCCAAGTCAACTATGTTTCCAGTTTAGCTGTGGTCTAAAATGTGAAATTCACTTTATATCCCAATAATTCTCACTTCAGCGAATAAGCCTGGCTGTGTAGTAGAATTTACCTGGTGTGTTTCCAGCAATAATGTTATACCATTGAATGTACAGAGTGATTCAAAATAAGCAAATAGTAAAAAATTACAACAAAATTGTTTCTCTTCTATAATGTGAATTATGCAGCACGTTTTTAGGCTCCACTAATCATTCGAAGATTTCCACTTTGCCCTAGAATTCACTTAATTTCCTGCATCCCATGAAATCAGTACAATACGAACGTTACATATCTGTGTCTCCACTGATTTCTAGGGAAAGATGCTGCATAAGCATAAAAGTAATAACAATCGTGAAAGCATACAGACAAAAGGAAAAGTAGACTGCAAATTTACAAAAAAAATACTCCTATACAAAAATGGAGAACACAAACATGAAAAAATTATTGCACAGTTTCCCTTGAGTGCCATTTTCCATTTTGGGAAAGGAATAATAGACAGATGACTGTGGCTTTCAAATGTCATATGAATATTTTGGAAAAAAACAAACGAGAAAAACCACAAAATGTATGTTGCTTATTACACAGCATTCTAATGTCCTTTAGCACGTGTTTGCATAACTATTTTTAAACTGGCATGAGTCATGTCTCTTAAAGAAAATAACCAAGTAAAATCCTTAATTCATTGCCCAATCTTACAGTATAATGCATGTCTATGCCTTCTATAATTGATTTCTAATAGTTAACAGTTTGACGGTAGGCTATTTCTATTTCACTTGATATTCTTTCTGCTGCATACCTTTATTTATGACAGAATATAAAATTAAGATAATTGGCAAATGAATCACTCTTGATCGGACAAAATAGATGAATGGGTAAAGTTTAACATTTGTTATTTATTTAATATGAACTTATTTTACATTCTTTATTTAACATTTGTACAATGCAACAATTATTAGTATACAGGAAGCACACAGGTTAGTAAGTAATAGTGAACAGATAAAGCGTACATAAAAAATACGGGTGCGATCAGATAATTGAGAACCCTCCAAAGTATACAGGCACTCCAAATCAGGGAAATAATATTCAAGAAATACCAAGCAAAGTCCAAATACAGCAACAATACATTGCTATATAGTTTATAGACAATAATGTATGACAGACTATATAAACAGAATGATAAATAAAAAAAACACTAACTTGGCTTGTGCTATTTTTCCACACTTCTCATGTGTCTATGTGGAAAATGAGATACAATATATTGATCACCTTTGTTCAATCTAAAATATTTTAAGAGATCTATGGCAATATACCGAAGCACAGAAATGCACCTATCCTGGTTGAATATATTTATCACCTATTATGTATTAAATATACAGCCAGGTCCATAAATATTGGGACATTGACACAATTCTAATCTTTTTGGCTCTATACACCAACACAATGGGTTTGAAATGAAACAAACAAGATGTGCTTTAACTGCAGACTTTCAGCTTTAATTTGAGGGTATTTGCATCCAAATCAGGTGAACGGTGTAGGAATTACAGCAGTTTGTATATGTGCCTCCCACTTTTTAAGGGACCAAAAGTAATGGGACAGATTAACAGTCATAAATCAAACTTTCACTTTTTAATACATGGTTGCAAATCCTTTGCAGTCAATTACAGCCTGAAGTCTGGAACGCATAGACATCACCAGACGCTGGGTTTCATCCCTGGTGATGCTCTGTCAGGCCTCTACTGCAACTGTCTTCAGTTCCTGCTTGTTCTTGGGGCATTTTCCCTTCAGTTTTGTCTTCATCAAGTGAAATGCATGCTCAATCAGATTCAGGTCAGGTGATTGACTTGGCCATTGCATAACATTCCACTTCTTTCCCTTAAAAAACTCTTTGGTTACTTTTGCAGTATGCTTCGGGTCATTGTCCATCTGCACTGTGAAGCGCCTTCCAATGAGTTCTGAAGCATTTGGCTGAATATGAGCAGATAATATTGCCCGAAATACTCCAGAATTTATCCTGCTGCTTTTGTTGATCTGGCCAACTGTTGTGAAGGGTGTTTTCTTCACCAGGGAAAGAATTCTTCGGTCATCCACCACAGTTGTTTTCCGTGGTCTTCCTGGTCTTTTGGTGTTGCTGAGCTCACCGGTGCGTTCTTTCTTTTTAAGGATGTTCCAAACAGTTAATTTGGCCACACTGTTTTTGCTATCTCTCTGATGGGTTTGTTTTGTTTTTTCAGCCTAATGATGGCTTGCTTCACTGATAGTGACAGCTCTTTGGATCTCATATTGAGAGTTGACAGCAACAGATTCCAAATGCAAATAGCACACTCGAAATGAACTCTGGACCTTTTATCTGCTCCTTGTAAATGGGATAATGAGGGAATAACACACACCTGGCCATGGAACAGCTGAACAGCCAATTGTCCCATTACTTTTGGTCCCTTGAAAAGTGGGAGGCACATATACAAACTGTTGTAATTCCTACACAGTTCACCTGATTTGGATGTAAATACCCTCAAATTAAAGCTGAAAACCTGCAGTTAAAGCACATCTTGTTCATTTTATTTCAAATGCATTGTGGTGGTGTATAGAGCCAAAAAGATTAGAATTGTGTCGATGTCCTAATATTTATGGACCTGACTGTATGTGTGTCTGTATGTATTTATGTGTGTATGTGTGTGTATGTGTGTATGTATATATATATATATATATATATATATATATGTGTGTGTGTGTGTGTGTATATATATATATATATTGTATTTTTGTAATATTGCATCCTATAGTAACAATGCAATGTTTTGGGGACCCAGGACATATTTGAAAACTAGAGAAATCTCAATGTATCCATCATGGTAAAATATTTTATTAATAAATAAATACCAGCGATAACTATAACAGTTGTCCCAGTGACTTTTTAAAGAAAACTTCTACTGAATTACAACAGATAAGATTATCTCTTCATATAATCTAGTGGTTTTCCTAGTGAATAAAACCCACCAAGTATTACAACAGAACGCCATACGTTCTAAGTGTCCCTATTATGGAGGGACAGTCCCTATTTTGGCCTTAAATTCCCCTTTCGCTCTTTTCTGTCTTGTTCCTCTTTTGAATGAGCTGGTGTTCTTACATATTACATAGTTACATAGCTGAAAAGAGACTTGCGTCCATCAAGTTCAGCCTTCCTCACATATGTTTTTTGCTGTTGATCCAAAAGAAGGCAAAAAAACCCAGTTTGAAGCACTTCCAATTTTGCAACAAGCTAGGAAAAAAAATCCTTCTTGACCCCAGAATGGCAGTCAGATTTATCCTTGGATCAAGCAGTTATTAACCTACATTTAAAGATTATATCCTTGAATATTCTGTTTTTGCAAGTATGCATCTAGTAGCTGTTTGAACATCTGTATGGACTCTGATAAAACCACTTCTTCAGGCAGAGAATTTCACATCCTGATTGTTCTTACAGTAAAAAAACCTTTCCTTTGCTTTAGATGAAATCTTCTTTCTTCTAGTCTAAACGCATGACCTCGTGTCCTATGTAAAGTCCGGTTTGTGAATATATTTCCACACAGTGGTTTGTATTGGCCCCGAATATATTTGTATAATGTTATCATATCCCCTCTCAGGTGACGTTTTTCTAAACTAAATAGGTTTAAATTTGTTAAGCTTTCTTCATAGCTGATATGTTCCATTCCTTTTATTAATTTTGTAGCCCGCCTCTGCACTTTTTCTAGTGCCATAATATCCTTCTTTAGAACAGGTGCCCAAAATTGCACAGCATATTCAATGTGTGGTCTTACCAGTGATTTATAAAGAGGCAAAATGATATTCTCGTCCCGAGAATGAATGCCCTTTTTCATGCATGACAATACCCTACTGGCCTTGGCCACTGCTGATTGACATTGCACATTGTTGCATAGTTTGTTGTCTATAACAATTCCCAAGTCCTTTTCGTGTGTTGTTATCCCTAATTCGCTTCCATTAAGGGTATACGTTGCTTGTGTATTCTTTACGCCGAAGTGCATAACTTTGCATTTTTCAACATTAAATTTCATCTGCCATTTGAGTGCCCAGTCCTCCAGTCTATCTAAATCCCTCTGCAGCAAAGTAATATCTTTCTCACATTGTTTTATTTTACAAAGTTTTGTGTCATCTGCAAACACTGAAACATGACTTCCAATGCTGTCTTCAAGATCATTTATAAACATGTTAAATAGAAGGGGTCCCAGAACAGACCCTTGAGGGACACCACTTGCCACCTCTGTCCAGCTTGAAAATTTACCATTAACAACAACTCTTTGTACTCTGTTTTTAAGCCAATGTTCTACCCAAGAACAAGCATTTTCATCTAGACCGATTTCCTTGAGTTTGAACACTAATCTTCTGTGTGGAACTGTATCAAATGCCTTGGCAAAATCCAAATAGATCACATCCACTGCAACACCCTGATCTATACTTCTACTTACTTCTTCGTAGAATGCAATCAAGTTAGTTTGATACGACCTGTGCTTCATAAAACCGTGCTGATTTTTGCTGATAACCATGTTCTTCTCAAGGAATTCTTGAATATTATCCCTTAATAACCTTTCAAATACTTTACCAGCCACAGAAGTTAAGCTCACAGGTCTCTAATTTCCAGGCAAGGATTTTGAACCCTTTTTGAATATAGGAACCACATCTGCCTTCCTCCAATCCTCCGGAACACTTCCTGAAAGAAAAGAATCTTGAAAGATTAAAAACAGAGGTTCACTTATTTCTACACTTAGTTCCTTAACCCCTTAAGGACCAAACTTCTGGAATAAAAGGGACTTATGACATGTCTCACACGTCATGTGTCCTTAAGGGGTTAAGTACTCTGCCCGCGACCACCTCCTGACCGCTGCTCGCACCCGTACGGCCAACTCACGCTTGCAGGACCTCTCACGGGCGGCTCCTCTCCTATGGAATAACTTGCCTACTGCCATCAGACTCTCCCCTAGTCTTCAATCATTTAAGAAGGGCCTTAAATCCCATCTCTTCAGGAAAGCGTATGGCCTCCCAGAGTAATCTCTCCCTTACATACCTGTCTCTTGCTCTCCTATGGGATAGTGCTTTGCTCTCTCCTCCAGCTCTGCTTCACTCCTACTTGATATTTCCTATCCTAATGTTTCTAATACCCCACCTCCTATAGACTGTAAGCTCATTTGAGCAGGGTCCTCTTCAACCTATTATTCCTGTAAGTTTTCTTGTAATTGTCTTATTTATGGTTACATCCCCCCCTCTCAAAATATTGTAAAGCGCTACGGAATCTGTTGGCGCTATATAAATGGCAATAATAATAATAATAATAATAATACACGTGGATGGATACCGTCAGGCCCTGGAGCTTTGTTTATATTAACTTTCTTTAGTTACTGCAGCACCTTGTCTTGAGTTAACCAATTACAATTATTCTGCAAGTTTTTAGTAGCAATCATTTGCACATCTATTGCCAAGGGTTCTTCCTTAATATATACAGAGGAGAAATAGTTATTTAAAATTCCTGCCTTTTCATGGTCTTCATTGACTAACACCCCTGTTTCAGTTTTTAGTGTACCTACACTTTCATTTTTTTTAAATTTTTTTTTAGAATTTATGTACTTAAAAAATGCTTTGGGGTTGGTTTTGCTCTCTTCAGCTATAATTTTTTCATTTTGAAGTATAGCAAGTCTAATTGCCTTTTTGCACGCATTATTTGCTTCCTTATATTTTTATAAGATGCATCTGATTTGTCCGATTTAAATGCTTTAAATGCCCTTTTCTTATTTTTAATCTCTTGTTTTACTTTTCTACTAAGCCACATTGGTTTTAATTTGTTTCTTTTATATGTATTTCCCAATGGTACATACTGAGAATATTTGTTGGAAGATGATCCATTTATCCTCAGTGTTCTTTTCACTAAAGAGTTTATGCCAGTCAATATATTGTAAAGCTTCCCTTAACTTATTGAAATTGGCCTTTTTTAAAATGATATGTTTTAGTATACCCCATGTGCTTTTGTTTTTTTGAGTTTATTTCAAAGGACACTATATTGTGATCACTATTTCCCAAGTGCTCACCTACTTGAATGTTGGTTAAAAGATCAACGTTGTTTGTTAAAACCAGGTCCAGACAAGCGTCCATTCTAGTTGGTGCTTGTACTAGTTGTGACTTGAAGGTGTCATTTAACAAGTTTAAAAACCTAATTCCCTTTCCTGAGCTACTAGTCCCTCTGTCCCAATTTATGTCCGGGTAATTAAAATCTCCAATAATTAAAGTGTTACCCAGATTTGCAGCTTTCTCAATTTGCTCAAACAGCTGTTGTTCCTCGTCAACATTAGGTGGTTTATAACATATCCCAACCAATAGTTGGTTTCCCTTCTTTTCCCCCAAGCAGATATTTACCCATAAAGCTTTCACATTTTCCTCATCGCATTCCATTTGCTTAAGATTTGACTTTAAATCATGGTTGACATACAAACATACCCCACCACCCTTCTTGTTTTTCCTATCCTTCCTAAATAACATGTACCCATTTAAGTTAACTGCCCAGTCATGTGTCTCATCCCACCATGTTTCAGTTATGCCTATTATATCATATTGTTTAGTGTATGCTAATGCCTCTAGTTCCCCCATTTTGTTATTTAGGCTCCTTGCATTAGAAAGCATACATTTAATATCATGCATCACTTGTATATTTTGTGAATTATCAACATTACATAGCTTCTCTGTTCTGAGCTTGCCCCTCCCCCATCTCCACCCTCCTTATACTGTGCTAAAGCACATCTCCTTTCTGTCCTATCTCCATTTTGTAAATTGCTATGACTCTCCCCCCCTACTACTAGTTTAAAATCTCCTCCAACCTTCTAGCCATCCTATCCCCCAGCACTGCAGACCCTCTCTCGTTTAGGTGCAATCCATCACTACTATAAAGGTTGTACCCAATCGCAAAGTCATCCCAGTGCTCTAAAAACCCAAAACCCTCCTTCCTGCACCAAGACTTCAGCCACGCATTAACCTCTCTAATCTCCCGCTGCCTTTCCACTGTAGCGCGTAGCACAGGTAATATCTCAGAGAATACCACCTTGGAGGTCCTTTTCTTAAGTTTGCTACCTAATTCCCTGAAATCATTCTTTAGGACCTTCCATCTTCCTCTTACTTTGTCATTGGTACCAACATGGACCATGACCGCTGGGTCATCCCCAGCCCCTCCCAATAATCCATCCACTCTGTCAGCAACATGCCGGACCCGAGCACCCGGGAGACAGCAAACTGTCCGATTGAGCCGATCAGAATGGCAGATTGTCCGAGTGGATACCAGTGCTCCATGGCAATAATACTCACAGTAATATGACTGTAAATGACAATAAATATGTTTAAAAAATGTTGTCTATTTAAAAGATATGCACTGTTTTTGTTCTAAATTAGTTGGATAAATAGGTAACAGTTTTGTACACAAAACTAAATCTTGCGCTCAGATTCCCACTACTCCTGGACAACTATTTGTCACACACGTTCAATCTCATTCATCTACCCTATAATAATTAAACAATCAAAAAAATACATACAAGGCAGTGTAACTTTTATGGGTAAGCGAACCTATCATTAACATTTTATAAGAAATAAAATACCCATAAATAATATTTTATATTTTCCCCTCTCATATATTTTCACTCAAGCACAACATTGCATGCTCTCTCCTACCAAACCTCATTCTCCTTAAAGAAACAGTATGGCGTTAGGAATACAAATTTGTATTTCTAACACTACAGAGACATGGTGGCCGCTTAGGTTACTGGTGCCCAACTGGAGGGAGTTTAAAAAAAAATAAAAAAAGTGTTTTACTTAAATTTTCTCCTTCGTAGCGCCAGTCTCTGCGAAAGGCACTTAAACGCTGCAGTGAAAACTTTGCACTTTGTATTACACTGCAGGGTTAAAACAGATGTGAAGGAGGCATGGAACCAAGACCACTTCATCTCTGGGTGTCTATAGTGTCCATATACATTTTTATACAGTTGATCGACCTTTATACCATTATATCCAGTGTGGCTATGATTTGGATCACTGGTTCCGTACTATTCTGATTGTCCCTACATAGTTAATTTGAGCAATTCATCAACCTCAACCAACCTTTGTCCAATGTGAGTTCCACAAAGTTCAGTCTTTGCCCCCTTTAACTCTCACATCTGGATAAGCCCTTTTGCTTTAGGATGGATTTCATCCAAATCTTCCATTCCCTCTCTAATACCTGACAATTCTAACATCTATTAGACCATGTCTTTCTGCCTTTCTGATATTGTTTCCTAGATGCCATCATGCTTCCAGAATTGTTTCCTTCTATGTGCATTCGTGGTAGGATGGCAAATGATAGAATTGCAAATTGTAACTCAAAAGCTTACAGAAAATCAAATGACGTAAAGACAGCAAAATGTTAGACAGTAACATTATGTATAGTAATAAAATAATGCAATCTGAAAAAAGACTCAACCTTTCATACATCTCTCTTACAGCTGTTAATAAAGAATAAGGTGAGAAACCTCATTTTATTTCACAAAGGGGAAAAAAAATCATTCTTAACTACACAATTGCAAGCTGATATCTGCTTCGATTAACAAGTGGTTACCACATATTAACTATTATATTCTGAAATAATACATTTTTCCAGAAATGTCCAGCCAAATAGAAGAATGTTAGGTATTGTAAATTAGAGTTTGGCACAGGAATTAGGGTCTGAAATCAGGCATTAATCATATGGGTTAGGGATATGTGGCTAGGCATCAGTACTAGTCCTTAGGAGGTATAGGTTAAGGTTCGAAAAGAGCTGTTGGGGTCAGGTATAGGCGTTAGAAGATATAGGTTAGGTTTAGGCATAAAGAGTAATGGTTTAGAGTTAGGAATTAAAATGTTAATATTAGCATTAAGGGTATCAATGAGCGGTCCACATTAGAGTTCATGGTTAGTAATTAGAGATAGAGATTAGGACTAGTAATTAGGTTTAGTAATATGTTTAGGCTTAAAGGATTCTAAGGCAATATATGCACAATGTTAGGGTAACCCTTTTGGCATATTAAACATACTGAGAAATACATATATAAATTGGAATTTCTCAGAATAAAAATAATTAATGAAGTTTGGCCACGATTTATCATCTTTAGGGCTAAATTCTATGAAAGACAGTAAAATATGTAAAAACAGATGTGCCATTTTCTCCTACATTGTTACCTTATCCTGCTTATGGGGTTAATAAAAGTGCAAAAGCAATAGACGTTCAGTGGATTTAGAGTTACTGGTGACTTTTCCATTGCGTAACCAGCAGTGGAAATACCAGTAGTGCACTGGGTTCGGCCACACATGGGCCCTCAAGTTGTGGGCGGCCTATCTACTGGCCCACATTCTTAGGACTACCCAATGGATATGTCTGATCAGGAACCTGTGGCCCTTCATTTCCTCCCAGCTTACGGAGCACCACATGGTGACTGAGAGGAATAGGCACAGAGAGGCACACCCCTATATATAAAAAAATAATATATATATATATATACACACACACACACACACACCCCTGCATTCAAACTCCAAAACAATGCACAAATTCACTCATGTATTCAAACGCCAATGATACAAAAACGACACAATTGCATTCAAAAGCCAACACTACATACAAGCACATTCCTGCATTCAAACACAAACACTACACACAAATAGACCACTGCATTCAAATGTGAACAGTACATAGAAACCCATCTCCACAGAAAATACATCTCCACATTCATGCATACGTACTCCATAAAAACATGCTTACATTCAAACACACAGACACTGCTCACGAATACAACCCTGCAAGGATGAGCAAATGGTAGATCCCCAGATGGCAAAGCATCATGGGAATTGTACAATCGATAAGGATCTACATTTTGTCCATACTTGTGCTAGAGAGGGACACTAGGGCCCACGCTGCCCTAATTCCACCTTTTTTTTTTACATTTTCACATGTAAAAAGAGAGCGAAATGCAGTGCTTGTATTATACTGAAATAGTTCAATATGGCAGCTTAACAACTGAAACCAGTGTCTCTTGTCCAATAGAATAACAGTCAGGTAAAAGCAGAAGGATTGGTGTAGCACCTAGGTTGTGCACACATTCAGAAAAGAAGTGTAAAAGACAAAATATTAGCCTACTTACACAGAACAAAGCAAAATATGGTTTGCTCAATCCTGGGAGCATAGGTGTTATCTATCCCCATCAAGGATTTGAAGGTCAAGAAGCAAGCAGCAGGTAACAAGTTCCAAGATTAAAAAGTACTTTATTGATAAAAATAAATAAATAATAAAAATATAATAGAAAACTGATAAAATTAATAAAAACAGATATAGAGTATACTTAGAAGCAAACATGACACATAAACAGCGTGTAAATTAAAAAAAAAAAGAGTGTTAAAAGAAATTATATAAATTGAACTCTGCATTTAAATCTACAGAGTTAGTCTTTAAATAAAATACCCATTTCAATTTCCTTTGTTACGAGAAATTATATAAATCAAACTCTGCATTAAATGGGGAATGTTTGGGGAGATGTGAAGTAGGTTATAGAACAAGATAAATAGTGGGAGATAAGAAGTCAAAGAGCGAAAGAAAATGAGTTGGTGGGATACCCAGTACACCAGCTACATATGCAATTGGGGGAAAGGATGAAGAATAGCTTAATACACACTTTAAGGTCTCACAGGTAATCAGGAAAGTACTGGCCAATCAACTGATGAGAGACAGAGGGTGTAGAAGTTTACTCAGAGGGAAATTTACTCTATGGTCCAGGCTACTCTGGGCCAGGAAGCAGGACATCTTTTACTCAAGTGAAAAGCCAGCAACTATGAGAAACAAACATGAATGGCTGTGAAAAATGCTGTAAACATGTGGGGTTCAAACCCAAGGAGTGGTGATATCATTGAAAAGTGATTGGCAAACTGTAAGTACCTGATAAAGACAAAGATGCCCAAGGTGCACAAGCATGTGAGTGTTACGGGTGACTTCCCCATCTCGAGGGACTATCTTCAATAAGCGAGAGATCGGTTGGAAGAGATGACTTTAACACCATCTCCATTCAGGCATCTGGTAAGTAACACATATATCTTATAGTAACTACATCTTGATGTTATATTATAACTTAATGTTATATTATATTAAAGGGCAGTCTAGTTAGGGCGTCAGATGTCCTCTGGCACTATCCCACGCTAAACTATCAAGTCATTTCCGGTTTCACTTATTTTGGTCACCTGTGTTCCTACAGTAACACCTCCTTTTCTGATACATCTTAAGCAAATGTTCCTCTTCCACAATAGATATATGACTATCTAGGAAAATGTAATTAATTCTTAGCCAATGGATTGAAGTCAGCAATGCAGAAATAGTGAGCCATATTGGCAATATCAGAAAAGGAAACTGACTAGGCAGCATTTGACAATGTTTTGACTACTATGGGATGACAATGTTTTGACTACTATGGGATGGTGCCAGGTGGCTCTTGGCAGCATTGCCACTGCAGCAGAGTGTAGTGGTTATGGTGCTTAGGTCGCCTCTTAAACCTATGGAATATTATACGTCATGTGCATTTGTTAAAAGTATTATTTAATACTAGGGTTACATAGATCTGTATGAGGTATGATTCGTATGTGAAGATTGTAGTGAGCGGTACTAAGGTGTATCTATCAAGCTAATGATTATATGATCTTAAATGACTACTCCACACCCCAAAAGCACTTGGGCTTGCTGAAGTGCGTTATGGGTGAGGATTACCCTTGTTTAACCCCAGTTTATAAAAGTGCTGATTTAGATGAGAAATCCTCTGATTCGTTATTGGTCTTTTAAGAATGCATGTAGGAAAATGTGAAATGCATGTAATAGAAAAAAATATAGTTATGTGGTACTAAGTTTATTGAAAATTAGGATGCGAGGCAAATTAATTTATTATCATTGATGCTTTGCAACAGCACATAGCAACCATTGCATTTGCAATAGCTATGTATAAATAGCTATTTATATAGTCACACATGCTTTAACATAAATAATGGATTGATTACAAACTAGTTACATTTATTCATTATTTCTTATATTGCATTTTAGCTGAAGAATCACCACCTCCTGCAGGAAAATAGAAAGTCTCAATGCCAATCATAGAGCTCTGTCTGGTACCGGGAATGCACTCATCAATTGCTGAAGAATTGTTTTTGCCTTTCATCTTTTCTCTGCATTCAGAAAGGCATGCAGACAACTGGACAATTTCAGTACATTCTACTAGCATATAGATTCTAAGGATTCTTTCCATAAGGAGTCCACCCCTTAACCTTCTTGTCACCATCACTAAGAATACTGAGTCCACTTGTACCATTCTCCCTTAAATGCCTATTGTACCTCCTGCTCTACCAACTCCATGAGCATCTCCCACACCACTGTCTGAAGAACCTGAAGAAAATGTAGTTGCCACCTTCACAATCACATCCCAAGTTGCTCCTGTTGTATCGTCATCATCAACCCTGATATCAGTTAAGAATGTTGTAAGCCCATTCCAACCCACTCCTAGAATAGGTCAAAGCTACAGGGGAAGGCCAAACAACCCCGCATTTAAAGAAGATGACTCAGAGTGTACTGTGAATCGCAAAATCAGTTTTTTTTCTTCATTTGAACTGATTTTTGTTGTTTGTGTGATTACTGTTGTTAGCATTATGGCTGTATAACATATTAGCTTCTGACCTATCTGTGAACTTTAACACCCATCTCTCTCTTTATGTGATGTGTGGTTTGAGTTTTAAATCACATACATACTAATTTGCTCTATCATTGACTACTAAATTAGTTTTGAATGTTATTCGTTGTTCTGGATGAGACACCTGATTACCATCATTAAAGGGAAACTCCAGTGCCAGGAAAACAATCCGTTTTCCTGGCACTGCAGGTCCCCTCTCCCTCCCACCTCCCAATCCCCGGTTGCTGAAGAGGTGGTAACCCCTTCAGTCACTTACCAGAGACAGCGACATGTCCCACATTGCTGCTTCTTCCTCCGCTGCCGCTCCTCCTCTGCATTACGTCGGCCAGTGGGCGAGACGGATCCCGCCCGCCGGGGAGACCTAAAGTGCATGCGCGGCAATGCCGCACATGTGCGGCAATGCCGCACATGCGCATTAGAGCTCCCCATAGGAAAGCATTGAAAATGCTTTTCAATACTTTCCTATGGGGAATTGAGCGACGCTGGAGGTCCTCACACAGCGTGAAGACGTCCAGCGACACTCTAGCACAGAGCACAAATCTGTGCTAGAGACACGGAAGTGCCCTCTAGTGACTGTCTAGTAGACAGCCACTGGAGGAGGAGTTAACCCTGCAATGTAATTATTGCAGTTTATAAAAAACTGCAATAATTACACTTGCAGGATTAAGGGTAGTGGGAGTTGGCACCCAGACCACTCCAATGGGCAGA
Organism: Pelobates fuscus; assembly: GCF_036172605.1. Lineage (NCBI taxonomy): Eukaryota > Metazoa > Chordata > Amphibia > Anura > Pelobatidae > Pelobates > Pelobates fuscus. Next base: position 321,887,020 of record NC_086317.1, on the reverse strand, counting down.
AGTTGTCTGGGTGCCTGGAGTGTCCCTTTAACATTACACATGTTCATCACATGTAATGTTCATGTTGATAATTTGTTGCAGCCTATATGGACCTTAACTTTATCCACACATGCTATATAACTACAACTCCCACAATTCTTTGGGGCCTACCTTTTGGTCACTCTTGTATCATAGACTTCTTTTGAAGGCCTAATGAATAACACTGGTCATATTAGTCCTCAAGTTATATTAAAATTTAAACCAACAATTGTATCATGATGCTTTGAAGAACTACAACTACATGATGCTCTGGAAGTATTTTGGCTAGTACATTTTAATATGATTTGTTGTGCAACACACAGGTGTATGAGGTTTCAATTTACCTTTGCTTACACCTAAGCATACTGTGTATTGGGTGTTATGTCATTATATGATACATAACATTTTGGAGTGTCTTCAATGGGTAAGTTTTCATATTAACACTGTCAAGAAACATTTACACTCATACCTATGAACATTCGTTCTCCACTAAATCCAGGCACCCAGGAAACTATCTGCATTAAAAGCTTTTGCTTCTTGTATGCTAAGCCACATCACAGCCAAATGGACAGCAACATTTATCTTGGGTCACATTGATTTTTATCAAGTAACTAGGATGTGAATATAATATTGCTCAGTATATTTTCCACTGGTGAAAATTCCCTCTATAGCTGTGATTATAAAAAGAACAAACAAAAACAGGCAATATCCTATTGATTCACTTGTTTTACTGCATATTGTAGTTAACCATTCAATGTCTTATTCTATAAAGGTATTATTCAGGACTGGAGTCTTTTACAACCGATAAATTAGCACTGGATATTGATTACAGATGAGTTATCTAATTGACAGCTTTTGGACAATTGTGATTCAATAACCAGAGATGTTCTTATCGCTCAAAATGACAGAAATGGTCACATAAATTAAAAGTCAGATGATCCAGGGCTAGATTATAATCGATTCCTAAATCACTCAGCTTTTTATCATCATTTTGACTTTCTAACTTTTGACATTTAAAAAAAACCCAACAAATTGGAGAAAGTACCAGGCTTGCAGCTGTCACTGTTTTTTGAAATGGAGCAACAGATAATATCTTCATTCTAACCCCAAACGTGCATCCTACTACCTTAGCTGTGAAAATCCCCACCGCTCTAAAAAATAGGAAGTGCAGCTTTACATTTTGCAGTTTTGTATTACTAATATAAACATGTACTTAGGTGATTTCATTTGTGAAATACTAATGAATCATCTATCTTTATAATCAGCTTTCATGCTCAGCCCTTTTGAAAATGTGACAATTATTTAACAGATCGATCATTCAGGACTGGAGTCTGTTAGAAGAGACAAACTTAAAGGAATACTATAGGGTCAGCAACACATATGTGACCCTATAGTGTTAAAACCACTTTTTAGGTGGCTTGCTATATCTTGCCCCCCTTAAAAGGTAAAAGAACTTACCTTATTTCCACCACTGATGAGATCATCAAGGAGGCTGGGTGGGGTGGGGGCAAACGGCAGCATGTCAAATAAGCACTGCCCCAGGAAGCACCTAGAGTGCTTTATCGCTGAAAAAGCAGTATTTACAGCAAAAAGACTGAAGGTACAGGCTATACTCACCAGAACAACTACATTTAGCTGTAGTTGTTCTGGTGACTATAGTGTCCCATTAACATTGGAAACTACATAGCATTTATCCTCATTTACACACATGCGGCAATTGTGATTCAATAACAAGAGATATGCCTGTCTCTTAAGGGACATTCCACTGCCCAAATTAAAAAAAAAACAACAACACACTGTTTTGTATATATATCCCCAATGAAAACATATTGCATTTAATTATGCATTTTTTTCCATTGGGGTATATCTAAAAGAAGCTTGCAAAACCTGCAGATCTTTAGTCTGATTCATTTGTAAGCCCTCTGTCTTCCTCAACCCAGACTTACTGGGCTGTCCAATTACAGACTTTCCAAAGCAGCTCAAGGAGAAGTCTTTGAAAAAACAGGTGCTCTAAGCTATTCCTTGCCTCTTGAGTTCTGCTCCACTGAGCTACTCAACAAGAAAGTAACGGTTGTTTGATTGACAACCAGGGGGCATTACAAGGTTAATCTATACAAGTTCCAATATCTATTGAAATCTGCACCTTTTGTAAAATGAAAAAAAGGAGACACTGCAGACCACTAAAGTACTTCAGCTTGCTGAAGTTCTTCATGTGTGAGGAAAGGAACCTTTAAGTCAATTCAAATTTATAGAATAATCAAATAATTAAAAGCCAAATGATCGAGGTCTAGATTATAGCCTGCTCCCCTATTTTTTGTCTTTTTATTATATAATCATTCTATCATTTTAACCTTCTAATTTTCAATATTTTCTAAAAAGTTTTATAAAAGTATTTTATATGCGACTCATAAAGTTCAAATTCCGTTTGTATTGAGCTCGAGTTCTCTCTTTGATAACCCTGCACATTTTAGTTCTAACCACAAACATCTTATGTTGCTCCTATAAGTGAAATAATAAATAATATTTTATAATTTCTCTTTGTTCTCAGCTTTCATCATAAATCCTCCTGAAAATGTGACAATTCAATGGCACGAAAATAACATCACTATTTATTGTCAAAATCCAGATATTGATTACCAGAGTATATGCTATGAAATGAAAATGAGGTTCAAAAGCAGCAATACAAATCATTGGGAGGTTAGTATATTTATTGCTATATTTAATATTATTGATTTAGAAAGCACGTGAAAATTAATGTCAATAATGATCAATAACCACATGCATAGTAGTGTGGATTTTAAAACTATTTCTTATTGTATATTGTTAGACATTCTTCACATGGCTAGCATTGTGTTCTATGTGTCAATTGATTTATTAGTTTCTGGAAAAACTGGCATATTTGTAAAATTATTTTTAAAGAGAATTCAGATATGAGATGTACGCTATTTTACACAATGGAATGCAGGATTACATTTAAGTTAAAAAGTCAGTTCCAGTGAGTTTTCCAGTGTACATACAGAGTTTGCACAGTTGTAGGAGAAACATGATGGACAAATGGCTTAAGTGAAAAACTATAGCTGCAAACAGCAAAACATTGTAGTCATAATGCTGCCAGCCATATATAAAAACACAGCATCTCAAAGATGGCCCTTTTCTTCTATTGGCCCTATTTATTTCAAAAATTTGTACCAGGAAAGATACATTGAGATTTCTCTCGTTTTCAAGTATGTCCTGGGTCCACAGAACATTGCATTGATACAATAGAGTACAATAAAATACAAAAACAATATTAATACACAAAATATACAAAATTTAACATAGAACAGGTAGGAAATATATAATCAACCATGACACGTGCATTCTGTTTTGAGGTATGTAGAGAGGGGTCTCTTAAAGGACTTTAGGCTTGGGGAAGATTTTAAAGTGTGCGGGAGGTCGTTCCATAATTGCAGTGCTCTGTAGGAAAAGGAGGATCGGGCTGCTTTCTTTTTGTATTGAGGTAGACTAAATAAAGTGCTGGTACTGGATCTGAGGTTATAGGAGGTGGGTTTCTGCTTAGGTAGGGTGGGAGCTTCCCAGAAAAGCTCTTAAACACAAGGCTGGAAAGATGAGGGGTGCGTCTGGATTCCAGCGACAGCCAGTTTAGTTCTTTTAGCATGTCACAATGGTGGGTCCTGTAATTACATTGTAGCACAAATCGGCAGAACGAGTTATACAATGTATTGGTTTTATTAATGTGGGATTGCGGTGCAGGTGCATATACTACATCCCCATAACCGATGATTGGCATCAGCATTTGCTGTACAATCTTTTCCTTTACTGTAGGGCTTAGGCAGGATTTGTTTCTGTACAGGGCACCTAGTTTTGGATAAAGTTTAGATGCAATTTTTTCTATGTGGAGGCCAGAAGATACCCAAGTATTTGAACAACATGTGGTAGGTGTGGAGAAAACAGAAAATTGATAAGGACACAGCAAATGGTTTGTACCCAATCCTCCACCTATTGTGTGTGGGGTGGAGAAATCTCCTGAGTAATTAAGTCAAGGGTTATAAAATATTGAAATGGGCTAAGTGGTCCCTAAACCCCCAAGACCAAAAGAATGCCCAGTCCTCTGTGCCAAATAGTTAGAGGCTCCACTAATGCCCAGATGCTCTGACCATGACAATATCCTCACCATTTCCTAATTAAGACCAGGGGATTCCCAGTTGAAAGATTTTGGCATATACATGTAAAACAGAATTCATTAAAGGACCACTATAGGCACCCATACCACTTCAGATCAATGAAGTGGTCTGGGTGCCAGGTTCCCCCTAGTTTTTACACTGCAACTGAAAACATAGCAGTTTCAGGAAAACTGTTATGTTTACATTGCAGGGTTAATCCAGCCTCTGGTGGCTGTCTCCCTGACAGCCACTAGAGGCGCTTCACGATTTAAACAGAGTAAATCGCACTTATTTAACGCTGGACGTCCTCACAGACCTTCAGCGTAAAAAAAAGATCCCCATAGGAAAGCATTGAGTAATGCTTTCCTATGGGAGGGTTTAAAGGCGCCTTTCGCCTCTGGCTGCGCATGCGCATTCGTCTCCACTGGCAGCTGACGTCGACGGAGGAGAGGTCACCAGCGCCGAGAGAGACTGGCGCTGGATTAAGGTAAGCAAATAAATGGTTAATTAACCATTCATTCACCACGGAAGGGGCCCTAGTCACCGTTTAGGTGACTAGGGCTCTATAGCATTAGGAATACATATTTGTATTCCTAACGCTATAGTGTTCCTTTAATCCTATAACTGATTTATGTTTTTATTTAATGACAATCCAGATTGAGAATCAGAGCTCACTAAACATTTGCATGTTGATGACTCATAGTGAGTAGCTGGTTATGAAACATTTCCTTTCTGAACATGACTAGAATGTTAATTTAGTAGTATGCACTACACTTAACTGATATAGATCTAGACTATGATAAGCAAGTAGACAAGCACTAATAGAGATCAAAAACAGCAATAATAGAACTCTATAATGTCATAGATGATAAGCAACATTGCTAACACTAACAATTACTAACACACGGAAGGAACTACAATCACTACTAGTGTCTCTCCATTTTAAAATGAGAATCATACCCCAAGCTTGTTTATTTATCTGTAGATTGTTATGTATTTTACATGGAGTTCCAGATGATGGTAGTAGGATCACTCTCAACTCATAAACCAGGGCAGACATTACCATGTGGCAATTATTTCTAACCACATGAAACGGTAGATCAATGTTTATTCCCCCTATCTCCGATAGCCCTCCTATATAGTCTGGACATATGTAGCAGTCACCTTAGGCTATGCAGCTATATACTAAAGCGAGTGGGTCCTATCTCAATGGCCCCCTGAAACCTCCCAATTAGAAAATGTCTCAAATGCCTTCATTTTATTTCATTTATTTAATTCCTTAATTTTCCTCTATTTGAAAATGTTCCCCTAGTAGTGGCAACATCTGTTTGGGGACATTTGTGGAAAGGGCAAGCAGTCAGGTACTCTACTGATAATAAAGTAGCTTGCCACATTATAAATAAAGGAAAGTCACAATCCGTTACTATAATGAAATTAGTCAGGAAATTAACTTGATTAGCGGCTATATTCCAGTTCTTACATAGAATGTATACATGTTCCTGGAGTTTGTGACACTGCTGCTAATGTTTTATCGTGTTCTAAATTCCAGACATTTTCCGAGTTCATCCTCATGGTCCCTGGAGAGACTCCATTCAGAAGGACTTTTTAATTTGCTTTTATTTCATTTTGTATGGTATATTACAATACATATTCTTTTTACCCTTAAAATGTTAGGTTTTTTTATTTTTTTATCCTGCATTTATTTTATAATCTTACAGGAGCCTCTCCAGGGACCATCACAACATCTACCTCTACTCATATAAATCCTCGGTGGGGATCATTACACCTAAGCTGATATCATGGAGCATAAGGTGCTCTTAAAATTGTGATTAATTTTCATACTTTTCCACACACTTTTATTGGTTTGAAACAGTGAGCACTATATCCTGTTTTTATTCTTTCAAGTGCCACTTCCATTGTGAAAACTCAAAGAGAAAAAAATCCAGTTTCACCCCTGAGTGGGGATTATACCACGGAGAGCCTTATCTAAGTTGGAGTAAGAAATTGAACTAGTCTATTGACATTGACATAAAGAAGAAATGGGCATATGATATGAGGAGATATTGCACTAGTTACATAAGGATTAGGGGACTAGAGACAGAGTGGCAGAAATGTGAAAAACAATGTGGGAATAGAGTGTACATGTTAAAAGGGGGTAAAGGAAAGACCGAATTAGGGAATGAAGGAGGGAGGCAGCTAGTAACTTATTACTGTGACAGTGTCACTTTTAACACAAAATAGTAGCCCCCAAATGCACTTAACACCATTATGGCATACCATTTGCAAAAGAGGACAACTTTAATATTGACATCTTATCACTGGGCCCTTTTATCACCTATTACTGTCTAATTTTGCGTTACATTTTTTTTTTCCAACTAATATACTTTTAGAGTGTTTTTAAAATATTCTGAAAATAGCATTTCAATGTATCATTTGTAATTCATAAATAAGAGAACTGGTCAGGGGTCTGAGTGCATTTACAATACACTTAAAAAAAAAGCCGGCCTTAGGCCTTTAGGCGCCCTGTGCAAAAAATCTTCACAGCGCCCCCGCCGTCATCCATGTATAGTGTGTGCTTAGGCGTGTAGTGATTGTATAGGGGATTTATTAAATTAATAATGATTTAAAAACAAATTTTCATTCCTCCTTTCCTGTTGTTACCTCGTTGGGAGAGGGGCATACTGATCTGAATCTGGTCTGCTCCTCCACTGAGTGCAGACCATGTGTAACTGTCTCGCTTGCTCAGGGACTTGCAGCGTCCTGTGTAATCTGCGGCAGCGCTCTGATTATCCCAAACTAGGAAGACAGCTACTTATGGTCTGCAGCAAACAGAAGTGCAGGCCAGAAGTGCCAGACTGCCTTCCCTACATTACAGACGAGCAGACTAAGTATGTCACATAATACTGTGAGTGGTTTTGCTTTGGAGCTCTGGATTATACTTATTTACCTTGACCTCTTTGAAATAAAAATTTGTAGTAATGCACTACTTCTCCATTTATCACAGAGCTCCACAACAATAAAACTCCCAGTAATGTGGAGCTCTGTGACATGATCATATACCACACTATAAATAATAACATAACTACGCAACAATACAACTCTTAAGTAATGTGTCTATTAGTGTATCACCGAGTTCCCTAACTGTAAAACACAGAGTAATGTGCATTTTATATTCCAGAGCTCCACTGTAATAAATCTCACTATAATATGATGTAATATTTGTGTTGTCTGTGTATGTGATAGGTGTGATGACTGTGTGTGATATGTATCCTATGTGTTGGCTGTGTGTGATATTTGTAATGGGTGTATTAACTGTGTGTAATATGCGTGTATTGGTTGTATGTGATATTTGTGCTGGGTTTATTGGCTGTGTGTGATGGGTATTTAATTCAGATAAAAATATGCATTTAGGCCTGTGTCAATGCAGGTGTATATTTTTGAAGAGTTATGTGCACACAGTCCCACAGTCAGATGCACACAGTTATACTTATACACTATCAAATCCACCACATGCACACAGTCGCAGGCAGATAGTCACATACACATGATCAGGCAGAAACACACAGGTACAGGCAGTAACACACATACACAGTTGCAGGCAGAAAAACACACACAATTACAGGCAGACAGCCACACACATAAAGCCACACATACATTCTTACACACACATACTTACATGCAGACAGCCACACACACACAGAGGCAGACAGATACACACACACACACACACACACACACACACAGGCAGACAGTCATACACAGGCAGACAGTCACATGGACACACAGTCAAACTCACATGCGCGGTGACTGCTGCAAGTGCATTAGATCCTACCCATGGGAAAGCATTACCTCTGGAAGACAGCCACTAGAGGCAATCTTAGTCTTGGAAAGTAATCATTGCAGTTTCTCAAAAGCTGCACTGTTTTACATTGCAGGACTAAGGACAACAGGGACACTGCATCCTGACCATTTCAATGAGATGAAATGGTCAAGGTGTCTAAAATGCACCTTGTTAAAAAGCACCTTTAGTGAAGTACACATAGTTTCTTAAAATGCCACAAGTGTTTAAAATAATGTCAATATATGGGCCTAATGCCCACCTTCTCAATTACACCAAGCATCTGTGTATTACGAGAAAACATGGGCTGTTGTTGCTATGTAAATATAATGTATACTCCGTATACTCCCCATTTGCTAGACTGGCACCTTAAAGTTTGACCTACAAAGGATGTAATAGAATGTGCATTGAGGCAGAGTAGCTTCTGTTTAGTCTCTATGCATAAGGTAAAGACAAATTCAATGGAGCAGTGGCATAAGAACAAATTCATATATAGGGTTAAAACCAGTGCTGGAGCAAATAGAAATGGAGGTGAAGTTTGTAGGCTATAATTTGCTTAGCATTGCTTTTCAACACTCAAAAAATGTAAACATACAGAATTATGAGATAGGACTGGTTTAGGTAAATATATTTTCAGTGAGAATTTATGTGATGGTTTAACATGTTGCACCTTCTAATACATTTTAATTTTTGTTTCCATGTTTCTGTGTATTTGATTGAAAAGAAACCTATAGTTTCTAAAGAATGCATGGGATTCATACCTTTTTACTGTACATTTGACGATATAAACCTGGATCCAGAAAACTGCTATCTAATCGAATTACAATTCTTCGGATTACGTCATTGTTTTATTGAAGACATTGAAAGTGTATGGGGTCCAAACATCTCCTTAGTAAAAGGAATGGACTCAGGTAAGATTAAATTATTTATTGTTGGTAATGTAAATTTTTCACGTTTGGCCTCTAATATAGATTTTTCCAAATTTTATTAAATATTGTTATTTAAATATTAAATTGAAAAACTTATCCCTAAATATTAAATGAACACTGAGTTCATAAATTGCTCATAATTCTCTTTCTTTTTTTTTTTTTTTGACAATCTTTATTTTCAATTTTCAATTTACACATAACGAGCGACAAGGACAGGCTATAGCTCGTACTCATCATCAATAACATAAAAACGTAACATAAATGAGTGGCATAAGTGGTAATGACACGGCGAGATTAAATCACAACAAAGACATAAATAGGGTGCCTAAGAGTAACCAAACTAAGCAACTGGTAGACATGCACGTACATATATTTGTAACCAGCGGTTGACACCATCGTGAGGTCTGTACCGTGCTGCGTGGGGGAGACTTAGGATGCCTCGAACCAATAGGGCGTACTGGGGAAGACCCCCAGACGTAGACAGTAGCATGTGTGGTGGTAACGGTATCAACATATACCACAAGCGTAGTTACAACTGCATTGGTGAGTCACGTAATAAGGAGACACAGTCTAAGCACATTCATTGGCTAGAAAACATTCAGGTGTTCATGATCATCAATACCCGCTGGCAATAGAGCGTGTCCTGTATCGTGCTATGGGGGGGAGTGAAGGGACTCCTCTAGCCCGTTGGGCATGTGGGGACCCACTCCTGATTATGAGTTGTGCCTCGCATGAGGGTAACAGAAACGGGGCGTAAAGTACGTGTAGTTTCAGGAAACATAGGGGGCTAACGCGGGTGGGCTGTGTGAGGTTATATAGCCCAAAACAGTGAAACCAGGTGGGGACCACCTGTGGGGTTTCTCAGATTGACCATAGTGGTAGTTGAGTTTCCAGTTTCTGCGGCTGTCAGTGACTGGGGCTACCGGTGTATCGGCCTGGAACATGTCACGTAAAGGAAAGGTGGGGTCCCCAGTTTCAAAGGACGGTTCGCCACACCTGGTCGTGGAGTGTCTGCGGGGCGGTCTGGTGAGTGTAGGTAGGGTTCGTCTGGGTCTATAGTCTAGGGGTCCAGGTCATACGGGGTCCGTAGTGTCGGGCATTCGTCGGGGTTGGATTCGGTACAGTCAAGGTCGGGGGATGTCATCAACCCTATATCCGAGGTCGAGATATGGGTGACAGGCAGTCTAAGCGGGGCAGGGCTTGGGTAACGGTTAGCCTATGTTTCATCGCAGGTAAGTGGGGAGGGTGTGGGAGGAGGAAGGGATGGGGACGAGGGGGGGGGGAGGGGGGGGATCCACGGGCTCCGGTCCCGTCCATCATAAGGTACCACAGCCATGGCATCCAGATGTGGTCACATTTCTCTAATCTGCCTTGCAGGGCATGCCGTGCCATGATTCCATGTGGTGTATCTCCCCAACCCTGTCTAGCCACCGCTGGAAGGTGGGCGCGCCCTTTTGTCTCCACATGGTAGGTATGAGCGCTATGGCTGCAGTCAGTAGGTGTCTAAGCAAGGATTTTTTGTAGGCAGAGATAGACATGTCAGTATGGTGTAGGAGCATAGTGAGGGGGTGGAGGGGTAGGGTGATATCTGTTATAAGGCGGATAGCTTCTCTGATCCGTGTCCAGTAAGGGACAATATCAGGGCAATTCCACCATATGTGGAGGAAGGATCCGTCTGGCCCTCCGCAACGCCAGCATTCATTAGGGATCCCAGGGTCTATGCGGTGAGCAACATCAGGGGTCCTGTACCAGCGCGTGAGAATCTTATAGCCTGTCTCCTGAACTTTGGAGCTGATGGAGGTTTTGTGCGTCAGTATAAAGATCTTGTCCCATTCCTGAGCTGTTAGAGTAGTCCCTGTCTCCTCTTCCCACTTTGTCACATATCTGGGGTGTGTCTGGTGTTCGTTGTGTAAAAGCGTCGCATACAGCATTGAGATTCCCTTGTCTGGGTGGGTTCGAGAGATGCATAGGGATTCGAACTGCGTGGGGGGTCTGTGTAGGCACTGTTTGTTTGGGAATGTCTTATAGTAAGCCCGTATTTGAGCATAGTGGAAGTGATCCAGTCCAGTGGGTACCTTATCACCCATGAGGTCCGTGAGGGGTCTAAGTTGCTGTCCCTGCAGGAGCTGTCGGAAGCTAAGCCAGTCGGGGTCGGGAAATGAGTGTAGGTCCGCTGGCGTGAGACCACCTCCCACACCCGGATTGTGTGTAATAGGTGTGAGGGGGCTGTCAGTAGAGGTGAGTTGACGTGTATACCTCAACGAGCACCAGACCCGTAGTGTAGCGTCAATCAAGGGATTGCCTGTTTGCAGTGAGGAAAGCGTGAGGGAGCTGAGCCATAATCGGGAAGGGAGCGCTCCCCTTGCCTGCCCATGTTCCATGGGGACCCACAGTTTAACCGTGGGGTGGGCATGCCAGTCTATCACTCTGAGTAGGTGTGTCGCGTGGTAGTATCCTTGAAGGGATGGGAGGCCCGCGCCCCCTTTGCTTTTGGGGCGCTCCAATAGCGCCCTGCTGACCCTGCTCGCCTTCCCGTTCCATACGAACTGCCGAATGGCTGTGTTCAGAGATTGGAAGTATGCTCTGGGGATAGTGATAGGGACGGCCTGGAACAGATACAGGAGACGTGGCAGCACGTTCATTTTTACCACGTTGATGCGGCCGAACCAGGAAACGTAGAGGTTCCTCCAACGTTGGAGGTCTGACTGTACTGTCGCGAGTATGGGTAAAAAGTTTAGTCGGTATAGGAGTGACAGGTCATTGGGCAGCCAGACGCCAAGGTAGTTAAGTTTGGAGTCACACCAGGAGAAGTGGAATTGCGATTTTAGGTGCGCGACCTTCTCTGCCGTGAGAGATATCGGCAGGGCTTCCGACTTGCTCAAGTTAAGTTTCAGGTTGGATATACCGCCGAAGGTCCTAAAGGCTCGGAGCAGGTTGGGAAAAGAGATTGTGGGGTTATCTAGAAAAAATAGCATATCGTCCGCATAGGCGGCCACTTTGTGTTCTACGTTGTGGAGTCTGTACCCACTAATTCCCCCGTCCTGTCTGACCGCCTCCAGGAAGGGTTCTAGAGTGAGGGCAAACAGGAGGGGGGACAGAGGGCACCCCTGTCTGGTTCCGTTCCGGATGGCAAAGGGGGCAGACAGAGCGCCGTTAACCCGAATACGGGCCGTGGGGTTCGTATATAGGGAGAGGATCCATGAGCGGATATGAGGGCCGAATTGCATGTGGCGGAGGGTGGCTTCAAGGTACATCCAGTCTACCCGGTCGAACGCCTTTTCCGCGTCTGTGGAGACCAGGATTAGGTTCCTCTTCGTCGACCGGGCAGAGTGGATCATGTGTAGGGCTCGGGTGGTGTTATCACGCGCCTCACGCCCCGGAAGGAATCCCACCTGGTCCGGGTGGACCAGGGTGGGGAGCACACGGGAGAGCCTCATGGCTATGGTTTTGGCGAAAAGTTTGAGGTCGGCGTTGAGGAGGGAGATCGGTCTGTAGCTCCCGCATTCCGCGGGGTCTTTTCCTTCCTTCGGTATGACCGTTACGGTGGCGCGTAGGGCATCAGTTGGGAACCGACCTTCTTCTAGCAGAGAGTTGAAACCTTGCACCAGGCATGGGAGCAGTATGTCCCTAAACCTGCGCAGGTACGAAGTGGGCAGTCCGTCCGGGCCTGGAGCCCTATGGGTTTTGGAACTTTTGAGTGCAGTAGCTAGTTCCTCTACCGTAAGCGGTTGTTCCAATTCCTCAGCCAGGTCTTCCGGGAGCGTGCGGCCTATATGGTCCGTGAGGAAGTCATCTATTTTGCGCCGATGTTGGCGCGCGTCAGTACTTCGGTCGGTGGTATCCAAATTGTAAAGCTCTTCGTAGAAGAGCCTGAAAGTCTGCAGGATATCTGTCGGGGTCCTTTTCATTGTCCCGTCCCGTCCTTTGATTTGGTGTATGTGATGCAGTCTCTGTCTCTGTTTCAGTGTGCGTGCCAGTGTCCTACCACATTTGTCAGAGAACTCATAAAAGTGTCTGTTGGACTTGCGAATGGTGTGTAATAGGTTCTGGGATAGGAGGTCCTTGAGTTGTCTACGTGTGTCCGTGAGGTGTCGATAAGTGTCGTCCGTTTGGTCAAGTTTATGTCGCGTCTCTAGGGTGGAAATCTCACGTATCAGAGCTTGGGTTTTGGCGCCGTGTTCCCTCTTCCGTTGAGTGCATAGCCTGATCAAGTGTCCCCGTATTACACATTTATGTGCCTCCCATATAGTGAGGGGGGCGACATCTGGTGTGGTATTTTCCTCAAAGTATTGGGTCAGTGTCTGGGCTACTTGTGTGGTGATATCATTGTCAGTCAGGATATTTTCATTAAGTCTCCAGTGGCGTTCACTGGGTTTAAAGAGCGGAGATTTGATTGTAACCTGGACCGGTGCGTGGTCCGAGTCGTGCTGTATGCCAATGGAGGCGTCTATCAGGAAGGGGAGGTATTCCTGTGCAAGGAATATATAGTCTATCCTGCTGTATCTGGTGTGGGCCGCTGAGTAGCATGTGTAATCCCTGTCTTCGGGGTGCGCCACCCTCCAGCAATCTATCAGGCCTGATCTAGCTAAGGATTGTTTGGCCTGGCGTATACAGTGTGAGGGGATGGTGCTGGTGCCCGCGGATGAGTCCATCCGCGGGTCCAGAGGAATGTTGAGATCGCCCGCCAGGACCAGTGTTCCCTCCCGGAATTTCTCTAATAGTGCAAGGGTTTTTGTTAAGAACCGGTGTTGACCCTTGTTAGGGCAGTACACCGTGGCGAAAGTGTACCTATGGTCGGCGATTTCACCCTTGACAAATATGTACCTGCCCAGGGGGTCTGCCTGCGAGGCGGAGCTGACAAAAGGGGTACTGTGGGAGAAGAGAATGGCGACCCCCGCTCGTTTGGCTTCGGGGTGATTGGCGTAGTAGCCTAGGGGGAATCGTTTATCGCTAATCAGGGGGGCATCTTTACCTTGTAAGTGTGTTTCTTGAATAAATGCCACAGAGGTCCTTTGTGCCCAGAGGGAGCGTAGTAAGTGTCTCCTCTTTTCGGGAGAGTTAAGGCCTCGAACATTATGCGTTCGTAGGAGCAAAGGCGAGGGCAGATAGCTCGATGCCATGGCTGTGTTCGGGCACGGAACGCGTGGGGGGGGAGGGGGGTAGAGGAAGGAAAGGCGATACGGGGGGGAGTAGATAGGGGTCGGGTCAGGGGTTGAGTCAGGGGTTATAGGCAACCGTGGCCCTAGGTCAGGTATGGGTGACCTAATATACAGGTGGGTCCGTTGCTGGGGGACTAGGAAGTCACGTGTATGTGGTCCGTCAGGTGGTACCGGGTGTCACGTTCCCCCGGACCACATAGGGGCGGACAGCAACACTCAGGGGTCGTGCGAATCAGGACGAATAGAATAAACAATATATGTGAAGTCAACGGTCTTATTGAGGGGCTACGGAATCATCAGACGTTGGGCGTTCCGTGCGGGCTGGCGTGGGGCGGAACAGGGGACTAAGCCGTGGTACGGCGGGAGTCGGAGCCGGGGGGGCGCCCAGTCTCGTCAGGCTGGTTTCCATGGGGGGGGGACGTCTCCTGGGTATCCCAAGCGTGGCTGGGAGGGCGGGGTTCCAATAATGGTCTCAGTATCCGGAACTTGGGGTGACTTCAGTCGGTCGGGGCGAAACAGGGGGGGGGGGGGGGGGGAGGGGAGGGGTGCGCGGGGCAGGGAAATTGCACACATTCTGATAAAGGGAGAACAATTTTGCAGAGAGCATACAGTACAGGCAACATTATTCAGATTTAACAGTAAATAAACCTTAGCAAAGTTCCCCTTATGCTCACAGTTCCCCATGTCTTAGCTACTGGGCAAAGGGAGGTCCGCCAGTACCCGTGGTCATTGAGAACTGCGGCATTACGGGGCGCAACCGGTATAACGGCTATCCTGGGATCGTACTGTGTCTGACAGGGCGTGGGCGGTGCAGGCTGCTCACTATCTTATATGCAACGCCCCGTGCAGCGTGCAACTCCCAGGCCCATTCGAAACTCCCCGCAAGCCCCCCTCCCCCCCCCCCAACTAAGGAGCGGGCGGCCGCTCCATCAACAGCAAGGGGACGTGCCAGATCCGGGAAAATGGCAACTTCAGAAGGGTGGGGTGTATGGTGGTTATACAGGCTAAGACATGCATACAGTGGCGAATTTACTAGTATCTTACATAACGGGCTACAATGCAGTTGGCATGCAATATAACACTCATAACCAGAATCTCCCAATTCCCCCCCCCCCATCCAGCGCCCCACCCCAACCTGACACTGGACCCCCCCAATTCTAGCCGTTGAAGCAGCTAACGGTTCCAGGGAGTCCTGTAAAATTAAGGGGAGTCTCGCCATTCGGCGTGGGCAGTCGGGCGGTTCTGGGCTGAAAACTGGGTAGCGTCCCGATCTCCGACCCTGGTGGAGTCGGATGTCAGAAAGAGGCAGAGTACCCCAGTCCCCTGGTCGGGGAAAAATCCGCCGGTGGGCAGTCCCGATACAAAATAGTGGGGGCCTACTCCCGCTCCCCACCCAAAAGCAATAAACGGTGTGTGAAAGAGAGCCCCCCCCCCATATCTGGAGTGTCCCCAAAATGTCGGCCCCGGGTCCCCATGGCCTGCGTGGAGAGGGTAATAACTATGCCCCCCACATGAGGTTCAGTGTGTGTACTTAGCTGTCGTCGATGCTTTCAGATAGGCACATCATCATACGGGGGCAGTTCTGGAGGGCCAGGTGACACCGGGGTCGGGATCAAAACGGGTTCAATCATTCTTCGGGCCCATTAGGGCCTCCCCAGCGGATAGGTTGCGTGTCGTTACGTGCTCGGTTGCGGAGCGGCTCTGGAACCTCAGGGTGGTCCGGGCGTGGCGGAGGATGGTCCAGTATCCAATTGCGAACGTTGACAGGTGGCAGGTCCATCGATCTCAGGAAGCTGGGTATGTCGTTGGGCCACCTCAGGGAGCACCACGTGTTCCCCCGCTTGGCCTGGAGGCTGAAGGGGAAACCCCATTTGTAGGGTATACGTTTCTCCTGGAGGATATGCGTGAGTGGCCGCAGCGCCCTTCTTGCGTCCAGGGTGAGGGTAGACAGGTCCTGGTAGAGCGAAACAGCGGCATCTTGGAAGGTGATGGTCTGAGCACGTGCTGCTCTCATGATGGCGTCTTTAAGCTGGAAGGACAGTAGCAGAGGCGGCTCTAGACTTTATGAGGCCTTAGGCGAAACGCAAACATGAGGCCCCACTAACAAAAAAGTGTCACATATACACATTGATGCACTGTCTACCTGTGTATGTGCCTGAGAGTGTATCTGACAGAGAGTATCCTTGTGTGTCTGAATGTATGTCTCTGTGAGCATGTTTGCGTTTTTGTCTGAGACCCTATGTGTATGGGGTAGCTGCTTGAAGTGTGTTGTGTGTATGGGGGGGGGTGATGGTGAGAGGCGGGTGATGTGAGAGGCGGGTGATGGTGAAAGGGGGGTGATGGTGTGGGGGTGATGGTGAGAGGGAGCGGGGGGTGATGGTGAGAGGGAGCGGGGGGTGTGATGGTGAGAGGGAGCGGGGGGTGTGATGGTGAGAGGGAGCGGGGGGTGTGATGGTGAGAGGGAGCGGGGGGTGTGAAGGTGAGAGGGAGCGGGGGGTGTGAAGGTGAGAGGGAGCGGGGGGTGTGATGGTGAGAGGGAGCGGGGGGTGTGATGGTGAGAGGGAGCGGGGGGTGATGGTGAGAGGGAGCGGGGAGTGATGGTGAGAGGGAGCGGAGGGTTGATGGTGAGAGAGAGCGGAGGGTTGATGGTGAGAGGGAGCGGGGGGTGATGGCGAGAGGGAGCGGGGGGTGATGGTGAGAGGGAGCGGGGGGTGATGGTGAGAGGGAGCGGGGGGTGATGGTAATGTGACAGGGAGCGGGGGGTGATGGTAATGTGAGAGTGAGGGGGGTAATGTAAGAGTGAGGGGGGTAATGTGAGAGTGAGGGGGGTAATGTGAGAGTGAGGGGGGTAATGTGAGAGTGAGGGGGGTAATGTGAGAGTGAGGGGGGTAATGTGAGAGTGAGGGGGGTAATGTGAGAGTGAGGGGGGTAATGTGAGAGTGAGGGGGGTAATGTGAGAGTGAGGGGGGTAATGTGAGAGTGAGAGGGGGTAATGTGAGAGTGGGGGGGTAATGTGAGAGTAGGGGGCTAATGTGAGAGTAGGGGGCTAATGTGAGAGTAGGGGGCTAATGTGAGAGTAGGGGGCTAATGTGAGAGTAAGGTGGCAAATGTGAGAGTGAGGGGGTAATGTGAGAGTGAGGGGGTAATGTGAGAGTGAGGGGGTAATGTGAGAGTGAGAGGGGGTAATGTGAGAGTGAGAGGGGGGTGATGGTGAGTGGGGTGATGGTGAGTGGGGTGAGGCTGAGGGTGGTGATGGAGGGTTATGCTGAGGGTGGTGGGGGGTGAGGCTGAGGGTGGTGAGGGGGGTGATGCTGAGGGTGGTGGGGGGAGTGATGCTGAGGGTGGTGGGGGGTGGTGGTGATGATGAGGGTGGTGGGGGGGTGGTGGGGCTGAGGGTGGTGGGGGGTGAAGCTGAGGGTGGTGGGGGTGAGGCTGAGGGTGGTGGGGGTGAAGCTGAGGGTGGTGGGGGTGAAGCTGAGGGTGGTGGGGGGTGAAGCTGAGGGTGGTGGGGGGTGAAGCTGAGAGTGGTGGGGGTGAAGCTGAGGGTGGTGGGGGGTGAAGCTGAGGGTGGTGGGGGGTGAAGCTGAGGGTGGTGGGGGGTGATGGTGGTGGGGGGTGATGGTGGGGGTGGTGATGGTGAGGGTGGGGAGGGGTGATGGTAGTAGGGGTGAGGCTGAGGGTGGTGGGGGGTTATGGTGGTGGGGGTGAGTCTGAGGGTGGTGGGAGGTGAAGCTGAGGGTGGTGGGGGTGAAGCTGAGGGTGGTGGGGGGTGATGGTGGTGGGGGTGATGGTGAGGGTGGGGTGATGGTGGTAGGGGGTGAGGCTTAGGGTGGTGGGGGGTGATGGTGGTAGGGGGTGAGGCTGAGGGTCGTGGGGGGTGATGGTGGGGAGGGGTGATGGTGGGTGATGGTGGTTGAGGCTGAGGGTGGTGGGGGTGAGGGTGGTGGGGGGTTATGGTGGTGGGGGGTGAGGCTGAGGGTGGTGATGGTGGTGGGGGGTGAGGGTGAGGGTGGTGGGGATGGGGAGGGAGAGCCTACCTTTCCCTGGTGGTCCAGTGGGTTCCCTGGTGGTCCGGTGGCCACTGCTTCCGGTCTGCAGCTCCGCATAGCTGCAGACCGTGTAATCTCGCGAGATTTCAGAGCGTTGCCGTGGTAACCCGCGGCAACGCTCTGATTGGCCAAATCTCGCGAGTCACATGGTCTGCAGCTCTGCACAAATAGAACCAGGGGTTTCCCAAAATCCCAAATAGTTAAAAATAACCCCAGAGTACTTGGAAACCCTGTTCATGAATTTCTATGGTTGTGTTTTGTTTATTTAGGTTGCTTTTTTTTTTACATTCTTTATTTATGCCACAGTCAGACATAGAGAATGCATTGTAAAAGAAAGACAAATTATGCATCAATCGAAATATGAGTGGCACATATTACAGAAAATTATAAAAAAACAGGGTTGCCTATTTAGTTATTGGTTGTATTACTTATTTCTGTTTATGTCTCTTTGTTAGACACCTGTATGAAGAATGAAGATATTCGCAAAGATTCTGTATCTTACGGATTTGCCAATTTATTGTATATTTCATCTGCCCTTCTCTTATTGGTAATTTTCATTACGTCACTTGCATGTGCTACGAAAAGGTACGTGCTAGCTTATTTTTTTTAATCTATAGATATACTACCCATCAAAAGTGAAGAAAAAAAAGAATTTATGATGCTGTTAAAGCATTTGTGGGTAAATTACCTGCCTCCCTTACTTTCAGTTGCCATATTTCTGCACTCTCGATCAGATGAAATTCACTCTGTCTGCCCTCTGGCTGTTTTGGCAGAGTGCACATTATTGACCGGTGTTATCTTCCCAAAAGGGCAGACTAATTGCATTAGTGTCCCATCTCTCAACTTTGCTGGTCTATTTTCTTGTACTCTTATGTTTTTTTTTGCCAGTCGAGTAGATTTGTTTCATACAGAGGGCTCCCGATGAACACCAGCAATGCTGCGTTAGAGGTCACTTACCTCTAAAGAGTTTTTTTGCTGCGGCTCCTTTCCACCCAGGGAGATACTTACTAGTGAGAATAGAGAGCATGTGAGCTACCATCAGATATCGCAGGGTCCTTACCAAACCATTTTGTGTTTCTATCCTGGCACACACAACCACACATTCAGACAGATATAAACTCACAGACACATATGTTTGTAGATATGTGCACACATGGATGTGTTCTCCCAGACACACAAACACAGATACACATGCAGTGCTATATGTATGCATTTCTAAACAATAACAAACACAAATACATGCATTCACAGACATACTAACAGACAAATAAACACTAATCTAGATACACATACATTCCCAGACATACACTGCCACAGACATTCATCCGCATTTGTCACACACACAGATGCACACTATCGTGCACACACTTTTATAAACACATATACACACTAACATGCTTAACATGAGAATTCAAAGTGAATCAAAGTAAATTTCAAATTTAAGGGCAGGGAAGCTGAATGGAAAGCATGGTTGACTTAGAGATTTTTTCCAGGTGGCTATTTTGACCTTAAATTTGAAATTCATGTTGAATTCACTTTGAATTCTCACTTTAGTGAATGACCCTGCAAGTTGAATCGCTTTAGGTGTTTGGAAGTAAGTTTATAAACATATAAACAGTGTCTTGGTTAGCTATCAATGGAGAGGTTAAATGTGTAATATGGATATAATATTTTGTTCAGAATAATCTGTGCATTTGTATTTTATGTTACAGATTAAAAAAACATGTGTTTCCAGTTATACCTGACCCGAAACATACATTTTCTAGTCTATTTGAAGTCTATAGAGGAAATTTTCAGGTACGGTGTTTTTATTTGTAAATTCTGCGTTTGAAAATAACAAATGTGTGTCACACAGTGTTATTTCATATAAGTCTAGCATTCTAAAGCTGTCTTTTTAAAAAATAATTAAATTTTGTATTTTTGTTGTGCATAATGACTATAACATGCAAGCTCGGGGTGCCCCAACAGCAGTCCTCTAGCATCTTTCATGCACTGCAATAGTAGCATTAAGAGACATAGGCACAATTTTAAGTATAAGAACAGTGGTATGGTCTGACGAAAGTTCAAGAGTTTCAAGCTTGAGCGTCAGGTTGATAAAAATAAAGATATGCAAGTATTTATCAGGGTGTCAGCGGTTCGTTATCTCAGTGTACGTGTATATAGGGTATGCAAGCTGACTGGGATGCTGTTGATGGTTGTGTGGTGTCCTGCGTCGGCTTTTAGGTGCTTGTCGTGATATAGTAGTGGTGGTGGTCCCCCAGGTGGTAGTTTTCATTTTCTAGTGTGTGAGGTCTAGTGGGTGTAGGTACGTGGAGTGGGCTTAAACTCGGCCATTAAGTTGTAAGTGTGTGTGGTGGTCCCCTAAGAGTTGTGTGTGCCTTTGGAAGAGGCTGCAGTTTCAGAGTGCGTGCGGCTGCCCAAGGATTATGGCCGTCAGCCGATGCCCTGTGGGATCTCAGTGGCGTCCTGTTGTGGTGGTCTGTGTCTCGACCCCGGCGGCTCGGGAGTGCCGGGGTAGAGCCGTCCAGTTGTGGAGGTCTGGCTTGGTAGGTTATAGACCCGTTTATGGGCCTTCTTTTTAGGAGTGGTTGCGGGTTGCAGTTGGTCCCCTGCGGTTGCTCTGTTGCTGCCTCTATGTTTGGCCTTGTGTTCCGCCGTCGTCTGTTGGTCGTGGTGAGCCGTGCCTTTCTGGGGCCTTCATTGTGACACTGCTTGTAGGTGATGCAGCATTTGGTGCTTGCTCACTGGTGTTCCCTTGGCTTGGCCGTTTTTTCCCAGGCCGCGTCTTCTCGTAGCGGGTCTCCATGCTGCTGCTTTTAGGGGGGCTCTTTTCCGTGCCTGCCTACCATGGGAGTGGGGTCTTGGGGGGGTCTCCCTCCCCCTCTCTTTGACCTCCGTGTCGAGTCCTGCATTGTGCTGTCGGTGGTGCCTCCGGTTCCAGGGGCCAACCAAGTGCCTCCAGCTTCTCCTAGAATAATCCAAAGATATACATGAGTTGGAGCTCTATTTCTTTTCTGACATTGCATATGTCTGCCTTGCGTGAGCTGTCTGCCATTTTGTAGACCTTAGCTGTGACCTCAGGACTTCTGGTTTGTCTTGCTTGTGTATAGCTCGTCAGTGGGCGGTCCGGGATAAACACCGCCGGGCCATAAGGGTGGGGTGGGTCGGACGACGGCGCTGGGTCAGATTTCGGGCTGTTCATGGCAGCCATCTCATGCTGGTGGGCCCCACCAGGGTGTCGGGTGCGTACAGTTTAATGTGTCACCTGACTGGTATCTGTGTGTTTTCCCCGATGTCCCCTTACGCTGGGTGGCCTTTGTTTGCCTATTTGTTGTCGCTTAACGTCGAGTTTTCTGTCCCCTTTGGCCAGAGCTGCTGAGGCTAGCATCAGTGTTGGTCAGTGAGAGTGTGTCAGTCAGTGTTGCGATGGCCGTGGCTGAACAGTGGAGGACCTGGAGGTGCACGGAGGCATGCAACGCCGCATCAAATTCCGACGTGACGTCAATGGGCTCCACCTTCACAGGGTTTCAAGGAGTAGCAGGAGGATCTGCTTTGGAACAGAGTGCGGAGGGCGCCTTTGGGGGTATACCCCCAATTTAGTAGAGTAGGGTGCTAGAGTTTGGTAAAGGAGGGTGCTGGGGTTTAGTAGAGGGGGGTGTTGGTGTGTTTTTATACTCTACTTTTCAAAATAAACCTACATTTCTATGACATAGTGTTTTTTTTTTTTTGCGGCCCACGTAAACTTAAACCTTGTTTATTTGGCCCGTGCTAGCCTTTATGTTTGACACGCTTGTGCTAGAGTGTTAGGACTCTGGTGCCTAGGATGGTTGAATGCAACCACTATGTGTGAAGGTATTGAGCAGCTTAGTTATGACAGATCTATCTACCACAGAGAGAGATTTATATAGTAATGTTTATTTGATACTTAAGGACAACTGTCAACTCGAAACAATTTTTAATGTAATAATCCTGTCATCAAGCTTTGAAAAGAAATGTATATATATTTTTTCAAATGGGGGTATATGTAAATAAAATAAAGTACATTTTGTATATGACAGGATCCTTAAATAATAATTATAAAAAAATTATTAAAAAAAATAATAAAAAAAATTGTTTCTCCCCCCTCCCTGCTTACCTTTGTCCAGGGATGGGGGAGATTCCATCCATGGTGGGGCCCCCCGGCTTCCCTGTTACCGCAGAGGGGGCCTAGGCAGCACACAGCCTCTTCTCTTCTCTCCTCCAATAACTCTCACGAGACCCGCGGAGCGTTGCCATGGCAACCGGGTCGCGCGAGAGTTATTAGCAGAGACGAGAAGAGAAGAGGCTGTGTGCTGCCTGAGCCCCCTCTGCAGTAACAGGGAAGCCGGGGGGCCCGCGGCTGCACACATAGATAGCGATATTCGCTATCTATGTGTGCAGAGAGGGAAAGTGGGGCCCAGGACTGCCAAAGCAGTCCGGGCCCCCCAGGGCCGCCGGGCCCGTGACAACCGTCATGGTGTCACCCCCTGATGGCGGCCCTGCCGAGCGCACAAAATCAATCAAATTCGCAGAGAAGCACATCCTCTGCTTCAATTATGTCACAAGGTGTCAGAGGTGTACAACACAGCCTATGCCCGCAGGAGCCTGACAGTAGCAAACACAACAGCCAGCTGACTATTCTGTCAGCGAGTAGCCAAGTTTTGTGCTGAAATTGTGCGGAGTAATGCCTTAAGTATTTGGCTTAATAATTAGATTTTTAAAGGACCAGCCACATGCGACTAGCTTAGTTAGCGGTCAAGCCTCGCGCCTAAGAGTTTTGTTTTTTAACCCCTGCAGAGACAGTCTGTGTATAAGAACCCCAATTTTAGACTAAAAAATGTTAGGAAAAAAAAAGTCATACATAGAAAAATACGGTACTTTTCTAAAACAATTGCTTTGTTACTGTGGAGTATCTAGTTTATCTACTTACATATATTCACTGATTTTTATTATAGGAGTGGACAAAGATTTCTGGAAATGAAACAAAACATGTACAATTGGAATTCCTTGAAAATGAGGACATTATTGAAGAAAGGTGTGACAAGCAAAAGCAAATGGAAAAAGAAGAGTATTTTGTTGAAGATGAGTGCAAAGAAGAAAAGCATACTCCAGAGAAAGACTACACTGTTTTGCCAGATATTCACCATATAGCAATAGAACAAATGAAAAATATTATGATGACTTCTGCAGAACCTTTGGAGAATGATTCTGATATTTGCATTGGAAATGTGACATACACAATGAATGACAGCATGTATATAATGCTTTAATAAATGGAAAATACTGAAAAGGGTTGGGTGAACGGTATCAAGAGCAGATAAGCTAAAGTAATCGTAAATATGTGTGTAAATAGCAAGGTAATGTATGGATATAGCAGTATTTAGTCATACCTTCCAAAACTGTAATTGGAATGATGGGGTGTGACATTCCACATGAAAGTAATATTTTTAGATGGTCTCACCCAGAAATGGGACCAATCAGTGTGGTGTGAAAACACGCCAGGCTGACTGACAGCCATGTTGACCACCATCACTAAGGACTGTCGATGAGCACAAACCCGAGATGGCAGGACAGGAGGACTCCAAATCTGATTATGGGACTGCTGGGAGGTATGCTTTATTTTTTTGAGTAAGTGTCGCATTAACAGAATGAGAAATATTGGATTTGTATTAATTAAAATAATAAGTAGGATGGGTGCTCATAAGGCTTTCTAAGATGTTTAAGGGTAAATAAAATAAAGATTTTCAGTGCTAACATATACACTATATATACTGTTTCACCAATTAAAGGAACTCTCCAATCACCAAAACCACTATGGCTCACTGCATTGATTATGGAGTCAGGAGTGCCCTGGCACCATACCAGTACAAGTAGGCATACTGTTTAAGAATGGTTTGAAACTTACCTTGTGTCTGCCAGCCGTCTTCCAACTCCTCCTCTGGAGTGTGAAGCTCTTGCAAGGTGCTATTGTTAGCTTCATGAAGCTAAGCCCTCCAGTTCAGGGTTGGTACCCTGGCCAAAAGTGTCAAACTGATTGCTCTAAACCTTTGAATCCCTCCCTGCACTACTTGGCTTTGTTCAGTGCAGGAATGTCTAGGGTGTATAGGTGGCGGCGGGTTTTTCTGCAAATGGTCAAACTGTTCTTATATGGTTTATTACTTACATTGGTAGGGCACCAAGGCCCTCTACAAAGGCTACATCAATGTCCTGTAGGAAGTATGATGCTTAAAGTGTTCCTTTAAAGAAAGCTCATATTATTTAATGTTAACATAATAACATTATTCATTATTCTGGCAGTTTTCATTCTCTCCTGAAGAGTATAATTGCACTTTTTGGAAATGCTGCTTATAAAATTACATTTAATCTACTTGCATGTAGAATGTGTTTGACTTTGTATGAAGTCAATTAAAAAGCAAAACAGAAACCGAAGTGTAATATTGTCTATTTATCATGTAGTATGAAATGTAAATATCATTGTACTAGATTACATAGCATGTTGGATGTTGTTTAGATGCTGATATACCACACCACAGAATGAATTACTCAAAAAAACCAAAACAGAAACCACTCAGAAACCAGTGTTAGGGTGCTCACTATGAATACCCTGTTCCGTGAAAGTCAAAACATAGTCATAATAGTATAACAAGTTAAGGGAATAATTCTCCCTTCTTCGCTTCTGTTTCTCTCAACCGCACTTGGACTGTCCCCAGCTACCGAATAGGAGGTGATTGTACATCGCCTTTCCTCTTTCCTCACCACTTGTCCGCTTGATCCCGCCCCATCTCACCTTATCTGATGCCTCCGTCTGGCTTCTGTTGTCCTTAATGCATACCTGCAAATTGTCCCCACTCCCCTTAAACAGCAGTGTCCAGTGAAGCAGAGCATCAGTGGACGGAGTTAAAGAATGGACCACAGGCATGTGGAATCATATAACCGACATCACCCAAAAGGGCACACATGCCCAGAAAGGGGGCAAATAATTGGAAGGCCAGCCTGGCGTGAATGCATGCAAGAATGCTCAGCAGTCATGCAGGCTGGCCAACTAAGGCCGTACTATGCAGACAGCTCCCTGAGCTTGGCATAAATGCGTCTAATGATGCACTCGCTTTACGCTTTCTGTGGACTCTCCCCTAGCACTCACTTGCTCACTCCTCTTCTTACCTTCTTATTAGCAGTCAGAAGCTCCTGGTATACAGCCTGGGACAGAGAAAAGGTAGATGTATTGAGTGTAGAAGAAAGGGAACATGTCACAGTGTTAGAGACTGAAGCATCAAGAGCATTTGCACAGTGTGCCAAGTCCGCTTTACATTAATTTATAGTCAACCAGTTCACGCAAGTGTTTCTCTACATCCTTCTTAAGTTTCCATACTTAATTTCCTTTGCACAATGCTAGAACGTGTGAAAAGTGAAAACATATAATATATATTGTTATTATTTTATCACTGTGCCTATTCCATGGGCATGGACTTGGTACTTCAGCTCCATCACCCCTTATGTTAATCCAGCCCTGTCTATATCTAAGCCATGATCATCATCATATCTTCAATACAAAGAACCGAGTAATTTGTGCAATTTGTAGCCGGGAAGCCACAGTTATGATAACAATGACATAAGAATGTGCGATTTTGGAACCAACCTTAATATAGTCCTTATTTAATAGTAGTAATCATTTAATTGTGGTGTATAAAATAGACAACTAGATAATAGGATTGCAAATAAAATAAATCTTAATTTAATAACCTTATCAATGAGTGTGTTCACTGCTGAGAGAAGATTGCAAATGCAAACATAGAAACATAGAATGTGACAGCAGATAAGAACCATTCGGCCCATCTAGTCTGCCCAATTGTCTAAATAAATGCAATGTGTGTAATATCTGTGAATTTAAAAATGAAAAAAAAATCATGTAAGCAAGAAGCCAACTATAATAATTTAGTTGCAATCCAATTTGATAAAGGACTTAAGAATATAGCAGTAACCCTGTAGTTTTTATGGTGCCAAGATTTTACTGGAGCCCCCCAGGGCCAGTGCAAGAAATTATGCCTCCCTAGGCAAAGATCCATTTGGTGCCCCCTCTTGAGATTTCCACTGTGTCACAAGTGTATTCACTATATGCGAAAAGGAAGCATTCCACCGATTCTCCCCTCCCCACCCCACATTTCAGTAGATACACCCACAAAGAAAATGTGCTTTTTTCCTGCATGCCCTCCAATCAGAGGCTTCTAATTGTGCATGCGCACATTTGTGCTGAATCCATAATTGTGCGCATGCACACTAGATCAGAGCTTTGCTATGTTTTCCATTGAGCTTTAGTTCAGCTCATTGAGAAAGGGTGAAGGCAGGCGAACACTAGAACAGCACTGCTACCTCTTTTGATAGCTCTGCTAAAGGAAGTGAAAGAAAATCTTCCTAGGTTTTTGACAGACAAAGAGGTGTTTTTGCCCCAATAATAAAAGGTCTGATTTCTTTTGAAATCAGCATTTTTATAAACTAAAGAAAAAGTTACCTGCTCTCTCTCCTGAATCCCTATGTATATTTAAACAAATAGAGGTCATTTAGTTACTCCAATGGCAATTGGAAGGAATGCCCGCCTGTCAACGTCAAGGCAGACCCCCGCTAGGCAGGTCCTACACTGACACACACAATGACTAATACACACACCAAGTACACATTGTCTGACATTCACACACAGCACAAATTACCAGCAGCAGCCTGTCCCATGCTCATTCTGGCATTTACAGCATGTTGGCCGCCAAATCCCATGGTGGCCATGAGTCCTGAGCATTGTAAGGAGCGGTTGGATGCTGCCGCTCCTGACACCTCCCTGTGAACTGCAGTCAGTACCGTTTACATCATCCTGGTATGACTGCTGGAGATACACTCCCTGCCCGGTGCAGCATGGGAAAGCTTTGTCCTCCTCTTCAAAGGACATGATGACTGTAAGTAGGCTCTTGGTAGGAGGGGGCAAAGGCAGGCTGGGGTTAAAATGTTTCAGATGGGGAGAGGCGGGGTTAGATACAGTAGGGGCGGGGTTACGTTTTTATGGGAGTTAAATTTGTTAGAGCGATGCTGTGTTTAAAGGACCACTATAGGCACTCAGACCACTTCAGCTTAATGAAGTGGTCTGGGTGCCAGGTCCATCTAGGTTTAACCTTTTTTTCTGTAAACATAGCAGTTTCAGAGAAACTGCTATGTTTGCAATAGGGTAAATCCAGCCTCTAGTGGCTGTCTCATTGACAGCCGCTAGAGGCGCTTCCGCGCTTCTCACTGTGATTTTCACAGTGAGAAGACGCCAGTGTCCATAGGAAAGCATTAATAATGATGATGGAGTGACGGGCCCGGTCGCAGTAGCAACCCCTGCAACCGCGGTATGTATGCCAGTGGTATGATCCCTGTCTATGGATATGCTGGTATAGGTCCTGGTTCTCTGTTAGGAGATATCCTCAGGCCTGTCAGCAGTGGGCAGCAATTACCAGTTAAAGGGGATGTTTTCTTTCAGTGCATTGTATTTCAGCAGCAAAGGTACACCAGCAGAGAAATATAAAAACAGAAAATAGCACTCTCTATATGGATAAATAGGAAATAAAAAGGATAAAATTAGGTATACTCACAAAAGGAGAGCAAAGTGAAGTTTTGCTCAATCCTATAAAGCTTACGTGGTATCTTCCTTTTACCTTACAGCCTGTACCTGCCTGACTTATCAACCTTCTCACTCCATCTGAAGAGATTGAAAAATGAACAAACAGACATCCTGAGGCATTGGGGCTGAAACTCCACGTAAGGGGATTTAGCCCAGCAGTGGCTGACAAGCTTTTTAGCACAGAAGTATTTCTTTTTGTGACACTACTTTTGTATTTATTGCTTTTTATATTTTTTTTTACTGTGCCATTAAATACTTCACTATGTATATATTCCCTTTTGTCTCCATACATGCTTAACTCAACTATGGTAACTATATACACACGTTTGTGACTGTGGCGCCCTCACTGGTATATGTTTTTTAACTATACTACTTGTCCACTTGTGTCTTTCTGGGATTTGGTAGTGATCCCCTAATTTGAGTGGCTATCCTGCACTGTTTTGCACTTTATCACATTTACCGCCCTTGTATACAGTACATAGCCTTACATATTACATGTAACAATACATGGCGCAATGACTTATGGGGCTGGCATAGATTATTTTTTTTCAGGGCTGCTTTGTGTCCCCAGTCCGGCCCTGAACAGTTCGGCTCTCTGGCTTTGGTAGTGTAGTAGGAAAACAGCCCTCACTGGTATACTACAGGGGCCGCATGTTAAGGTGCCCATCTGGTGGCCTTGACAGCATGTGCCACCCAATGGAGATGGATTGTCAGGGGGCCCGGTTGCGCTGGTAAAGCACCCAACGCTGACCGAGCCCCCTGTGATGAGATCATCACACGCTGGGAGGAAGTGACTGCACGTCACTCCTGCCAGCTAACACTGAGAGCCCACGCGGGAGGAAGCAGAGGGAGTAAGAGTGGGAACTCTGACTCCCACCAGCCTGAGACACAACTGGACCCCAGGGAAAGTCACCCTCCTGCACCTAAAAGGTAGGAAACAGGAGGGTGACTTAAATATAATGTGTGTGTGTTTGTTTGTATGTATGTTTGTGTGCCTGTCTGTTTGTATGTATGTCATGTGTGTGTGTGTCTGTCTGTCTGTGTGCATGTGTCTTTGAATGTATGTGTCTGTCTGTCTGTATGTGTCGTGTGTGTATGTATGTATCTGTCTCTGTGTGTGTCTCTGTCTGTATGTGTGTGTCTGTCGGGGGGCCATGGATCAGTTTCGCACTGGGGCCTCATGGGTTGTGTACACCACTGGATCATACCGTCCAGACGAATACATCTGGAGCTGATTTTAAGCTCCAGAAAATTGTATTTCCTAGTGAGTGAGTCAATGCCCCTCACACTTTTTGAATACAGCTTGATCTCGTCCATGTAGAGTAGGTGGCTGATTGTAAAAGGAGGCCAAGAGTGTTCTCTATTTGTAGTAAGTATAAAGCGCAAGTAATAGTAATATTCTTACAGTGGATGGAGCAGACTAACCGCTCTCTGTATCAGGCTGATGCAGGAACACACGAATGGGATTACTAACCTATTGTAAGAGAAGGATATGCGAAGCTACAAATGCTTTGTGGATGCGGGCTTGGAAGATCTCACATCAGTTACTATAAATATACCCCTATGGACGACCGCACAAAGAATCCTAGGTGGGGGTTATACCACCCACGCCTGATACAGAGAGTGATTAGTCTGTTCCATCCACTGTTAGTATATTTTTATTACTTGTGCTTTACACTTACTACAGAGTGTCAGGATCTTACCTTGTGTGGAGTCCGACTTGCAGAGTTTTACGCTCACCCTTGCAAATAATCACAGACCAAGGTGACCAGGCAAGAAGTCACCTGGGCTGTGAGTCTGTGCACGGGGGCTGTGCAGGAATAGTGTTCCAAGTCGCAGTACAGGCAAGGATTACCAGAAGAGTAGTTGTGGAAAGACAAAGTCAGGGGAAGCCAGAGGTCAGAGTAATTGAGTTAATAAGCCAAGGCCGGAAGCCGGAGTCACTCTGAACGAGCGCTGGATCAAGATAGGAATATCAGGAACCAAACCGCAGAACCAGAGTCAATGAACTGACCAAGCTTCCAGCGTGAGACAGTGCTTATATATCCAGCTAATAATGATCTGCTTCAGGTGTGCTAGATAACACATGAACAGCCATGGGTTAAGTTCAGCCCCCAGTGCTGGAGACAAGGCAAGGATGGACATTAGGCAAAAACATGAATAGATGGGTGGCTCAGAGGAAAGAGACCAGGACCAAAGCATCAAGAATCCAGAGTTTGAAGCCACCTGGCCTTCCAGATGTCATGATGGAGATCGTAACACAGTGATCACTAATGGCCTCCTTTAGTGATTTCATATGTCCCATTCCATCATCATTCTACTGTGAACCATTGCCTGAAGAATATCCTTGACTTCTAGGGTTTTTTTCCACTTACCCATCAAGTTGTTCATGGAGGTTTTTGGTGCACTGCTGACCTTGTATAAGGCCAAGCATTCAGTATTCATGTGTATGTCATAGGCTTTCTTGTAGTCAATCTAGGCTTTGTACAGATTGGTCGGTCTGGACTTAGAATCATATGTGTCTGCTTGGTTTACCAGTTTGGTTTACAATCCCCTTTTGAGTATTGATCATGTACTGACTTATATGCCCATCAATCTTGGAGGCTATGATGCCTGACAGGACCTTCCATGTTGTTGGAAGGCAGGTGATTGGTCGGTAATTAGATCGCATTGTTCCTTTGTGAGAGTCCTTCACGACCAGTATTGTTCTGCTTTGAGTTAGCGAGTCAGAGTGGGAGCCTGTTGCTTGTAACTGGTTCATTTGTGCTACTAGGCTGACCAACTCCTCATGTGGGCAACTCGTTGTTGGATATCTCCCACTGTGATGGTGACTGGTTCCTGTTCTGGGAGCATGGTCTGCTTTCATGTCTAGGTGTTATGTGATGCTTGGTTCTTCCAGATGTTCTTCCAGTATTGTTCAGTCTCTGCTGTGATTGGGTCTTAAGTGCATACATCTTGGATGGTACTTTGATAACAGGTCATGCATTCTCTTAGCCTCTGTTTCTCTAGTGTATCTGCTCAGTCTGTTTGCCAGTGTTGTCAGTTTTTGTTTAACTGTTTCCAGAGTCTCTAATATGGGCATATTCTTATTATTATTCAGTAGCCTCTATCTTGGCTTCCAGTCTTATGCTTCATTGTGGGCATTGTTTCAGACAAGACAAAACCAGGTCAAAAGCTCAGTGGGCCACAATGGCCATGGGCTGAGGCTGGCAGGAGAGATCTAGGGATCTCCCCTTTCAGCCCATACTGGGTTGGCACTCTCCGAGCGCCGGCACTGCTGTGTGCCTTCAAGGGCTGGTGTGGAGATCAAACATCTCCCTTACCAGCCCACAGGCAGTTTACTAGACAGCTGGTGCAGAGAGGACCTGCTGGCTGCAGCTCCGCCAAGGTCCTTGCACAAGGTCGGAGCGTTGCCACGGTTACCATGGTAACTTTCTCGACTTCGCGAGAGTGAACTCTAGCTACCACTCACCACTATTTTCTCCCCCCTCCCAGGCAAAAGGTAATAAAGGAGGGGGGAGAAATGTTTTGTTTTTAATTAAAAATAAATAAATACATATTTAATATATTTATATTAATCTGCCTTCCCTTACACACACAATCCCTCCAAACATATTCACACACAGAACCCCCCTCGCACACACACACACACACACACACACACACACACACACACACACACACACACACACACACACACACACACACACACACACACACACACCATCCTTCTCACACACACACAATACTTCCAAACATATTGCTAGTGAGGGAGCTTCTGTGTGTGTGTGTGTGTGTGCATCTGCTAGTGAATGAGCTTCTGTATGTGTGTGCCTGCTAGTAAGGAGGCTTGTGAGTGTGTGCCTGATAGTGAGTGAGCTTGTATGTGTGTGTTCCAGTTAGTGAGTTTGTGTGTGTGTGTGTGTGCCTGCTAGTGAGTGAGCTTGTGTGTGCTAGTGAGGGAGCTTGTTTGTGTGTGTGTGTGTGTGTGTGTGTGTGGCAGCGAGGGAGCTTCTGTGTGTGTGCGTCTGCTAGTGAGTGAGGTCCTGTGTGTGTGCGCCTGCTAGTGAGTGAGTTTGTGTGTGTACGTCTACTAGTGTGGGAGTTTATGTGTGTGGGTGTGCATCTGCTAGTGAGTGAGCTTGTGTGTGTGTGTGCCTGCTAGTGAGTTTGTGTGTGTGTGCCTGTTAGTGAGTAAGCTTTAGTGTGTGTGCCTGCTAGTGAGTGAGCTTATGTGTCTGCTAGTGAGTGAGCTTGTATGTGTGTCAGTGAGCTTGCCTGTAGGGATCATGTGTGTGTCAGTGAGCTTGTTTGTAGGGAGCATGAGTGTGTCTGAGCTTGTCAGTAGGGAGCATGTGTGTGTCAGTAAGCTTGGCTGTGGTGAGCATGTGTGTGCAGTGAACTTTTCTGTAGTAAGCATTTGTGTGACCGTAAGTTTGTCTGTAGTGAGCATGTGTGTGTCAGTGAGCTTGTCTGTAGTGAGCATGTATGTGTCAGTGAGCTTGTCTCTAGTTAGTATGTGTGTGTCAGTGAGCTTGTCTGTAGTGAACCTGTGTGTTAGTGAGCTCTTCTGTAGGGAGCATGTGTGTGTAAATAGACTTTTCTGTAGGGAGCGTGTGAGCGTCAGTAAGCTTGTCTTTAGTAAGCGTGTGTGTGTATCAGAGTTTGTCTGTACTAAATTTGTGTGTGTACCAGTAAGCTTGTCTGTGTGTGTTAGTGAGATTGTCTGTCATTGAGCCTATTTGTGTGCATCAGTGAGCTTGTGTTTTTATGTCAATGAGCTTATGAATATCAATGAGATTGTCTGTGAGCCTTCAGGCAAGGATTACCAGAAGAGTAGTTGTGGAATGCCGAAGTCAGGGGAAGCCATCAAGGATCTTGTGTCAGTGAGATTGCCTGTGTCTGCATGTGAGTATGCTTTACTGTAAAATTGAATTACCCTAAAAGGACCAATATTTTGAATTAGAAAACCAAATATACCAATATATATATTATACATATATATACACACATACATACATACAATGTCCAGGCCCATGCACACCAACTTAAAAATCACTACCCGGTGCCAAGTCACATGAATTCTAAATATTAAAAAAAAAAAAACGGGCATTCTGGGATTTTCAAGTAGTTCTTTATTTGGCAAAATCCATCCTTACCGGAGCTTTCATCAGGACATATAAAAAAAAAAAAAAGATATATATGAACACACAGAAATAGCACAATGACTTATGGGCTGGCATAGATTTTTTTCCAGGGCTGCTTTGTATCCCCAGTCTGGCCCTCTGTTTCTCTGGCGTATCTGCTCAGTCTGGTTGCCAGTTTTTGTTTAGCTGTTTCCAGAGTCTCTTATATGGGCATATTCTTGTTATTATTCAGTAGCCAGGACCTATCCTTGATCTTTTCCCCTCTGGGCAGTTGATTTAGCTTACTAACTTCCAGTCTTATGCTTCATGGTAGGCATTGTTTCAGACAAGACAAAACCAGGCCAATTGCAGACAATTGCATTTGGTAAGTATTTAAAGGGACACTATAGTCACCCAGACCACTTCAGCTCAATGAAGTGGTCTGGGTGTCAGGTCCCTCTAGGTTTATCCCTGCCTGATGTAAACATAGCAGTTTCTGAGAAACTGCTATGTTTACATCTGGGGTTAAGCCAGCCTCTAGTGGCTGTCCGGAAGATGCCTCATATTATGCCTCAATCACGCAGAGCGTCCATAGGAAAGTATTGCGCATTCGGCGCTGGTGACGTCAGACAAGGATGCTGACGTTGGCGGGGGAGGAGAGGTAAGGGAGCCCGGCGGGGGAAAAGGGTGAGTAGCTGAAGGGGTTTTAACCCCTTCAGCGCCGCGGGAGGTGGACACTGATGGTGGGGGCACCCTCAGGGTACTATAGTGTCAGGAAAACCAAGCGGTTTTCCTGACACTATAGTGTCCCTTTAAAACTCTGCTTTCCTAAAGAAAGAATTTTTTTTTAAAGAAGAGCAAACAGTACCAACAATACTGCCACTTCATTTTGCTTAGCAGGTTGTTTCATATGAAGTCATTCAAAGAATTGATGCTCCAGTCATGGTTAAATAATCAGATGATGTAGTTTCCTGTTGTGTTCTTTTGTTCTAACTTATCAGTATAGAACAATCTGGCCATTGCTCGACTAAGGAACCTGCACACGAATAAGTAGATAATAAATACCTGTAATAGATAAAAATGTGAGAAAATCTGTACTTAAGCAAATTTTTGGACATAAATAAGCAAATATACTTCCTTTCTGAAAATCACTGAAACAGTAAAAAATGAAAAAAAAAAAAAGACTAGGTAAAATATGTAAAATAGGTCCTGTATTTAAAGAAATAAATGACTAGATTCTATTAATTTTATGTTCTAGTCCAGGGGTTCCTAATTATTTTTTCCTGTGGAACCCTTTGACATAGTGTAGCAACATCGTGGACCCCCTCCCCCCAATATTTATTTTTTAAATTGCTTTTTTTTTTGTATGTGGCAGTGTGTGTCAATGTGTATCTATGTGTGTGTGTGTGTGTATCTGACACACAGATACACACAATGACACAGATACACACTGTGACGAGATCAATCTCGCCACATTGCATTGGAGGAGCCTGGTTGCCCGCCTGTTGCCTCTGGACTATGGCCCTGGGGGATTGGGCCCTTTAAAAACAGTATTCGGCCATACCAGAGTGTATGTCACTCATTCTGGCACTTTAAATACTGTGGGAAAGTTTGGCACTTTTTATATGGCACTTCGGATGCAGCCGAAGTGCCTAAGTTGTCGAAGTGGCCACGGCCATTCGTGGCGGCGGCCATTTTAATTTAGTCGAACACGGTCAGCGGTGTATGCTAAAGAATCTGTGGAACTAAAATCGGCTACGCAAAAACACGAACACCGCTGACCCTTACCGTCGCCTCCACTTGTTCGTGCCTTCGAAGGGGACTTAGCCGTTTTTCTGCAGGAAATTGACCGACTGCACAGCCCAAATCTATGGAACTGTTTTGGGCAGGAAAATGTGCTTGCGGTCGGTCATAAAGGACTTCCATCTATCTTTTTATCCACTGGAGGGATTGGTATGATTTTTGAGAGTGTTTATGTTTAACCCCTTAAGGACCAAACTTCTGAAATAAAAGGGAATCATGACATGTCACACACGTCATGTGTCCTTAAGGGGTTAAAGTATGCTGAGTTCAAATATGGAGATTGGATGTATGGTTTTAAAGTTACAGGGTATGTGTAAAAACTGTATTTTTACTGTCTGTGATAATTATGTTAAACCATTGTGTAACATAATTATATCACAGGCAGAGGGGAGGATTTTGTGTGTAATTGCTGGGAGTGTCTTCTGTAATGTACGTGTATGATTGGTTGTTTTGTAACACCCTGTGGGTGGTCCTATCTAAGGGGATCCTGCATAAAAGAAGGTTCTTTTGGTGCCAATAAACAGACCACTGCTTGACCCTCAACACGGAGTCTTGTCTTGTCTTTGGGGGGATTTACTGTATGCTGTTAGAGACTGGTTGCCTGATTGCTTGGATGCTTTTCCTGTTCGTCTGCTAGCAGCTATT
Organism: Pelobates fuscus; assembly: GCF_036172605.1. Lineage (NCBI taxonomy): Eukaryota > Metazoa > Chordata > Amphibia > Anura > Pelobatidae > Pelobates > Pelobates fuscus. The sequence goes on along the minus strand of NC_086317.1, from coordinate 321,851,632 downwards.
CGTGAGGTTCCGGTTCGGGAGTTTGGAGTGCTATTTTGTATGCAGTTCGGGAGTTTGGAGCATTCCCTTGTATTCAGTTCGGGAGTTTGGTGTTCTACAGTAGCTGTGCGTGTTTCTCTGGAAGGGAACGGCCGTTTACTAAAACGGCGGTTTACTAAACGGCGGTTTAACCCTTTTATTCCTGGGGGTGCCGTTACACACACACCTTGACATATAGTGTGTATCTGTGTGTGTATGTATGTCAAAGTGTGTGTAGCTGTGTTTGTATGTGCCAGTGTGTATATCTGTGTGTCAATGTGTATGAATCTGACACACAGATACACACACTCTGGCACATAGTATGTATCTGTGTGTGTGTGTGTGTGTATGTACCTGTGTGTCAAGGTGTGTATCTATGTGCCAAAGTGTGTGTATCTGTGTTTGTATGTGCCAGTGTGTGTATCTGTGTGTCAGTGTATGTATCTGACACACAGATACACACGCTGGCACATAGTGGCACACAGATACACACTGACACAGATACACACTCAGATACAAATACGCACATTGAATTACACAAAGTGACACATACACACACTTGCACCCACAGATACACACATTGGCACATACATACACTCAGATACACACATTGACACTAGTGATGTCGCGAACATAAAATTTTCCGTTCGCGAACGGTGAACGCGAACTTCTGCAAATGTTCGCGAACGGGCGAACCCGGCGAACCGCCATAGACTTCAATAGACAGGCGAATTGTAAAACCCACAGGGACTCTTTCTGGCCACAATAGTGATGGAAAAGTTGTTTCAAGGGGACTAACACCTGGACTGTGACATGCCGGAGGGGGATCCATGGCAAAACTCCCATGGAATATTACATAGTTGATGCAGAGTCTGGTTTTAATCCATAAAGGGCATAAATCACCTAACATTCCTAAATTGTTTGGAATAACGTGCTTTAAAACATCAGGTATGATGTTGTATCGATCAGGTAGTGTAAAGGTTACGCCCGCTTCACAGTGACAGACCAAACTCCCCGCTTAACGCACCGCAAACAACCGCAAACAGTCCATTTGCACAACAGCAAACTCCCCATTTGCACAAGGTTGGATACCAAGCTAGCCATGTCCCGTTCCTTGTCCTCACTGATGTCATTGAAGGTCTCTTCCTCCACCCAGCCACGTACAACACCAAGGGTCCCCGAAAGATGACAACAAGCCCCCTGCATTTTTTTTAAATGTACACTACTGTTACACCATATATGAGTTGCACTGGTGTGACACTGTGCCCTGGCAGGCCCTGAAACGCACACGTGTGAAGGAAACTGACTGCTATTATTTCACAGTCAAATTTCTAGTTTTTTTTTTAACCCCTTAAGGACCAAACTTCTGGAATAAAAGGGAATCATGACATGTCACACATGTCATGTGTCCTTAAGGGGTTAATGTACACTACTGTTACACCAGATATGAGTTGCACTTGTGTGACACTGTGCCCTGGCAGGCCCTGAAACACACCCATGTGAAGGAAACTGACTGCTATTATATTGCAGTCAAAAAAGTTTTGGTTTTTTTTTAAATGCAAGCTATTGTGACACCAGATATGAGTGGTGGCACTGGGCAAGTGGGCACAGTATACGCTGTGAGCCTGACACACACGCTGGCAGGCAGGCAACTGCAATTAGATTACACAGGAAAAAAAAGCAGACTGATGTTCTAGCCCTAAAAAGGGCTTTTTGGGGTGCTGTCCTTACAGCGGAGATCAGATGAGTCCTTCAGGACTGTAGTGGACACTGAATGCACTAGCCTAGCTATCGATTTCCCTATTAAATCAGCAGCAGCTACACTGTCCCTCCTCTCACTAAGAATGCAGCTTCCGGGGGGCGGGGCCTAGCTGTCATGGAGGAAAGAAACACTTCGTGTGAGCTCCCTCAATATCTCACTTTAAGCAGCTATCAACAAGCTAATTTCACCCCAGAAGGGGATGACCCAGCAATGTTGCTCCTACCTGACCGACCCAACATGCTTAATAGCGGTCAGGTAGATGGTAATCAGTCACATGGGTTAAAGATAAATTCAGAGTCAAGAACAAAGCCATGGTCAATACCAAAATAAACAAAATAGATCAAGGAACGCACTAAAGGGTACTGACACAGAAACCACGATAGGACAAAGAGGATAGGGCTAGGGAAGTTTAAGTATCCTTTAACATTTGATTGGCCCACGTCATGCCTACGCCCCCAAAACTTTCGTGTGTGGGGGTGCTGGAATGAGCCTGAATCAACTTTTGGCTCCCACTGCCCCTTTAAGAGCGAGTTGTGCTCCTAGTGCCAGGCGGGCCACGTGACCGATCACTGCGGTCAGTGCACGCGGCTAAGTCAGAAGAGGAGATCAAGCCGCATGCGGCTAGTGTGGAGGCAGGAGTGATCCAGCCACACTCGGCTCAAGCTTAGGAGCCAGGTCGGTCCCAGGATAAGGTAAATACAGCCACAACCACTTATCCCAATCACACACCTTTCCTAACGTCCTATCCCATTAAAAGCATATTACTGCGTATTTAATAAAACAGATAGACCCCCTACTTCATCCAGGTTACCGATCGATGGTTCGATATTCTGAGCCCTCTCTGATTTACTGTACACGACTATTCCATATTCCCACAAATATGATATAGCATTTTATGTTTGTTTGAGACCACCTTAAAAATATTGGATATCGCTAAAAATCATGATCACTATATACTTTCTCTACAAACCTCTAAAACGAAGCAAACTACTCATCCATCCGCTATACCACTTTATCCCACCTAGAACTAGTGCCCAGTTAAAATACTTGACTCTTACTTACACCCACACTCAGTCATGCCACACACATTTCACCACTACTCTCACTGAATCCCTCTGACTACGGCTAAATTCATCTTCTACATCAGAACACTACTCCTAAGATTGGGTTGTATCCATGTCTCGGGTCTTTCATTTAGAATAGGGGCAGCTTCGGTCTCCTTCAGCACTGACACTCCAGTGCATATTATTAAAAGATTGGGCAGATGGAAATCCTCAGTCTACAACCGATATATTCCTCATCCCAAGAAAGAAATGAGGAAGCTTTTAAAAGTTTGGCTTTGTAAATTTGATGCAATAAGTGTGTTTTTCTTTAATACCTTTTCATCCTCTTTGCATGAACCCGATTTACATATATCACTAATATGTTTCTGAACATATATATTATATTATTCACTCACTCACTCACTCACTCTCTGGGCCGGCCTAAGACATCATGCTGCCTAGGTCCAACGATAAATGACTATGGGGGATAATGTATAATAAACACAGGTTACTGGCTATGGGGGGGGGGAATAATGTATAATAAACACAGGTTACTGGCTATGGGAGGATAATGTATAATAAATGCAGGTTACTGGCTATGGGAGGATAATGTATAATAAATGCAGGTTACTGGCTATGGGGGGATAATGTATAATAAACACAGGTTACTGGATATGGGAGGGATAATGTATAATAAACACAGGTTACTGGCTATGGAGGGATAATGTATAATAAACACAGGTTACTGGCTATGGGGAGGGATAATGTATAATAAACACAGGTTACTGGCTATGGGGGGATAATGTATAATAAACACAGGTTACTGGATATGGGGGATAATGTATAATAAACACAGGTTACTGGCTATGGAGGATAATGTATAATAAACACAAACACAAAAAAAAAGAATGCAGCTTCAGAATTAATCTAAATTGTATGCTGTCTAGGAGGTGGGAGGGTCTGGGAGGGAGGGTCTGCTGCTGATTGGCTGGAATGTGTCTGCTGACTGTGAGGTACAGGGTCAAAGTTTACTCAATGATGACGAATAGGGGCGGACCGAACATCGCATATATTCGCCATCCGTTGCGAAAGCGAACAAGCGATGTTCGCCAGGAACTATTCGCCAGCGAACCGTTCGAGACATCACTAATTGACACATACATACAGTGTCATATACACACACTGACACACACTGAGACACACACACACACACATACAAACACACTAATATACACTGGCACACACACACACAACCCAATACACAAATACTGACATACACACACACACATACACACTCAGATACACACAGTGACACATACACAAACCTTGACACACAGATACACACACTGTCACACTCAGACACACATACTCTTTGACAGAAACACATGCATTCTCACTGACAAACACACATATTCTTTGACAGACACACATACAAACAAACAAACAAACACATATACACGCCCACTGTCAAGCACACATACATTCTCACTGACAAATACATACATACTCACTGACCAGCACACATACATGCTTACTGACAAACACACATACACTCTTTGACAGACACACAAACACATACAAACTCCCTAACAGACACACATACAATTTTTTTTATTTTAAATTTTACTCCACCCAGTCTCCCTACCTTTGGCAGTGCTGTCTCTATGTCCCTGTGGTCCAGTGGGGCTGATGGGCTGAGCGTCTGGGCATGCAGCCTCTGGGGTCCAGTGGGGATGCTGAGCGGCTGGCGTGCAGTCCCTGTGGGAGGCGAGTGATCTTCCTGCTCAGCTCCCTTGCGCGTCTCTTAGTGATACCGGAGTGACGTCATATTCTGGCTCCGGCATCACTGCTGTGCGTATGAGGGAGCTGAGCTAGGGTGAGTGCTCCCTCGCCACCCGTGGCCTTTTTGTTTCACAAAATTTTGGCGGAACCCCATTTGTGTTCTCCATGGAACGCCAATTGGGAAACGCTGTTCTAGTCTATGGATACATTTAAAGCCAGCAACAGTTGTTTATTAATGAACAAGCATTCCGTAGTTGTCTTTTGCTAATTGAATTAAATTAAAATATAACATTAAATTGTAATAAAAAGTTCAAAAGTATGTTTAGAAATTAATAGGCATAATGAAGTGTTTTTAAGTAACAATTTGTATAAAAACTATATATATACATATACATATATATCTCAATATTTATAGATTTGATTCTATTACCAGCAATATGAAAAAAAGCAACAGAATTAATCAAATATTAGTTGTTTACAATTCTGTTATGCCCACTAAATGTGCAAGCATCCTCCATTTAGTGTTAAACCATTTTTAAGGTTTGAAGGTTTTAATGCTATACAAGAGTTACCAGCAGTTCACACCTGCTGTGCTGCTTGAAGCATTAGCTTGATCAGTAATGGGGGACTGGGATTGGCTGAGAGTGTCAGCTGACCCCTTTTGATCTATCAAAGAACTCATTTACGTATAAATTGGTATGGCGCGAATGAAAAGTGAAATCTCGGCATCAGCCACACCTCCTGTGGGGGCGGAGCTATGATGAGCCAGGAACACTCATTAAGCATTAAAAAGCTTAACATGGTTTAACGCTGAATGGAGGGACAGCACCTTTCAGGGACTATAGGCACTATAATCAATTCAATGAGATGAACTGGATATAGTGCCTACAGTGCCTCTTTTAAGGTGTCAAAATCATCATAAGGTTTGCAGCTCAAGGGAAGTTTATAGTCTGCTTATAGTAATATGGTAGTCATATTGATTTTTTTTTTTTACATTTTAATGTGGTGGCTGGTTAAACATTCCAGCGCCAAGAGTTTTCTAACTATTTGGCACTGCTTGCTAGTGCTTACAGCAAGTAAATAGTTTGGAATTTTTTTTTTTAAATCCAGGCTCGTATTTGAACTATTCAGTCCAGATTTTAGCCATCTGGTGACGTTTGGTCTGGCTGAAATCCAGACTTAATTCATGCTCCTTTGGATTCGGTTTTGCAAAATCTGGACATTGCTAAATAGTTTGAACAATGTCTGGATATTGCAGTCAGAATGGACTTCAGCAAATAACCCTGATAATAATATTATTTTGTCATACACTGACAGTCCAATATACCTTTTTCCTGAAATGATAACATGTGCGAAATTCATCTGAACTGACACTCTATGTAAACAAATTTCGGACCACATAAACAATTTTTTTTTTTTTTTATGAATTGATTCAGATTAACCGATTGTTTTCACTGTGCACAAGTCTACTGATGTATCTAGATCCTGGAGCCATCCGTATCAATTTTTGCCATGAGATTTCGGCATGATTATTTGTGTGCCTTTATCTTCAAATAATGATGTGCTGGATTAGTAAATTGTCCACTAGGGAATGTGTTTTGTAACTGCCCTTGTAGATCAATTTTCCAGAAGAGGTTAAAAATCAAGAATGTCAGCCAGGGAGATAGCACAGTGGGGTATGCTAGTGAGATAGCTCAGTGGGCTAATGGTTCATCAGTGGAATCTGTTCAACTCTTGGGTTCAAATCCCAGCAGGGTGACTCTTCATCCTTAGATAAAATGAGTACCATTAAATTGGGTAATAGTAACAACCCCTGGATGTTGGGCTAAGGTAACATCCCCAGGACGTACTTGCAAACCAGAGTAATCTGAATGTGACTTTCCTGCATAAATACTTTATTATTTATAAAAGAAACAACAATGCATACTTTGTACAATAATTAAAACTACCCAATTATTAACATACTGCCCTTCAAATGCTTCCAAGAAATAATGCCACTTATTATTCGGCATTCTACATTATTTTATCTGTTAACAGAAGCTCTAGACTGCATTCTAGCAGTATACTGTCAACTATGTTACTTATATACAGATTTATCTAAAATCTATATAATATAAAATTATCCAAAGTTCACATATTTTCTTTTATCACAAATGCTGAACAGGCAGAATTTTACCAGATGGGCTACTTCACTTTCATAGAAAAGGGGAAATGAGCATGTCACATGTTTAACTGCTTCTGAAAAAGATATATAGTGTGCAAGCTTTCTAGGAAAGGATATAATAGCCCTTCTGCTTTAACTGGGAAATCTGTCTTCCAAGTTCGAGGCCTGCAAAGGATTTAACAATTATTCAAATTGTTCATTACTCTCAAACTCCTATGCATTTAAAAAAATGTAATATAACCTTCCTTAAAGTATTTCTTTTCTGAGTAATACTTTGTCGAATTAAATGTGTATACGTATATTAATATGCCACTTGTTTATTTTATAAATATAAAAAATTTGTTTATGTGTAAATATATAGGGAAGATACAAATGTAACATTTTGAAATCTAAGTAAAGCATGTCTAGGTAATAAATGAACAATCATAATAAAAACACAGTCAGTTCACATGTTAAGTTGGTAATAAGATAGGAAATTTTATTGTAGTATGGTATTTTACGGCCTGCTAGCTGGCAGTGGTTATAAAAATCATATGTAATTTTGCATTTTCAGCTGAGATGTTTCACATACAAGGGTTATAATAAAAAACACAGGGCAGTGTAAGTTAACATCTTTGAGAAATAACAGAGGGCGTCTTTAGTATAGTAAAAAAAAAAGTAAAAAAAAACAAATAAACCAAAACATTGTTTAAGAGAGGATATGGGGGTAAATTTTTTGTGAATATGCTTCTAGTCAATAAAGACCTAGCGCTTTCTCTCTCCCCCTCTTTTCTTCTCTCTTCCCCTTTAGTATGTTTTAAATAGGAAACAGGCTGTGAATGATTGCAATTGTCTATGGGCTTTGTGGCCTTGTTTGGATTTAATGCCAAAGTTTATCAATAGAGATGTCCCGAACAGTTCACCGGGAACTATTCGCCGGCGAACATAGCTTGTTCGTGGTCGCCGCGGCGGGCGAACATATGCGATGTTCGGTCCGCCCCCTATTCGTCATCATTGAGTAAACTTTGACCCTGTACCTCACAGTCAGCAGACACATTCCAGCCAATCAGCAGCAGACACTCCCTCCCAGACCCTCCCACCTCCATGACGAATAGGGGGCGGACCGAACATCGCATATGTTCGCCCGCCGTGGCGACCGCGAACAAGCTATGTTCGCCGGCGAACAGTTCCCGGCGAACTGTTCGGAACATCTCTATTTATCAAACAAAAAAACCCCACATAAAATGTGTTTGTGTTGTTGCTGCATTTGATACCTTATTAAGTTGATTCGCATGATTCTCATTCACTAGATAATTTAATTATATAGTGTATAAACTTAAAATAGAAAAAAACACTTCTTGATAAAATTGACTTTATAAATACAGTATATACGGTATATATATATATATATATATATATATATATATATATATATACTGTATCTACTTTAATCTAATGCGCTATTGAATCTAATGTGCACCTCAATTTTTGAAAGATACTACTATATAACATTGTGCCACAATGACAATTTTCATTGCTATATGCCATAGTTATATTGATGGTATTTAAATTTTAGTGTTGCATTATAAGTCTATTCTTTAGAGGAAAAGAGGACCGAAAGGAGTGGATAAAGAAAATAACCCACACCCTATCAGACTCTGTACCCTTAGAAAAAAATGCTCTGATTAGTAGGACAGTGCCTTAATAAGAAGGGAGCAACATTAACTATACATTTTATTGGTTGCTTATAAAGGAACAAAAAACACAAAGTAAACAAATATAAGTGTGAATAAAAAAATAATAAAAAAAAAATAAGTAATGAGTTTTTTAAAAAAGGATCTATTGTGCTGACACTGTTGCTAAATACAGTAACACTGTGGCGGATCAAGACAGTGTAATGTTACAATGTTGCAAATGGTTGGAGTAAAAAGTAATCAGTGTATGTCCACCACTGTTATAAATAGGGTAAATACGCTCAAGTTTAAATAGTAAATAATGCAACAGAAAACAGTATATGTCACAATAAAGAGTAATAAACTCAAATGATAGTGTCCCCAGGAGGAAAGTAAGAGTCGTCAAATGGATATTTGTGGCAACAGATTGCAGTATATACTAGGTTAGTATAAAACCGTAAGGCTAGCATAAAATATAAAGTTGCCCCAATTATAATACCCTAGAGAGTATATGACATACACTATTCCATTCAGGAATACCCTAGTTTGGAAAGAATGCCAAATGTAAGCTAAATGCCGATATTATGCATCCAAACAGTCATTACATCAAAGAGACTGATAGGAATGAATATATATCGCTATACACCATTATATATAGTACATCTGTGGTTAATTATCAAAAAGTGGGCAAAAAGCTAATGATATTACCGTTTGTTAATGATCAAAAGTCTATCGAGTATCACGAGATATAACTTTCCATCTCGGGTTATATAAACGGCTTAAATTATTTAAAAGCCTCTTATGCCCACAGTATTAAGCATTAGCATCGATAAGTACTGTTAGGGTGGTGAGAAATGAATAAACTATTTTGGCTGAGTGACGAAAAAAATCCTACATCAGACCCCCCTACTATAACTCTATAGGAGATTTGGGGTGAAGGGTATTACTAAATAGGAGAGTCTGAGCCAAAGGAAAATATATCTGTAACAGTAGACTGCCGAGAGTATATAACAGTAGACTGCCGAGAGTATATAATCCTTCCAAAAAAACGGCACACCTAGGGGAAAAAAGGAAACTAATAAAGCAGCAGTGATCCTAATATGAAATCATCCGCAGTAACGGGAGAGTCTGCCCCGAAGCTCGTTTCGGCGAAGACTTTCGCCTTTGTCAAGAGCTAACAGTGGTCTAAAGGCACCTCATTTTAAACCCACAATAGAGTATCTCCCCTATCCTGATGTCATATCAACTCCACCAGTCAAATTCTTCCGGGCATGTCTAGTGGGACAGGAGGCGTGTTCCGTTATCGGCTCTGGAGGAAATTAACTCCCAGATAGCCGAAGTCATTAAAAAGACATAAGTAATAATGTAACCTCAAGAGGAAATGATAATTAAATATAACATAGTTCTAAAGAAGTGTTTGATCAAAGAAAGGGGAAGGTGTAAGTAAGAGTTCCCAATAGTTTAAATAGATAGTTAATCTATATTTGAGCCACAAGGGGCTAAAGGTACTATGAATGTGTACATTGAGGAAATACAATAACGATGGATAATATGGTAAAATGATAAACTGTAATAAGAAATAGTCGTTACCTAAAAGAAAAAAATAGTAAAAATAAAAAATAGTGGTGCAGACTTGTCTAATACAAATAGATTATAAGGATACTGTCAACAATAAAACATTATTGAATGGACCATACGACACATCAAAGGATAATCTTAGTTGACAAATAGTTAAGTGTTATACATATTACAATTCTTTTGAACCCAGAGGTACAAATGTAACAAAGAAATACTTGGCCAAGCAAGGAGTGTTCAGCTGAGAAATGAATGAAATAAGTAATCGTACAGGAGAGCCCAACAGTTAGCAAAAGACACACCCTCTATGAGAATAGAAATGTGCTTCACAAAAGTGAACTATTAATTCTCTATGAACTTAAGTTAATCTCTAGCTAATTTAAGTTTTTAATTTAAACCTAGCATTTTGAGAAAGACCTACAATTACGTTGAGATGTTATCTTCTATTATTGTAACACAGTTAAGAGAACATATTTGTTTTATAGAGAATTTTTCATTTGCTTTTTGATCTGGGAAATTAAAACAATCAAAAAATGCCACAGGAAACAAGTGGTGGGTGGTTAAGTGAAACTTTTTGTGTCTACAATCCAAGTGGTTTCTTAGTTCCTAATTTCTTCTTAAGTGAATACTAATTAGAGGCATAATATGCCTCCATCCACTCAGATCTGCTGTGCACGAGCATCCTGTGATTCAGTATCTCCTCCCACTGCATGCAGACACTGAACTTTCCTCATAGAGAATCATTGATTCAATTCATCTCTATGAGGAGATGTTGATTTGGCCAGGGCTGTGTTTGAATCATGCTGGCTCTGCCCCTGATCTGCCTCCTTGTCAGTCTCTGCCAATCCTATGGGGAAGTACTGTGATTAGATCAGGCTACAACTTCTGATGAAGTCAGCAGACTTTTTTTTTTTTTTAGGCAAATAGCATGCAGAGTTACAGCTTCTGGCTTGAATACAGTAAAATGTTTACTGTATTTATAGAGGCATGAGGGGCCCAGGGGGGCTAGATGGTGGTGTTAACACTACAGGGTGAGGAATACATGTAGTTGCACTGGTGACTATAGTGTCCCTTTAATATTTTGTTCACTGTAGCAAATTCCCTTCCATTTTGTTTCCTGAACGCAGGCAGCGGTACTTGGTCATTGAACGCCTGAAAGATGACCAGTCGTTGCCTTGTTACCTTGTTTTCTATGGAACTATTTTGGGGCATCACCTTGTGACCGACAGGTCAAAACTTCATTTGAACGGTGTTCTCGATTCACCGAAGGGATCTGAGCTGTATTTTGACAAAGTTGGTGCTCAGACCCGAGCTGTTCGGTGATATAACTTTCGTGGGGTTTCTATGTTATTAAAATGCATTTTTATTATAATTTATAATATTGTGTAGGTTTCCTGTATCTGAGAGATAATTCAGTTATAGTGTTCTCACTTAATTATCTCTCAGGAACAGAGGATCCAGGGAGGAAAACCCTTGCCTTTTGGATGTGGAGACCCCATGCTAGGGGTCAGTGTATAAAAGCCGTGTTTGGCCTGAATAAAACCAGTTATACACCCAGAACTGTGTGTCGTCCAGGTGCTGGGGACAATTTCTTGTTCCTGAATTCCTGATCATAGCAGAGAGAGAGTCCTGGTCAGGACTAAGGCTCTGCTACATTCACCTTTTCAAAACATCTCTAATTTCAGCTGATAGAATTATAATTAGTTAAACTAGGATTACATGTTTGCTTAATGTCAGTTATTGGTGGCAAGACCAGGGACATGTTAAGGCCTAGGCCAACAGGCTCTACACAAGGGTGGTGGGAAGGAGAGGGGTTTAGAAGGATTTGACTTATTTTACTACCTCTCCTACTACTCACAGTCAACTGGTTAGTGAGATCTAGTACATCACCAGAAGTGATGCTCTACATTGTTGATGCAGGCAGTGGTTACAGAGCAATATTCCCCCGAGGGAAAGCAGAAAGGAGTCCCTTCTTTCCCTGCACCAGACACCAGGGACTGCTAGTCTCCATTCCACCCCCAGTGCTGGCTTGCAAGTAGGCTGCAGGGGGGAGGAGAGGGATGTTAAAAGGACAACTGTTATCAGATTTAACTTCACATTATTTATTTATTTATTTTTTATAACATTTAATAAAATCAGATTGATTGCATCAGTGTTACATAGCTCTCTCATTTCCCCTTCTGTGCAGTAATCAGCAGTTTTATCACTCTTTACAAGGTGGTGGTGGTTGTGTGTGGGGGGAGGAGGGCGTGTAGTGCAGAGCAAAATTCACTACATGAGAGTTATATGGTTGACTTTTCACAATCACTCTGGTGACCACATAGCTCTCACATAACTGGCACTGTAAACCTAAAGCCTTCTTTAGGTAAATCTGATAATGTTTGTACAGATTGCAGGCCATGCCTCTGAAAGGTAATGTTTTAGAGCAAAATGAGCGTGAGGTGTATTACTGGTCCATAGAGTGGCTCTAGCCCTAAACCTAAACTAACCTTAAAAATAATACAATATAAAAGACAAATATTGTTAAAGTGTGTATGAGATTGTCATATTTTCAAAGTCTGTGCTACATAGTGGGAGACCTCACATTGTACATTGGTAACATGTAGTGCATCTCTCTGTCTGTCCATCCATCCATCCATGCATCATTCATCATGGGAAAAAGAACACCCTTACATACAGGTGCAGCTCATCAAATGCCCTTGATTAATTGATCATCAGTAAGTGTGACCACCCAGGGGTCAAGTCCTGGGGAAAAAAGATCCCCCCCCAAAAAAATACACTCGTATGCATATATAAACGGGTGCACACACACACTGACAGGTGCACACAGACACACATACACTCACAGACACACAAATACACTCACAGACACACACATTCACTCAGACACTCACACACGCACACACATATTTAGACACTCGCACAGTGGTACATTTTAATTTTGTGCTGCCCTAGGCATGACTAAACCTGAGCATCCCCCTAATCTAAATTTATCACCCCTTCCTGTCAAGGGCGCACCTCTTCCTGATTAAGAACCCACCCCTTTCTCTTTAGACTCCACCTTTTCCTGCTCCTTTTAAAGAAATACTATAGTGCCAGGAAACCAAAGCCCCCCTCCCTCGCGTCCCGCCCTCCCCCCCTCTACACTGAAGAGGTTAAAATCATATAGGTATTTAGTAGATGCTGGATGTCCTCATGCATAGCGTGAGGACGTCCAGCATCAGTTAGGCAACTTTAAGTCACCTAACCACCCAAAAGTCCCTCTAGTGGCTGTCTGGTAGACTGCCACTAGAGGTGGAGTTACCCTTCAAGGTAAGTATTGCAGTTTCTGAGAAAGGTTTAAGGGGACTGGGACACTGCACCAAGACCACTTCAATGAGCTGAATGTGTCTGGGTGCCTATAGTGTCCCTTTAAGCACACTCTCTGACAGACAGACACACATTCACTGACACACACTGGCAGATACACACTGACAGTAACACACACTCAATGACAAACACACAGACATCACTGATTTGACACACACACACATTCAATGACACACTCATTCATTGACAGAGAAACACACACAAACACACTGACAGACACACACTAATAGACACAGTGTAGGTGGCCAAAAACACACACACACACTAAATGACAAACAGACTCTCGCTGATTAGACAGACACTCACAAAACATACACATGCATACACTAACAGAAGCACATACACACAAACATACACATGTATACACTAACAGAAGCACACTCATACACACACACACGTACATACACTAACAGACATACCTATACTCATACACATACACACACTGACACAAACACACACACACACTAACAGGCACACATACACTAACAGACATACACACATACATACACTAACAGACACACACACACACTGATAGACATACATACACATACACAAACAGACATATATACAAATTATTAATATGATTACAATTAACATTTCCCACCCACCCAGCCTCCCTGTCTTTTGGGAAAGCTGGCATGGATGGGTCCCTGAGGTCCAGTGGGGCTGCAGTAAGGCAGGCAGTGGTTCTAATCAGAGGTGGCAAGGGAGCTATGTTCTCCCAGCTCTGCTCCCTCACGGGCTGTCTACTGACGACATATTCCGGCTCCCAGCATCAGCAAACGGCATGCGAGGGAGCAGAGCTGGGAGTACACAGCTCCCTCACCGCGTCTGATAGGTAGACAGGCGCCCGCTGGGGGGGGGTCCATCAGGTGGTCCCCCATGATAGGGAGACCACGGGGGCATTTGGGGGCGGTATTTTTTGCCACCCCCTGGTTAGTGCCTGCAGGGGGAATGGCGTTCCTGCTGTGAAAAAAGTGCACGCATTCCTGAAGGACTCGAGCCTTGTGACCACCCCAATAAAAGTCAATGTGTGACTTCTACACTCCTGTCTTGTTTATACTGAAATTAGTGTATCTTTCAAATGTACTGTTACCCTTATGCCTTTTTCTTTGTGTAGACCTGTGGCAAGTTGTACTGTATATCTACCTGTGCTCCTAAATGAAAAAAAAAAAAGTTTTTGCAGTTTGCTAGTCTAGAACATTCAGGTGTGTGTTCGCACAATGCCAAGGAGGAAAGACATCAGCAATTATCTTAGGGAAGTAATTGGTATTGCCCATCAAACTGGGAAGGGTTATAAGGCCATTTCCATACAATTTAAAGTCCATCGTTCTACAGTGAGAAAGGTTATTCAAAAGTGGAAAACATTCATGACAGTTGTCAATCGTCACAGGAGTGGATATCTAAGCAAATTCACCACAAGGTCAGATCGTGCAATGCTCAGAGAAATTGCAAAAAACTCAAGAGTTACATCTCAGGCTCTACCGGCTTCAGTTAGCATGTTAAAAATAAAGTTCATGACAGTACAATTAGATAAAGACTGAACAAGTATGGTTTAACCAAACATAGTATATCAGCACAAACACCTCATACCAACTGTAAAGCATGGTGGTGGATAGGTAATGATTTGATCTTGTTTTCCAGCCACAGTACCAATGTATACCAAAGTATTGTTGAGCCAAATGTGAAGCCATCTGTGTGACAGCTAAAGCTTGGTCGCAATTGAGACATGCAACAGGACAATGACCCCAGGCACACCAGCAAATCTACAGCAGAATTTCTGAAAAAGAAAAGAATCAAGGTGTTGTAATGGCCCAGTCAAAGTCTAATTTTAAGATCTGCTAAGGAACAGATATCCTGATATGTAAAACCATAAAATTCAAAGGCGATGTACTTGCTTTTCCGCATGAACACTGTTGTAGAGCGGTTGTTTACATTTTTGGGGCTCTTTTTCAGCTTCAACAAATCTGGCCATTCTTTTCTGACACTTCTCATTAATTTTTTATTTTTTTTGGCCACAAAACCTGCTTTCCATTTAATGTTTTATGTCAATGGACCTCTCTGCAGGCTCTAGTGATTATATTAGTGCAGGAAAACCCAGCTGTTTGTGATTTGGAACCATTACACCTGGCACCAACAATCATATAGTGGTCAATATAGTTTAGATTACATGTCCTCCCAATGTATTGAATAATTATACAAAAACTAAATCTCTAGACCATGTTTGCATGCGTTATAGAGTAAATTGCAGACACATAATTCTCTGTTGGCTATTTGTTTTAATAAATATGTGTACCTAATAAAAAAAAGGCACTGAGTGTTTGTATATATTGTAAATTAGATCTATCTGTCTGTCTGTCTATATCTGTAGATCTCTATTCAGAAATAGCTCAGTAAAGACACAATTATTACAGCACACTGTATATTGGACAAAACATATCTACACGAACAGTCAAATACCCTATGTAAGGGTATAGAACACTTTATTTTGGAGAATGGAGATTCCCACATACCAGCAGAAAATAAACTTTATGATTGTATGTGGACATGATGCACACATACAGTAAATACATTTTGACTTGCGAAAACATCTATACGTCATATGGTTTTAAACTATTGTGGTAGCATGCACTTATGCTCAAATCCTCTTAATTTTTCCATCATAGATGCTGTTTTGGAGCCTTGCAAAGAGATCACATCATTTACAGTCCTTCTGTGCATGGCGAAAGTACTGACCAGTGGTCCATAGTTTCTGCTAGCATGTTAGTTTCTCAGTGAGGTGAGAATTCACTCAGGACCTAAGTGAAAGTTTATTGTAATATATTTGGTTATATATTGCATTGTATTCATTTTCTTTATAGTGAAGTTGTTAATAAAGTAATTCATGCATATTTTTCCAAACAAGAAATTATCTATGTTTAACTTATACAAACAAATGTATGCATATGTATTTATAGACAGAAAACCA
Organism: Pelobates fuscus; assembly: GCF_036172605.1. Lineage (NCBI taxonomy): Eukaryota > Metazoa > Chordata > Amphibia > Anura > Pelobatidae > Pelobates > Pelobates fuscus. The sequence continues at coordinate 321,835,299 of NC_086317.1, read as the reverse complement.
CTATGCCCCATTGATGCATGTACTGTGTTAGCAAGTTCAGTGGTTTTTTCAATGATAATAAACCACCCACATTATAGTTTTGTAATATTTGACTGCCAGTAGATGGCAGCAAATACCCACATATATTAATCAGCTTAGTTTCGTCATGCTTATTCTTTTAAGTATAAGGAATTCAATCCGCTGCACAAACTTCATTCAGAACCTAAATTTAACAATAATAGCAATGACCCATGTTTTTTTTTATTAAAAGAGAATCTCTGTGTTTATGATAAACTTAAATAATATTTTGTTTTACTAATAAATATAATCTCCAAATTGTCAATTCATTCAAGCATCGTCCTCATCATATCAACATGTTTAATAATTTGTCTCATTTGTGGTTAAATTCCCCCTTTTATTCTATATAACATTGTAAAGTGCTGCAGAATAAGTTGGAGATATATAAATGCCAATAATAATAATAATAATTACACATGCATAGATCTCCAAGTAGATGACTGAGAATGAGTCCACGCTGAAAAGTCTATTTTTAAATATTGTGTCATTTAAGCAGGAATGGCATGCTGACATCACAATGGTTCTGCATTCTTTAGAAAACAGGCATTATATCAATAATCAGTAAAGCAAGAAGTGTTTCTGATTGTTCCCTAGTTCCTATGGGCAGTGGAGGTACCTACATCTAAGCCCTAACCCGAAGCGTAATCTGTAACCCATGTGACATATTGTGGACAGAAACTCCATCACTCTTAGAGAGACCGAGAATAATTAGATGTACAGTTCAGACAATCTTGGATTCAAAATACTATGTGTAGTACCTATTTGTGCCACTAAAGGCAGTGTTCACTCTCATAAATGACAACCTAAGGATACTTTATTATGATGAATGCAGTGTCGCTTGTAAGATGATCCTTCTATTCTTCGTTAAATTCACATTTCAAAGTCAACATTTTAATAGGATATCTGGAAGAACTGCATGATTTTTATAAGGAAGATAGAAAGAAACATACATGAGCAGACAGTGGATAAAAAATGCTAGGGAATTTTTATAAATATTCATCAATAGCTAAGGAAATAATTAGTAGCTTATAATTATTAATTATTATATTAGGAGCAATGTTGTAGCAATGCACAAGGAACAAATAAAATATGCAAGTAAATGATAATGTCAGCATACCGGAAAAGGTGACGATGACAGCCATGCTCATGTGATTTTATTATCTGAATGTAATGGAAATGAATTACCTAATGCAAATCTGTATGAACTGATAATCAAAGTCACATAAGAGAGATAATTTTACAAGATAATCACATGAGATAATCACATGAGTGTGATCATTTCACAAAGTCACAAGAGATAATTTATTATCATTATCAAAACTATACCTACTAACCTGGTATATCATACTAAGGGTTAGTTTACAATCATGTTGCTTGCTGCCAGCTGCTGCTGTTTTCTAAAATGCCTGTCACTAATTTTAGAGAGAGAGACGCTGCTTACTGACTGCCAGATTTCACAAGTAGTGAAAGCTGCCACTAGTGAAAGCTAGTAGCTAAATAGCGGCTAATGATTCAGATTCAACTTTATTATCACTGTACGATGTACATACAGGGACAATGAAAACAAGTTGGCTTCTGCTCAGAAATGCTGCAGCAATTAATAAATACACAATATAAAACATTTACTTTCAGTGTAAGCTTTTTATAATCTTTATCTAATACCATAGTTCCTCGAGTACTTAAGAAATACAGTCAGTTCTTCATCGATAAAAAGTTTGAGCCTAATAATTCATTGGCATTACACAATAATGGCTCCCATTATGCTCTATGGCAGCTCCTGCCCTCTACTTAGTGATTGGTTTCCAACTGGTTTCTAACCCTGTTGCTACTCATTACTAAATGACACTAACCCAACAAATTTAACACCAGCCTCTAGCCCGGCGAAAATAGATTAAAGCAGCACTGTCAAACTGTACTTACCTTTTTCCAATCCCGTCCTCTTCTCTACTCTGTCTTTCTTTTTTTAATTTTAATAAATTTATAACTAAAAACACATGACAAAGTAGGGACTAATTCGCATGAACGAGAGTACAGATTGACACCGGCTCCTGGCTCTGAAGCGCTAGGACCTGATGAGTACCAAATGGAAAAAGATGGTGGTGCCAGTGAGCGACAGGTTCAGGTATGTAGAGCTCACTTTTCCCTGTGCCCCCGCCTCTGACCTCTGGACCCGCAGTGTTGATGTCATCGTCGGATCTTTGCAAATTCTGCAAAGTCTCCAGATGGTGACAGTGCCACTTTAACAATGGATAAAACTCTGCATATCCGAAAATCCATGAAATAGAAAAACATGTCACTATTCTTTTACTGACCAGCCTCTACTTGCCACCAAGGGTAAAGTGTGCATGCTCAGATGTGTGTTTCTGTGCTTTACAAGTAAGCCACTAATATTTGAGAGGTTGGTATCTATAGCGCCATCTGAGATTAGGGATAGGTTACAAAAATGTGTCTACAAACCTGATGGGAATGTATTGCTGTGACTGTTGTTAATAGCAACAGCTTGTGGCTGCTAACTAACCAACAAGATTGCAAACAAGTCTGTTACGGTACCCTCAGCATGAAATGTACAAACCGCCGTTTAGTGAATGTTCCCCGTTCGCAATGATGTAGACTGTATGCGTACTCACTATAATCATGCGAACCGCAAGTAAGGGAACATTCCAAACTCCCGAACGGTCTCCATACGGTCACTTCCCTCCTCGAGCGCTAAGCCCACGAACCGGCAGTATCAGCCGAACGCCAATAGCTCCCAAGCGGCAAATAATTCCAATAGTCAGTCTCTAGTCGCTGGTAATACAATCCCCCAATAACGAGGCCAAGCTACGCATTGAGGGTAAAACACAAACTGAGTTTACTGTGGGCTACCCGCCCGTATTTATGCAGGTCTCCCACTTGGTGGATAACCCATCTGCATTCCCGTTCTGCTTACCGGGTCGGTAGCTGATGGTGAAGTTGTAAGGCTGTAGTGCCAAACTCCACTTCAGCAGCCTGCCATTGTCTCCTGAGACCCGGTTAAGCCAGACAAGGGGATTGTGGTCTGTTATAAGAGAAAATTCTTGTCCGTACAAATAAGGGCTCAGTTTCTTCAGTGCCCAGACCAGGGCTAAACACTCTTTCTCCACTGCCGCATAACTCACTTCCCGGGGTAGTAACTTTCTGCTGAGATATGCGACAGGGTGCTCTCCTCCATCGTCCCCGACCTGGCTCAGCACAGCCCCCAGTCCATACATGGAAGCATCTGTATGTACGAGAAAACGTTTGTTAGGGACTGGGACAGCCAGGACAGGTGCATTTACAAGAGTTTGCTTCAGTGCCTGAAACGCGGCTTCACAAGCTGGAGACCACAGGACCTGCTTAGGTAGGTTCTTCTTAGTCAGGTCAGTCAAGGGCTTGGCGACAGTACTGTAGTCGGGGACAAAACGTCGGTAATACCCTGCCGTTCCCAGGAAGGCAAGCACTTGTGTCTTGGTAATAGGTGTGGGCCAGTTAGCTACTGCTTCTACCTTGGCTGGTTCTGGTCTCTGGCTCCCACATCCTACCCGTTGACCCAAGTACTGCCATGCCTAGATGGCACTTGTCTGGTTTCAAGGTCAGGCCAGCGGCCCGAATCTTGTCCAGAACCACCCCTACGTGTACCAAGTGGTCTTCCCAGGACTCACTGTAGACCGCAATGTCGTCCAGGTATGCACATGCAAATTCCTGGAAGCCATCGAGGAGCCTATCCACCATGCGCTGGAAGGTAGCCGGAGCATTCTTCATCCCAAATGGCATGACCTTAACCCCTTAAGGACACATGACATGTGTGACATGTCATGATTCCCTTTTATTCCAGAAGTTTGGTCCTTAAGGGGTTAAACCGGTACAGACCAAATGGGGTGACGAAGGCCGACTTGGGGATAGCATCCTCGGCCAGGGGGATCTGCCAATAACCTTTACACAGGTCGATGGTAGTCAGGTAGCGCCCCCTGGCAATGCGGTCTAATAATTTGTCTACCCGGGGCATCGGGTAGGCGTCAGTGGTGGTCCGCTCGTTGAGCCGCTGTCAGGGGTCCGCGGGCAGCTAGTAGGGGAGGCTGCTCGCAGCATTCACCCTCAGTCCATCGCCGCCCGCGGTCTCCCCTCCTCCTACCTGTCGGCGAGCGGCGTCTCCTCTCCGCCGCTCGCCGCTCGCATCCGTCACACCTCCCAGCGGCAGCATGTATAACGCTGCACGCTGGAAGGTCGTTGATTTATGCAAACGCCGGGGTCACGTGAGTGACCCGGCGTTAAAGCAACAGTACCACAATCACAGTGGGAGGCTTAGATATCTCCCACGTGTGATTGTTAATACTGATTGGAAGTTATCCAATCAGAATTTAACCTAGGGTATTTATACTCACCTTTCCTGTTCCTCCCTGCCCTGTTGTGGTCTTTGCTATATAGTATTGATTCTGAACTTGTGATTTCTGGTTACGTACTCTCTGGCTTGTTAATCTGACTTTGTGACTTTCTCCTACCCTTTGACCTCGGCTTGTTTATCGTTATCCTGTTTTCTGGTTCCCCTGACTCGGCTTGTCTCCTGACTATTCTGTGTGTGCTTAGCCCGGCCACTCTAAGGTCCGGTACGGCACCTTTTCTGTGTGTGTGTGTCTGTTAGCGTGTTGGGTTCCCGGAATTGTGACATTACAACAGGGCCATTATGGAACCTGCTGACATTCCACAGCTCCTAGTTAATCAGGAGGCTAGAATGGATGGTTTAGACCATCGTATGGATCAGTTTGCCCAGGCTTTACAAACCATACTGGCTCGTACTGCCCACTTGCAACCTGCCGTTCAAGAAGTTGTTGCTGCTCGGCCAGAACCCAGCCTTGATCCGGTAACCGCTCCTGCTCACGTGGTTCACATGACGCCACCTCAGCGCTATAGCGGTGATCCAGCATCGTGCCGTGGTTTCCTCAACCAAATTGATATTCATTTGGTGATGAATCCGCGCTCATACCCCACTGACAGAGCCAAAATTGCTTTTCTGATCAACCATTTGTCAGGAAAAGCTCTAGCATGGGCCAACCCCATGTGGGAGAACACGTCCCCAATGTCCTTTGCAGACTTTCTAATAGCTTTCAAACGTACGTTTGATCAGCCCGGCCGGGTTGCTTCTGCTGGCAAAGCTCTGCTCAGGATCCGACAGGGCAGTAGATCAGTAGCGGATTATACCATTGAATTCCGCACTCTGGCAGCTGAAGTGGTTTGGAATAACGACTCTCTCGTAACAGCTTTTCAGGAGGGTTTGGCCGCTTACATATTAGACGAAATAGCATCCAGGGAATTGCCTATTCTTCTGGATGATCTAATAGATTATATCATTCTAATTGACAACCGTATAAGAGAGAGGCGTAGTCAAAGAAGAATGAATACACAGGGGTTACCTGCTTTACCCAGTACTGCACTACTAGCGTTACCTCCCCCTACTCAACCACCTCCCGAACCCATGCAATTAGGTGCTGTAGGCTTATCTGAAGCCGAAAGGACATACCGCAGAAGGGAGGGCTTGTGCCTTTATTGTGGTAAGAGGGGGCATCTCTGAAGTAACTGTCCTAGTTTGCAGGGAAACTACAGCACCTAAGGCCTAGAGAGGGGTCGGCCTCGGGTGTTATGGTTTTTTCCCCTCATGTGTCCATCTCCAGACCATTCATTATGGTTACTCTTTTGGTCAATCAAACCACGATTACAACTAAAGCCTTGATCGATTCAGGTGCTGCAGATAACTTTATCGATGAGAACTTTGCTAAAACCGCAGCCTTGAATCTGATCCAAAAGGCCACACCCTTGGCCGTTGAGGCCATAGATGGTAGACCACTTGAGAAACCCCTGGTGACCCATGAGACCCAAGAAATGGTAATGGCCGTGGGTGCCTTACACAAAGAAAGGATAACCTTCCAAATAATTGACTCCCCTACAGCTTCCATCATACTGGGCTTCCCCTGGTTAGTTAAGCATAACCCGGTACTTGATTGGGGTTGTTTGGATATACTCTCCTGGGGGGAATCCTGTCAATGAGACTGTATGGTCCGTTTACGTCCCGTTTGTTTACTCAATGTGCCTACAGCTAAACCCCTTTCTGTTTCTGTCCCCCTTGTCAATGCAGACCTCGCATTGGTCTTTGAAAAAAAGGAAGCTGATAGACTACCCCCACATCGGGATTATGATTGTGCCATAAACTTGTTACCTGGAAAGATGCCTCCTAGGGGCAAGGTCTACCCGCTTTCTGAGAAAGAAAACCAGGTCATGGAGGAGTACATACAGGAATCCTTACGTAAAGGTTTTATCAGAAGGTCCTCCTCTCCGGCTGGTGCTGGTTTCTTTTTTGTTGCCAAGAAAGAGGGCGATTTAAGGCCATGTATAGACTATAGAGGCCTGAATAATATAACAGTTAAAAATGCTTATCCTATCCCTCTCATTACTGAGTTGTTTGACCGTGTCAAATGTTCTAGATTTTTTACCAAACTAGACCTCAGGGGGACTTATAACTTGGTTCGTATAAAAGAAAACGATGAATGGAAGACAGCGTTCAATACACGCAGTGGGCATTACGAGTATCTAGTCATGCCTTTCGGACTGTGTAATGCTCCTGCTGTCTTTCAGGACCTCATCAATGATGTCCTTAGAGATTTACTACATGTCTGTGCCGTGGTCTATCTCGATGATATACTTGTGTTTTCTCCTGATCTGGAGTCTCATCATGCCCATGTGAGGAAGGTACTTAAGAGATTGCTACAAAATGGTCTTTATTGTAAATTGGAGAAATGTTTATTCGACCAAAAATCAGTACAATTCCTAGGGTACATCATTTCTGAACAGGGGTTCAGCATGGATCCTTCAAAATTAGAAGCCATGTTGTCTTGGCCTCTTCCTCAAGGCCTTAAAGCAATACAACGATTTATAGGTTTTGCCAATTATTACCGCAGGTTTATTAAAAACTTTTCATCAGTCATTGCTCCTATCACTAAACTGACTAAAAAGGGTTTGCACCCCAGGGTTTGGACTCCTGAAGCCATTAAAGCCTTTGAGACTCTCAAAAAGGCATTTGCCACTGCCCCTGTGTTACACCATCCCGATCCTTCCCTTCCCTTTGTAATGGAAGTAGACGCTTCAGAATCAGGTGTGGGAGCTGTATTATCACAAAGACTATCCTATAACGAACCCCTCCATCCCTGTTGCTACTTTTCCAAAAAACTATCTGATTCGGAGAAAAATTACGACGTCGGGAACAGGGAACTATTGGCTATTGTGATGGCTTTTAAAGAGTGGAGATACTTATTAGAAGGAGCCAGACACGAAATCCTGGTTATAACTGATCATAAGAATCTCTCCTATATAGCTGATGCTAAAAGATTGTCCTCTCGTCAAGCCAGATGGTCCTTATTTCTTTCACGCTTTCAGTTCATTATCACATATAGGCCTGGGTACCGTAATGTCAAGGCTGATGCTATCTCCCGACAATACAAACCTTTGGAGTCTATTGCCCCCGCTCCTGAACCCATTGTACCCACGTCTAAGATAATAGCCGCTACCCGTTTGGTTATTTCGTCCCTTTTCCTGGATGGTATCAAGGCATACCAAACCCAAGCACCCTCTGAGACACCTGTTGATAGATTATACGTGAAAGAAAGAGATAGAAAGAAATTGTTGGTTTTATTTCACACCGCCAAAACGGCTGGTCACCCAGGGGTTACCAAAACATACAAGGGTCTCCTTCAACAATTCTGGTGGCCTTCACTTAAGAAAGACGTTTCCTTCTCGGACTGCTTCAGGGATACGGTATGGGGGTTGTCATAGGGGATTCTGTCCGGATGTCTCTACCTTGTGTACAGCTAGGGTAGTGTACCCGGGTTCTTGGGAGAACGTCGCCTGCTTCTCCCACAGAAGTTGTCTTGCCTGTACCTTCTCCACGGGCTCAACCGGTCCCCTAGCTGCACAAGACTAGTAAGGTCAGTCTGGGGATCCTTCTCTAATAAGTCGGGTAAAGGTAAATTCTCGGGGTCATCAGCGGCCGGGGCACATACTGCCACCACATCCTCCGGTCTTTCCTGATACTCCTTCAGCATGTTCACATGAAAGGATCGCTGAATCCCTTCATCTGAACAGCTGGCTATAAGATAGGTAGTATCACATATCTGAGCTAACACTTTATATGGGCCCTGCCAAGATGCTTGCATCTTGTTCGCCTTCACAGGCTTGAGCACTAGAACCTTTTGCCCAACCTGGAAGACCCGCTGTCGGGCACCCCGATCGTACCACCTCTTCTGTCTCCCCTGGGCCGCCTGGAGATTCTCCCTTACCATCAGGGACAGTTTCTCCATGCGGTCCTGGAGTTCCAGGACATATGGTACTATGGGGGTTCCCTCTTGCTCTGTCTCTCCCTCCCAGTGTCCTCTAATGAGATCCAGGGGTCCGCGGACCCTTTGCCCATAGAGTAGCTCAAAGGGAGAGAACCCAGTAGATTCCTGGGGCACCTCTCTGTATGCAAATAGCAGATGAGGCAGGAATTGCTCCCAATCTCTACAAGTGTCAGTAAAGGTCCTCAACATCTGTTTGAGGGTGCCATTAAATCGCTCGCAGAGACCATTCGTCTGGGGATGGTAAGGTGAGCTAAGCAACGGTTTAATGCCACACACCTTCCACAGCTGCTGGGTGAGCACATCGATGAACTGAGTTCCCTGGTCGGAGAGGATCTCCTGAGGGAACCTGACCCTAGTGAAAATTGTAACCAGGGCATTAGCAACCGTCTCTGCCTCTATATTGGACAGCGCTACTGCCTCTGGATAACGTGTGGCATAGTCCACCACGGTGAGAATATACTTCTTACCGGATGAACTAGCCCTGGCCAGTGGACCCACAATGTCAACGGCTATGCGGGAAAAGGGTTCTCTAATGATAGGCATCGATTGGAGCCTAGCCTTTGGGTGATCCCCCCATTTACCTACCCGTTGACATGTGTCACACGTGCTACAATAAACCCGCACATCTCGGTTAAAATTAGGCCAGAAAAAGTTTTGGGTGATTCTATGAGCTGTGCGGCGGGAGCCTAGATGGCCCGCTAAGGGTACATCATGCCCAATCCGCAGAATCTCTTGCCGGTATTTCGCAGGCACCACTAGCTGTCGATTCTGCGGAGGGGTATTCGGTTTCTGGGACGGTTTAGGGATCCTGTACAGCCTATCCCCCACCCACTCGTAATGCTCTCCATCCACCCCTTCTCCCCCAGAATCGTCCCTGGCTCTGTACTTTGCTAAAGTCGGGTCTTTCCTGGTTTCCTTCCCATACATCTCTGGGGTATCCCAGCCTAAAGGGGCCTGGTCTAAGGTCGGGGTAGATAGTCTTACCTGGCAGCAGCAGGTGGGCTGGTCTCGGCAGCACGGGTCTGGGCACGGGTCGTGACAGCGTCCACTTCAGCGGGACCCATGGGAGCGAAGGCTGAAACAAGGGATGCTTGGTCATTGCCAAAGAGGACATCTGCTGGTAAATCCTTCATGACCCCCATGTTCACGTGTCTAGCGCCCGCTCCCCAGTCCAAATGTACCCGGGCAACGGGTAGTCGAAACACGGCACCTCCGGCTACTCGCACTGCTACCGTGTCCCCAGTATGTTGGGCCTCGGACACCAGGTGCTTCTGAAGCAATGTCATGGTTGCACCGGTATCCCGTAGACCACTGACCTCCTTCCCATTGACCTTGACACATTGCCAGTGGTGCTGTCTGTTATCTCGGTGGGCAGCTTGGACAGGATCGGCCTCATGCAGGATGCCCCAGCATTCCTCCTCCTCTACACAGTGAGCAGCCGGGAGAGGTGGTCGTGGATTGCCGCCAGCTGGTTTCCTCCAGGACTGGTCCTGGTTAGCACTGTTCATTGGGCACTCTGGTCGCTTGTGCCCCAGTTGCTTGCATAAAAAACAGCTGATGGGTTGAGAATAGTCCCGTGAATTGAACCGGGGTGGCTGCTGATACTGATTAGGTGGAGGAGGTGTTGACGGCCGGTTCATCGGGGGCTGGTAGACGGTAGCTGCTGGAGGTGCTGCTGGCCGGTACTCCACTCTGGTAGGAGACTTTCCAATAGCACTGTCCAGTTTACGGGCATCCGTGTACTCGTCTGCCAGGCAAACTGCTTCATGCAGAGTGGAGGGTTTACGGTCCCTTACCCACTCTCTGACGCCTGTAGATAATTTTTCAAAGCAGTGTTCCAACAAGAACATTTGCAGCACCTCTTCCCCGGATACAGCTTGGCACCCTGCCAGCCAGTGGGCAGTGGTGCGGTGCACTTTGCATGCCCATTCAACATAAGAATCCCCAGCTGATTTAACCGTATCTCTGAATCTCCTCCTGTATGCCTCCGGTGTAACAGCATACCTGGAGAGCAAAGCTTCCTTGATGGCCCCATAATCCCCGATCTCCTCATCGGGAATGGCCCGAAAAGCCTCACTGGCCCGGTCGGATAACTTGCCGGACAATATAGTAACCCAGTCTTCCAGGGGTACTTTGTGTAGGGAACATTGCCGCTCAAAATCAGCAAGGTACCCGTCAATCTCTCCTTCTGCCTCCACAAAAGGCTTAAATGCTGTAAATGGCACTTTCTTTCCCCCGGGTTTGCTGTAACTGGGGCTGCTGCAGCACCGCTTTGTCGTAGCAGGTTGGCCTCCACAGCGGCACTGACCTGGGTGATGATCTCTGTAGACGGATTGGGAACATAATGGGCCAGCCTGATTCTTACCGCTTGGTCAAAGCTTGCCTCCTCGGGGGTTCTGTCAGCTGTGCTGGGCCCATTGGTTCCCTCTGCCTCTGGTATTCCATCCATTTCCAACAATAGTGCGATAATTTCCCCTCTTCCTGAGGTTACTGGCTTGTCCGCCTCTTTGCTCCAATAAATCTATCAGGGTAGCTCTTTTCAGCCTCTGGTATTGTACCTCCATTTAATCCTGGTTGTAATGGTCTCTCTGGGCGATGAGGGTCATCCCGTTGCTTGCCACCAGTTGTTACGGTACCCTCAGCATGAAATGAGCAAACCGCCGTTTAGTGAATGTTCCCCGTTCGCAATGATATAGACTGTATGCGTACTCACTATAATCATTCGAACCGCGAGTAAGGGAACATTCCAAACTTCCGAACGGTCTCCATACGGTCACTTCCCTCCTCGAGCGCTAAGCCCACGAACCGGCAGTACCAGCTGAATGCCAATAGCTCCCAAGCGGCAAATAATTCCAATAGGCAGTCTCTAGTCGCTGGTAATGCATTCCCCCCAATAACGAGGCCAAGCTCCGCATTGAGGGTAAAACACGAACTGAGTTTACTGTGGGCTACCCGCCCGTATTTATGCAGGTCTCCCACTTGGTGGACACTCCCCTAGGGGACCAAATGGGAGACTGAAATAGCAGAAGGACATATGGCATTTCAGGACATACAGTCACACAGTATTCCCAGCATACATCACAGTTTCCTCCCCTCTGCTTGGGAGATAATTGAATTACTTCCCAATTATCTCCCAAAGCAGAGGCAAATCACCATTTTAAATGTAAACCATAAAATACATAAAAATGCATAACTTTATAACTGCCGATTATTTCTCATTCCTGTAACACATCCCCAGATAGCCTGGATCTGAGTGCATATTATTGGCGAACAGTGCTCAGATCCCATACGCATAGTTCAATCGCCATGGAGTCAAAGTCTGTTACAGTTCTTCGGTATGCGATTGACTCCATGGGACGGTTATCTGGGGTGAGTCCATTCGGGTCTTTAATTCTCCCGAACGGCCAGTCTTCACACACTTCTGTCGACTGGGGAGGGAGGTCAACGGCTTCAGCGGTGTTCGGTTGAAAAAGTGTTTCAGTTCTATGAATTTAGTACCGAACACCGCTGGTCTTTCGCATGGTTTAAAATGGCCGCCGCCTCGTGGTCGACATACGAACGATGACCACCCTGTATTCGGTTTTAATTGAGAAGTGTCTGTGGTTAACTGCAACATTCTAATTGGGATCAATAGGTTAACCAGCAGCACACTTCTCTTCTGGGTGGCCGTCCGTTCGGCAGTTTTGTTCGTTAACAAAGTCAATTCCCTTAGATCCAGGCATAAGAAATAGGCGAATTTGTGAAACAAGCAAACAGACGAATCCAGCAATCTTAGTCCATACAGATGGGTCTGTCACACGGCTCCCCCCTTGTGGAACACTCCGGCAGACCCGGCTTGACCCTTTGGTGGGTCAACTTGGGGATGACCGGACTAGGAGGGAATAGGAACGTCTGTTTGCCGAGATAACCCATCTGCATTCCCGTTCTGCTTGCCGGGTCGGTAGCTGATGGTGAAGTTGTAAGGCTGTACTGCCAAACTCCACCTCAGCAGCCTGCCATTGTCTCCTGAGACCCGGTTAAGCCAGACAAGGGGATTGTGGTCTGTTATAAGAGAAAATTCTTGTCCGTACAAATAAGGGCTCAGTTTCTTCAGTGCCCAGACCAGGGCTAAACACTCTTTCTCCACTGCCGCATAACTCACTTCCCGGGGTAGTAACTTTCTGCTGAGATATGCGACAGGGTGCTCTTCTCCATCGTCCCCGACCTGGCTCAGCACAGCCCCCAGTCCATACATGGAAGCATCTGTATGTACGAGAAAACGTTTGTTAGGGACTGGGACAGCCAGGACAGGTGCATTTACAGGTGTATAGAGGTATATATAAAGAGATAATTTAAGTACTAGCTGCTAAACACTGAACAAAGTGGCTTCCCATAAGACACAGCGAATACAATAAACGAAAAAATAGATAGTGTAGCGCTTATATAATATATAATATAAAAGTAGTAGTTACCTAAAAGATAGATGGTAGTCTACATCCAAATACAGTCTTATAAATGTAATGGATCAAATTGAATCAGGCTCTGTAACAGTGTAGAGGAAAATATCCACATAGTGTAAAACCTTACTGACATAAAAAGAAATAAAAAATAGTCATAGGAACACTCAATTATAGTAATACTACTATAAGATTTTGCTATCTGCTGTTCCCTTGTATACATAAATTAGTGTTTGTACACTTATATGCACTTTCCCTATCTGTATATCTATTATGTTAATATTCATTAGGGATTATTATGCTGTTATTTATTTGTTTTATATTTACCCGTTATGCTTTGATTATCATCAGTTTTATAATGCATCAATTCTGTACAGAAATTTACCTTTTTTAAGGAGACTCATTGTTAACAATTTAATAATCATCCCCTTTTTATTATACATCCTCTTTTGCAATGTTTTGATTATTATTAGTTTTACTATGCATTAATTTTGTACAGAAATGTGCTCATATAAAGGACACTAAAAGTTAACAATTTAATAATCATCCCCTTTTCTTCCACACTTTGTGTATTTTTAACTATATATATGAGCAGAATTCTGGTCAGTAATAATACTCCTTTCTCTCTTTCTTTCACTTTGTATATATATACCATCATTTATTGAATATGATGAGTCTCTGAACAGACAGGGACAGATCTCATAAAGACTACTATTTATCCTTTACGGACTTTTCAACCAAAGACTTCAGTGACATCATACTTGTAAGAAGGAGGCTTGACCCGCACACGATGTCTGAGATTAGAGGCTTGCACCTCATATGTCTTACCTGTTAGTGGTAATTACGTAGAGGTAACAAGCACACCTAATACTCATCCATTCATCAAAGAAGGTATTTAAACACAGACCGGCAAACCAGGAAACACACATTCGTCTTTCGACCCAGCTGAGGAAACTACACGCTGTAGTGAAACGCGTCCTGGGATTTTATTGCGGACATTGTTCCCTTTTATTGTTTTACTATATTTAAAGTGCATCCAATAAAAGTATTTTACTTTCTATCCTGGTGACCGGTGACTTCTTACATTTTAGGGACTTTCTATCCTGGTGACTTGGCATGAGCACTAAAACAATGTGAACACACGTGTAACAATCTGCAGGCACTATTACCACATGTACCTACATTAAAGTTGTTACACACCTGCGACTTTCCCAGGTAAATAGGACGATTTGCCTGATTTGTCCATCCTAGTCTGTGGCTCATGGAAAGTCCCAGGTGTGGACTCTGGCATGATGGGACAATAGTCAGAGGAATGTGATGTGGAAGCACAAATAGCACAAGCCGGTGTCTTGAGACCATCAAAATGTCTGAAAAATAGCTCAGTATCCATACGGCTCCAGTCAGGTTTTTTTTTTTTTTGCAGTGCAAAACAAGCAGGTGAGAGGTGCCCCAAAGGCAGTCCTCTAGCTTTTCCCACGCGTAACATGCAGGGCACAAGATTAACATGCACAATTTTATGTTTTAATCAGGCTTTAAGCATTCGGATTCAAGAGGAGATTGGAAATATGTTTAAGAAGGGCTAATAGATGGGTACATGCAATCAATATTAAGATTATGCAAAGACTCATGCTTTTATGAAACAACAGCTTATCTCAAAGTGATTACTCAAGTAGGTAAGTGATGTGCCACCGGGCGGGTTGTGGCATGCTGGGTTACTATCTGGACTAAGCAGGGCACCATGACCTTCTAATGCTGTAACCTCATTTGTGGTCCCAGTAGCAGACATGTCCGTTTGGTGAGCCCAACAAAGATTGCAATTTCTTCCGATTGCATGTCCTATTTACCAAAAAGTCGTTGATGGTTCATAGGATACTGTCAATTTTGCCTGAGGGGAGGCTTGCTTCCATGCTTACTGAATCGAGCAGGACACCCAAGAAATTAACTAACGTTTCAAGGCCTTCTGTTTTCTTGGGAGAAACTGGCAACCCCTGGGGGGAGAGGAATTATTCTCCACAAACAGAAAGTCGTCTAGATAATGTATTACCGCCTGGCATCTGCAATTGTTTAACAGTAGCCAACATAAGGTTTCGGCAAAGGTATCAAATATCTTTGGGCTGCTTTTAGACCCGAACGTGAGCTTTGTGAAAAAATAATAGAAACCTTTCCATTTCAAACCATGCAAATGCCATAGTGATGGGCGTATGGGTAGTAATTTGAAAGCATTAACAATGTCTGTTTTACTCAGCCAAGCCCCTACACCAGCTGTAATAATGGTGTGTATAGCATTGTCTATAGTGGCGTACTGGAGTGAAAATTCCTCGGATGGAATTAGAGAATTAAGGCTAGGTATAGCCAGGGAGTGAGGTGCGGATAGGTCTAAAATGAGTCTGTGTTTCCCTGAGGATTTCCCGGTGACTAATCCTATAGGGTTGGTTCTCCAATTGGAAAATGGGGGTGTAACGGATCGCCTGGCACCCCGACTGGGTACCTCCGTTAAAGGATGCTCCTAGCGTTTCCTGAGGACTCCAAGCACCCTGGCAGACACCACAATCACCAAATCTGAGAAGCATATAAATCCTCTCAAGCTTCTGAATGCTGTAGACAGTTGAATAGGAACCATACAAATAGGTTTGCACTCCTAGCAGTAAAACTGAAACAGCATACAATAAATCCTCCCCCAAGAATGAGACGACACTTCACTTTGAGGGTTAAAACAGGAACTGAGGCTGGCACTCCCAGCCTGGTTTTTATTACAGTTGTTGAGAATACAGGTCCGCCCACAGGGAGGGACAAAAAAACCAATCGGTACAATACACACAGACACTCCCACACAAAATCCTCCCCTCTGCCTGTCAGTGGCGGATCCAGAAGCTAATCTCGGGAGGGGCACTGGCAGATTATTTTAAGAAACAATCCAGGCACAATAACCACTACAGCTCTCTGTAGTGGTTTTGGTGCCAGGAGTTGCTGTGGCGCCCTCCCAGAGTAAGTAGTCAAACTGTTTAAAAAAATGTTTGATAACTTACCCATGTCTGCCGGGATAGGGGTTGTAGTGTGTATGTGTGTGAGGGGTGCAGTGTGTGTGAGGGTCGCAGTATGTGTATGGAGGGGTAGTGCGTGTGTGAGAGGGGTGCAGTGTATGTATGGGGTAGCAATATGTATATTGGGAGCAGTGTGTTTGTGTGTAAATGGTGCAGTGTGTGTATTGGGAGTAGTGTGTTTGTGCGTGAGTGGCGCAGCGTGTTTTTGTGTGAGGGGTGCTTTGTGTGTGTATGGGGGGCAGTGAGTGTATTGGGGGCTATGTGTAAGGGGGGGCTGTGTGTGTGTAAGAGGGGATATGTATGTAAGGGGGAGCTGTGTGTGTAAGGGGGGGCTGTGTGTAAGAGGGGGGCTGTGTATGTAAGGGAGGCTGTGTATGTTAGAGGGGGGCTGTGTATGTTAGAGGGGGGCTGTGTGTGTAAGAGGGGGCTGTGTGTGTAAGGGGGGCTGAGTATGTAAGGGGGGGTCTGTGTGTGTAAAGGGGGTCTGTGTATGTAAGGGGGGCTGTGTGTGTAAAGGGGGTCTGTGTATGTAAGGGGGGTCTGTGTATGTAAGGGGGGGCTGTGTGTGTGTAAGAGGGTCTGTGTGTGTAAGGGGGGTCTGTGTGTGTAAGGGGAGGCTGTGTGTGTAAGTGGGGGCTGTGTATGTAAGGGGGGCTGTGTATGTAAGGGGGGGCTGTGTGTTTAAGGGGGGGCTGTGTGTTTAAGGGGGGGCTGTGTATGTAAGAGGGGGGCTGTGTATGTTAGGGGGGGCTGTGTATGTAAGAGGGGGGCTGTGTAGGTAAGGGGGGGCTGTGTATGTAAGGGGGGGCTGGGTAGGTAAGGGGGGGGCCGGGTAGGTAAGGGGGCTGTGTATGTAAGGGGGGGCTGTGTATGTAAGAGGGGGGCTGTGTATGTAAGAGGGGGGCTGTGTATGTAAGGGGGGGGCTGTGTATGTAAGGGGGGCTGTGTAGGTAAGAGGGGGGCTGTGTAGGTAAGAGGGGGGCTGTGTAGGTAAGGGGGGGCTGTGTAGGTAAGGGGGGACTGTGTATGTAAGGGGGGCTGTGTAGGTAAGGGGGGGCTGTGTAGGTAAGGGGGGCTGTGTGGTGCAGTGTGTGAGAGGATAGGGGGGCAGATAAAAGATTTTTTTTTGTTTTAATTATTAAATAAATAAAGCTAATGTCCCCCCTCCCTTCTTACCTTTGCTGAGGGAGGGGGAGACATTGCTTTCTCTTCCAGTCCCTGGTGGTTCTAGTGGGGGAGTGAACTCTAACCTGCAGCTCAGGCTAGAGTTCACTCTCGCGAGAACGGAGCGTTGCCATGGTAACGCTCCGTGCTCGCGAGAGGAGAACCCGGCGGAGCTGCAGGTAAGAGCTCCCCTGGGTTCTCTCTCCCACTCCCTCCCCTGCCGGCCGCCCAGCAATGTGCCTGTGGGCCGGGAAGGGAGATCACTGATCTCCCCTCCGGTCCGTGCAGGCAATCAGCAGGGCTGGTGCTTGGATAGCACCAGCCCTGCATGGGCCGGCAGGGGAGAGCCTCGGGCAGCAATATTTTCTCGGGGGGGGGCAATTGCCCCGTTGCCCCCCCCCTGGATCCGCCAATGCTGCCTGTAATAGGATTACTGAACACAATGGGTAATCTCATTATCACAGGCAGAGGAATACAGTTTTATAAAAAATATCACAGGGACCCCAAAACATGCAATAACCCCAAGTATATCCTCAGAACCAGGGGATCTGGGTGAACCACATATCCAAAATTCACCCAGATCCATTCAGTAGTTTGGAAGATACCGTTTAATGCAGATTCCGCAGAACATATACAGATTATATAAAAAATAATTGCTGTATAATGTGTCCCCTGTTGTATAGTTTAAAACTACTGCATGATGTCTTTGTGTGCCAAATACCGGCGAGATGGCACCGTGTAGACAAGCCACATCAATGTCTGTGAGTTAAAATAGCCGACACAGTATGTCCCCAGATGGTTCTTAAAGGGCCAGTAAGGTCATGCATAATCCATTATGCCCAAATATTGTACTTGAAGGGCCATATCTCCCAGGGACCATAATCACAGGGCAGGAGGCGAGCAAGCAGTCCCCTCCAGGAAACTGGGGCAGACTCTGGTGCAGGGTCCAGTCCGCTACAGGGGGCTCCTGAAAAGGTCCTGTAATGGACCGTTTCGCTCACAAGGGGATAAAAACCGTTTAGGCGATAATCCCCTTCCAGATAGACAAGCAGCTACTGCAATCACCAATCTCCCGAACTGCACACACTTGAATTCCCCGATCTCCCGAACTGGAAATATATATATTATATATATGTAACGTCATCCAAAGTGTATTTTAATATTATATATATATATATATATATATATATATATATATATATATATATATATATTAAAATACACTTAGAATTACATTACATATATACAATATGTATATATATTATATATATATATATATAAATATAATATATCTATACACATATATTATATATATATATATACGTATATTTACAATATTAAATAAAATAAATAAAAAAAATATTGAAACAAAATTTTATATTAATTATATATTCATATGTAATTTAATTCTAACTGTATTTTGTTATTAATATATATATATATATATATATATATATGTGTGTAACAAAATACACATATGTAATGTCATTCTATTATATATATAATAGATATATACACATATATTATATATACGTATATTTACAATAATAAATAAAATAAAACAAATAAATAAAATTTTGAAACAAATTTTATATTAATTATATATTCATATGCAATTTAATTCTAACTGTATTTTGTTAATATATATATATATATATATATATATATTTGTAACAAAATACACTTAGAATTACATTCTATATATATCTATCTATATATAAAATACAAATAAACGCATATATATATATATGGATAAATACATATAATTACATTAAAGATTACATTAGTATACACGTAGAATTTAAATACCTATAAATGCATATATATTAAAATTCTAGGTGTATATTATAATCTTTTAACATTATTATGTGATTTGATTAATAAAAATTTGATTGACATGCCTGACAACACAGGGAGAAAGTGCAGAGAATTTAATTTGCAAGCACTATATTTGACCCTGTAACTCTCCAAGACACCATAAAACCTGTACATAGGTGGTACTGTTTTACTTGGGAGACTTTGCTGAACTCAAATATTAGTGTTTCAAACTGGTAAATTGTATTGCAACGATGATATTTTAAGTAAAAGTTACGTTGTTTGCATTTTTTACAAACGAACTGCACTTTTATGGACTATATTATTGTTGTAATATGTTTTACTGTTTTATAACACTAATATTTGTGTTTAGTCAAGTCTCCTGAGAATAACAGTGCCCCCCATGTACAGGTTTTATGGTGTTTTGGAAAGTTAGAGAGTCACATATAAGGCTTGCGTTTCATTTTTTTGACATTTACATTTTCCAGATTGGTTATGTTTCCTTTGAGAGCGTATGGTAGCCCAGGAATGAGAATTACCCCCATGATGGCATACCATTTGCAAAAGTAGACAACCCGAGGTATTGCAAATGGGGTATGTCCAGTCTTTCTTAGTAGCCACTTAGTCACAAACACTGGCCAAGTATTAGTTTTTTGCTTTTTTCCCACAAAAACAAATATGAACGCTAACTTTGGCCAGTGTTTGTGACTAAGTGGCTACTAAAAAAGACTAAACATACCCCACTTTCAATACCTTGGCTTGTCTACTTTTTCAAATAGTATGCCATTATGGGGGTAATTCTCATGCCTGGGCTACCACACCGTCTCAAAGGTAACATTACTAATCTGGCAAATTTCAATTTGAAAATGGAACGTTCTATATTTGACCCTGTAACTTTCCAAAACACCATAAAACCTGTTAATGGGGGGTACTGTTGTACTTGTGAGATATCGCTGATTACAAATATGTGCATTTTATTGCAGTAAAACCCAACAGTATTATGACATTCACAGCTAAAATGTCAGACAAATACAAATTAAAAAAAAAATCTTATTTTAATCACATTTTTTTTAATTTTATTCATAATAAATTATGTTCCATATATGAATAGTTAATGATAAATTAAAGCCCTGCTTCTCCTGAACAAAATTACATATAATAAGTGTGGGTACACTTAATGTGACAACGGTGAATTACGGTTGAACAGACATATAGCGCAAATTCCAGTTTTTGTTTACATTTTGTTTTGATCAGAACAAGTACTATTGACTCCGTCCTGAAGGGTTAAAACATATAGAGCTTCTAGCAATACACAAATCAGCCAACAGATGGCAGTTGAGGAGAGATTAAAAGGAAGGTCTGCTTCATTTTAATTATATAGCTGATAGCATTACACAGATCAACCAGCAGAGGGCATTTGCATTTGAGGATAAATTAGAAGGAAGTTCTGCTTCAATTGAAAGTAAAGCAATTGAAAGACACCTTGATAATAGAATCACCTGGAAAACGTTTTTTTTTTTAATGGATTGCATGCTTCAAAACAAGGTTTTAAATGGGTGGTCATGGGGCTTAGATAAGCCATTGAAAACGAGAACCCATATGGAAAGACAGTAGGCGTAAACATTTCAGTATCGGTTGGAATTGATAGAATAAAAAACAAGTCCTCTGGGTGGATGTGCTATAGGACTGCTAGCTTGTAGATATTGAGCAGGCATTAGGCTAATATTGTGAACCATATGAGCCGCGCTAGGTGATATGTGCTAGGTGATATGTTTAGTACATATGTGAGAAGAAGATATGGGGTAATATTTCTGAGTGAAATATAAACCAACAATGGTATGTAAGCGCTCCAAATCAAAATATGACCACTAGAAATTATACTCCAAAGCAGCAGCTGTTGAATAAAAAATGTAAATATACACAAAGTATTTATTTATACATATATAAACAATAAAATGAATCAAACATGAATACAATAAAATAAAAATAAAAAAAAGTTTAATGTTACCACAAAAATATATGTCCAGACCAAAGTTCAAAGATACACAGTGTGGGGCCCCCAACACTAATATTGATAGTGTATCAAAAATAAAAATAAAAACCAAAGGACTGTGCACATCAAAATAAAAAAATGTAGAATATCAAAAAATGAATATCAGACCCCAAATACATATATCATTCCTGGGGGAGGGAGCTCTTAAACCCGCCAAACAACTAGGTTAGGGTAGAGGGTGCCGCTGTGAATAATCTCCCAGAGTTGCAAACCTAGGGAGTAAGTCAGAGCCACTTACCCTATTCACCTGACCTTCGTGTACCCTACCACGAGATAGGATGTGTAGGTCCGAATTCAACAGCTGCCGAAAATCCCTCCCGGACCGTAAATAAAGCCGGGTTGAAAATCAGAGGAGACGGAAAACAGATCATCTACGTGTTTCGTCCCCTTTGGAGGATGTTAAAGTCATGACTTAAATATGAATATTAATTAATATATAATAACTAAGCAACAAATAACAACTTTAATATTTTTTAGAGTTCGGTATTATGGTCGAATATATAATAGGAAATACACAAAACATTGTAGTATTAAATGTATATTTAATATAATTATAATAACAATTAAACAAATGCTAGCAGAATGTCAATTTACCACAATAATTACACAATACAAAACTACAAACAAAAGGCTATAACAGTTGCTAGCTGTTATAATAGATTACTTCCACGGCTCCAGCCAGTTTGGCTGGAGCTATACAGTCAGCTACATTTTCAATCAATGCAAGCAAAAGAAAAGAGAAAGAGTTCCTCCTACTATTTGGTTTCATCCAGTAAGTAGGCTGGCCTGTGATGTCACTTCCAGAAGCACATGAGTTAGCACACTGACCCCTAGTGGTGCCTCTAAAGCATTAAGCTCATTATGCTTTACTATGACAAAAAGTCATTAATTAATAAATACCATTACAAACCACCCTTTGACTTATGTCATAAAACAAACAATATAAACCCGTACATCTTGAATCTACCCTATTTTAACAGTACCTGCCCTACAACAAAACCCACCTTTTGAAGAATGATACCCATTTACCCGTAAAGTTATGACACTTTATTGCTTATTCAAATTTATTTATTTATTTTTTTTAAATAAGCACATACACACCCTTATAATAACCACTGAGCACATGCATTAGCAGTTGGGAAACCTTGGCCTTAAATGGGCAAATACCCACCCTTGTAATAATAGACAACTCAAACCATGTTTTATTAGATTAACCAATGATATTGTGTTCATGTGAGGATGTGTTTTGGAGCTTAATATAGTATTAGACACCACAAACTCATAACACCTATGAATCATGGCACAGACCGACTCGATTTCTGTAGCCTCTGGCTGGTCTGTGTGCCTGGAATTTTCACAAACATTAGTCCTGGAAACTGGATACTCTATTCTTCGACAGTCTCATAGAACATACGCATGGAGACAGGGATGAATGAAATAATTTGAGCAAACAAGGACGTAGGATTTTTGTATTTATAGTTCATGTGTGCAGGGACTTTTGTGTGTTTGTGGTCAATTGTCACAGTATCCTGCTCTGGCTGTATTATTTTACCTACTCCCATCACTCGCAGCTTCAGTATTTCTTCTCATAACAGTTCATGTGATCAAGGACTTTTGTGTGTTTGTGGTCACATTGTTTTGTTTTTTCTTTCTTTATACCATTAACCACCTTGACGTAACAGTTTCCTGGTCCTGATGCATTTTGTTCCGACTCTCACCACTCTTAGCTGCAATATTTTTTCTCCTTACAGCAACAGTTGAGCATAGTGTCCAGTGCTTCTTCTTAAAATATCCTTGCTTGAAAGTTCTTGAATGAAAACACAGGCAATGACGAACACAAACATAAATGGCAAATAACTGTGCCAATCATCACAAGTACCATTTGATTGTGGTGTCTTAACCATATTTTTCCCTATGGCGTTTGGATAAATACCTACACACCTCTCTTCACATCCAGCACACTCCTGATTCAGAGATAAACACAATATCACTGCTGTATCTACCAATTTAACCCAAACACTCGTTATTACTGCTGCATTTACCAATTTAATCTAAACATTAACCAAAACAATTACATTCCTATTTACCACCCTTCTATTTAAACATGTAAAGATAACCCAAAATGCCTACTTTCTCTTATCCCTCTTATCACTCTTCCGTTTTTTGTTAACTGCAACCACTCATGCACTTTAAACAGACACAAATCAAGCACCTACTGGACAATGGGGTTAGAGACCTCCCACCCCAGTTCGGTTTACACAAATACCCCCTGGTCCCTATGGGTCAATACCCCCTTTCCCAGGCAAGCATACATACATACATACATACAACAATCAATATATGTATTTCCTAGTCACTAAAAGTCCAATACTCAGTACCCCCTAGCCTAAATTCCCCACCCGCTACTGTAACTAAGTTTACAGCCCACGTTATGGCAGTTCACCCGCTAGGCAGATATGCTCAGTACCCCCTAGCCTAAGTTCCCCACCCGCTACTGTAACTAAGTTTACAGCCCACGTTATGGCAGTTCACCCGCTAGGCAGATATGCTCAGTACCCCCTAGCCTAAGTTCCCCACCCGCTACTGTAACAAAGTTTACAGCCCACGTTATGGAGGTTCACCCACTAGGCAGATACACCCTAATTCAAAGCATGGAAATATTAAAATCAGTTATAGATGGCTTCTAAAATAATATAAATCTTAATCTGAGCCCATACACTTACTTTGTTAAAAATGCTAACTTGTTAAAATATTCAGACTAAATAGGACAAAGGAATTATTTTACCATTTTTTTCAGTTCATTTGTTACCAGTTCCTGAAATTCCATCATATGTCCAGTAATTCCTTAGTCCTGGATAATAAAGCTGAAAAACACTCCACAAAGGCAATTACATTTACAAAACAATGCAGTTTATTTTTTCTCATACAGGCAAGACTACCCACCCCCAACAAGGACATTCTCCCCCAGCTGTAGCTGAAAAGCATGGTCACACAGCTGTTAAAAAGGTGGTCTCTCCTTCATGAGTCAAAATCATATACATATTTATACTAATATTCTGTGTATACGCACACATAAATCTATTATTCACTGAATCTGCTTTACTAAACATATCTTTTTCTTAACTACTAAATTTAATAAATTTTGTCCAAATCTCTTTTCAACTAGACAAATCCATGAATGCCAAACAAATGTAAATTAATACACAAACAAACAGGGTCAAATTTAGCAATACAACCTGGTGAACTAGTTTAGTGAAAAGTATTTTCCTATGCAAATGGTAGCAAACAATGAAACTAGGCCTCAACTCATTTACACCATGTGGTCAATGGTGGATTCAAATCCACATGGTCAGACAAAAAGTAAAGTATATTTTTTCTATATAAAATGACCAAAGATTGGTAACAAGCAACACAATAATTCATCACTATGTTCTACAGCAAGAGATACATTAAAAACAAATATCTAATCCCTTTTTGCTATCTGTATTCATTCCATTAAAACCAGATCATCAATTTATTCACTTCTATACAGACAGACAATTGACTCTATGTATTAAACAAAATGCATAACTTTTGTATTTTCCCTAATATTCCAGCATAATCCCATCTTCGTCGCCATGTGTTAAAGTCGTGACTTAAATATGAATATTAATTTATATATAATAACTAAGCAACAAATAACAATTTTAATATTTTTTAGAGTTCGGTATTATGGTCGAATATATAATAGGAAATACACAAAACATTGTAGTATTAAATGTATATTTAATATAATTATAATAACAATTAAACAAATGCTAGCAGAATGTCAATTTACCACAATAATTACACAATACAAAACTACAAACAAAAGGCTATAACAGTTGCTAGCTGTTATAATAGATTACTTACACGGCTCCAGACAGTTTGGCTGGAGCTATACAGTCAGCTACATTTTCAATCAATGCAAGCAAAAGAAAAGAGAAAGAGTTCCTCCTACTATTTGGTTTTATCCAGTAAGTAGGCTGGCCTGTGATGTCACTTCCAGAAGCACATGAGTTAGCACACTGACCCCTAGTGGTGCCTCTAAAGCATTAAGCTCATTATGCTTTACGATGACAAAAAGTCATTAATTAATAAATACCATTACAGAGGACTTTCTCAAGACAAAGATCTGCTGTCCACAAACTGGGTATATATACCCTGCATCTAAAGGAGTGGTCATTCAATTAAGAAATAATAAAGATTAAAAGTAAATTGATAGAGGGTGGATCGCCTAAGGTGTGCATTTTAAAAAATAAAATAAACACAGACTGCAATATAAACATCAAAATAATATTATTAATTGTAAATCATAAAGCATCTTGTAATGCAAGATATGGTATTAATAACCATCAGCTAATAAGTGATATCACTCTCTCTATTTAATGATAATATTGACAGGTAAAACATGTGGAATCAAGGCTGCATGTAACAAAGCCACTTTTTACATGTGTCTCTTATCTTTTTCAGATTTTAAGAATACTTATATGCTATGGTTCTCTATGTTTCTATATGTATACACACATGTATATACATAAATACATACATGTATATATCCTTTCACATCAACCAAAACACAGAGGATTTTTGTGTGTGAATAAAGAACTTCATTACTTATACTTTATAGATTAGAACCTCTCAAAAGCAACATATAAAACAGATATAGATGCAGAAAATAAAAATAATAGAAAAATTAATAATAATGATCCCCATCACTAAAAATTGCATAGATAAGGAAACACATACATCTTGTATATGATCAATATGTAACATATGAAACTGGGTATATATACCCTGCATCTAAAGGAGTGGTCATTCAATTAAGAAATAATAAAGATTAAAAGTAAATTGATAGAGGGCGGATCGCCTAAGGTGTGCATTTTAAAAAATAAAATAAACACAGACTGCAATGTAAACATCAAAATAATATTATTAATTGTAAATCATAAAGCATCTTGTAATGCAAGATATGGTATTAATAACCATCCGCTAATAAGTGATATCACTTTCTCTATTTAATGATAATATTGACAGGTAAAACATGTGGAATCAAGGCTGCATGCAACAAAGCCACTTTTTACACGTGTCTCTTATCTTTTTCATATTTTAAGAATACTTATATGCTATGGTTCTCTATGTTTCTATATGTATACACACATGTATATACATAAATACATACATGTATATATCCTTTCACATCAACCAAAACACAGAGGATTTTTGTGTGTGAATAAAGAACTTCATTACTTATACTTTATAGATTAGAACTTCTCAAAAGCAATATATAAAACAGATATAGGTGCAGAAAATAAAAATAATAGAAAAATTAATAATAATGATCCCCATCACTAAAAATTGCATAAATAAAGAAACACAAGGAAACACATACATCTTGTATATGATCAATATGTAACATATGAAAAAACTTTTTTATGGCAAATTTCATATCGTACAATCATATAAATTGAACAATGGCTGAATTGTCCAAATGAACAGATCATAATTAAACATAGCCGAGAGGGATAGGGTCATATGGCTGGAAATATATTAATTAACCCTCATATCCCTTATGATATACTCCCCACTACTAAAACAAAACCATGAACGAATAAAGTTAGAAATAAACAAAGCAAGGGGGGAAATTTAGGTGATATGCTCCAATTCCTCATTCAACCCATAAGGGTTAAGTGTATTTAGTCGGAAAATCCACCTAGTCTCAGCTACAATAAGGGCTGCTTTTTTATTGAAAGTCTTCTCTGGGATGTGTTCAATACCCATAACTGATATGTGTAAAGGGTTACTCTCATGGGCTATCTGGAAATGTCTAGCTACCGGGGATTTCCTATCCTGGTTGATAATCGCTAGCCTGTGTTCTCTAAACCTGGTTTTCAATGACCTAGAGGTCTGGCCAACATAAAGTAGTCCACACGAACACTTCAGTAAATAGACGACGTATGGGGTGTTACAGGTAATCCTTGAAGCTACTTGGAAGATCTCATTATTCGAGGAGGACAAAAAATCAGAACTTCCATGGCATATATACTGGCATGTCAAACATCGCGTCGAGCCACATTTGAAGTTCCCTACACCAGAGAGTACCAATGTGTTATGGGATTCTACTAAGGCAAGTTTAGATGGAGCCAACAGATTCTTCAAATTTCTATTTTTCCTGAAGGTTATTCTGGGAGACCCAGCAATACTGAATTTCAACCAAGGATCCAATAATAAAATGGACCAATGTTTGCATAAAATAGAGATAATCTGGTCATATGCCCTATTAAAAGTAGTGGTGAATATGGGACCTTTATTGAGAGAAACATCCCTGGTGCTGATATTGAATTTGTTCCGGAAATTAGGTCTTCTTTTAGGAGTTGAATTTTCCAAAAGGGATAACACTTCCCTATGTTTGACCGATAACCGAGATGGTGTAACTGAAGACTCTTGATCAATGTAGGGATATATGAGCGAGCTTCTAGGGATGTTTCTAGCCTTTTGGTATGCCTGATAGATGATGCTCGGATCATACTCTTTATCCAAGAAGCGTTGACATAATTCCAAAGACTCTTCCTCAAAGTCCTCTAGAAGAGAACAATTGCCACGTAATCTAATGAACGGCCAAACGGGAGGTTACTAATCCACGTTGGATGATGACCACTCGTTGAATGTAGAAAGCCGTTGACGTCAACCGGTTTCTTGAAGGTTTTAGTAAGAACATGTCCAGGTTTCCCCCATAAAACCAAATCCAGGAACTCAATAGTTGTCTTATTTGTATTACTTGTAAAAGATAGTCCCCATTCGTTGTTGTTGAGATATTGGACAAAGTTGTCAGTATCATCAAGATCACCTTTCCAAATAATCAAGATGTCGTCGATGAATCTTTTATAAAATATAAGGTGTTCTCTCCATACAGGATGGTTTAGTACATGAATGGATTCCCAAAGGCCCATAAAGATATTTGCATATGCTGGGGCAAAACTAGCCCCCATTGCTGTACCTTTTACTTGTAGGTAAAATTGCCCATTGAAACAAAAATAATTATGGGTTAGAATAAAAGATATGCTTTCCAGAATTGCTTCCACTTGGCAAGGAGGGAGGAGGGGATCTTCCAAGAGAAAGTGTTGAATGACTTTCAAGCCCAAATTGTGGTCAATGTTTGAATAAAGGGCTGCCACATCCACAGTCAACCAACAATAATTCTCCTGCCAGGTAATCTCTTGCATCAATGATAGTACGTGTCCCATGTCCTTAATATATGAGGGAAGGTTAATCATAATTTTCTGAAGATGAATGTCTACCCATTTCGACAAGGGTGCTGTAAGAGAGCCAATCGATGAAATGATAGGTCTACCGGGTGGGTTAGTAAGGGACTTATGGATCTTCGGGAGGAAGTAAAATATGGGTGTATTTCCTCCACTGGAAAGAAGAAAACCTTTTTCTGATTTGTCAATAACCCCTATATCAAACATCTTGTTCACCCAGGTTTTAAGATCCCTGGTGAATTGAGTTGTGGGATTAAATGTGAGGGTTTTATAATAGTTCAAATCTTCCAGAATCCGATGTGCTTCCTTGAGGTAATCCTCCCTATCAAGTAGGACAATCCCTCCTCCCTTATCCGCCCCCTTGATAACGATGTTATAATTTTTCTTAAGGTCTTTCGATGCTGCCATTTCCAAATTCGTGAGGTTATATTCTAACCTTCGATTTCTTTGTTTATTTAGACTGGTGACTAAGGATCTAAAGTCCTTCAGTACCAGTTCGTAGAAGATAGGTAGAAATCCTCCTTTATCTGCTACAGGATAATAAGTAGAAGGTGGTTTGAGGCCTGTGGTTATGCTGGCTTCTACAACCTCCAAGGCATCAATTGTGATCCCAGACTCTGTTTGTTCATTGAGGAGACCTATCAGATTATTGAGCATAATTCTGTCTTGTGGGTCATTTAGAAATCCAGGACATTCATTTATGCTATTTGCCTCCTTAATATTGAAAGACCTGGTAAGGGTCAATTTCCTAATGAATTGATTGAGATCCCTGAATAGATCCAAAATATTAGGATTCCTGAGGGGGGCAAAGTTCAAACCTTTATTCAGCAGGGAGATCTCAGAGGTTTTCAATATATGAGTAGACAAATTAAAGATTCCCACTAAGGGAGGCACCTCACTTTGTTGGGGTTCATCTCCCTTTCCTCTTGTTCCCCTGTGGGTGTATCTCTTTTCCTGCCTCCCCTCTTGGAAAATAGCGGAAAGGTCTTGGGAATATCTGATGGACCTTCCCCTAAAAAATGGGCATCTCTTGAAGAGCCTTGATTGTAGGACCGTGGTGGTTTGGGACGTGCTCCCAATTCATTGGGGCCTCTGTTAACATCTGAATCATTGGTAGATCTTTTGGTAAGGAGGTCCCTGGATTCTGAGAGAGGAGTATGATTAGGGTTATCTTGTCTTCTCCATGTATTGTTACATAGCTTCTTCGGGGTGTAGCGAGTATCCCTCTCATCTCGATTGTAACCGTTTCTTGGGGTATAATTCTGATTCATCTGGTTATAGGGCTTAGATCTCGCTATTTCTGCATAAGTATTGCGACCATGTCCAGTAGTCTTACTGTAGGATTCACGTGAAGGATTCCCAGGATTCATATTTCTTTTTCTGTTATACTGGTAGGAGGAGCGGGAATTATGGATCTCAAACTTATTCCCTGATCTTACAGTGGTAGTGTCCCTATTCTTCCTTTGAACCTTCCTCTGCCAATTTCTAATGAGGCCACCCTCATAATCTTTTTTATCTCTAAGGAATTTTGAGTTCTTTTTAGTAACTATCTCTTTCTCAAATTTGGTCATCCTATTATTAACGTACACATCCTATCCTCGTGGTACACATCCTCGTGGTAGGGAGTCGGCGTGCTCCCCTTACCTTACACAAAGGTCAGGTGAATAGGGTAAGTGGCTCTGACTTACTCCCTAGGTTTGCAACTCTGGGAGATTATTCACAGCGGCACCCTCTACCCTAACCTAGTTGTTTGGCGGGTTTAAGAGCTCCCTCCCCCAGGAATGATATATGTGTTTGGGGTCTGATATTCATTTTTTGATGTTCTACATTTTTTAATTTTTAATTTTGATGTGCACAGTCCTTTGGTTTTTATTTTTATTTTTGATACACTATCAATATTAGTGTTGGGGGCCCCACACTGTGTATCTTTTAACTTTGGTCTGGACATATATTTTTGTGGTAACATTAAACTTTTTTTTTCTTTTATTGTATTCATGTTTGATTCATTTTATTGTTTATATATGTATAAATAAATACTTTGTGTATATTTACATTTTTTATTCAACAGCTGCTGCTTTGGAGTATAATTTCTAGTGGTCATATTTTGATTTGGAGCGCTCACATACCATTGTTGGTTTATATTTTATTTAGTTGTTTAGTCGCTCCTCTGTATGTGACGCAGCCCTTTTATTATTTAATTTTTCCTTCTTGCACAGGGTTATTGTGTACTCCAATTCAGTTTCTTTTAGAGTTTTTTGTATTGGTAATATTTCTGAGTGGTTTCAGAATGAATAGGTTTGTGTATCCTATTTTGTGTGTGTTCTAAATGGTAATGTGTAATTTTTGTTTGTTTTATTCTTCTTCGAGAATAGGTGAAGTCTACTGTCTGTAGTGTTGGTAAAGGAAGTTGTAGTTGGTGTGAGATTGTGAGAGTGTTTGTAATGCGAGTTGTATTGATGATGCAGATGTGGTGAACTATTGTGATTGTTGTTGTTGACATGTTAGTGCATGCCAATGAATTGTGAAAAGGTGCCCCAGAAGCTTTGAAATGGGGCATGATGAATAAAGTTGCTCACAGGATATTGCATCGGCTGCTAGTTGAGCTCTTCTATCTCCACCTCCCATGCTGTATCCCAGGTTGCAGTAGTAAAGTAAATTAATACAAATAATGCAACTCTCACATGTTTCTATGACAATTCCAAAGTAGTAGGTTTAAAATTGCAACTCACTGACATAGAAAACTATAGAATAGAGCATGGTTTCTAAAAAAAAAAAAAAAAAAAAAATACCATGAGTCAGTCTTCCACCAGCAAGTTCAGCTGTTTGAACTATGGACAGTTAACCTAGGCATACTCTTTTGAACTATTCTTTATAACAGTGCCTTTAAAAGTGCATTTGCAGTTTCCACTAGGCCAGCAACGAGAAATTGTCACAAGCAAAGCTTTGCAACAAAGAGTAGATCATTCATTCCATAGAAAACTTTTATAGAGTAAGCCATTTTTTCAAAGGGGTAGGTTCCAAGCCCCTGTCATTTTGCTTGCTGTTTATAACATGAAAATGTTTAGAACAGGCACAATATAATGCTGGGAAAAGTCATGCCAGGACAGGATGTCATAGTGAGGTAATGCAGGACAGAAGGGTTCCATAGATAGGAAGAACGAAATTTGCTATACAGAATTTGTTTATGGAGGAATTTGCGTACTGTGGCGACGCCCCATTGTTATTTTCTGCATGCAATGCAAAGTAGCATTAAAACACACAGAGCTGCTAGCAATGCACAAATCAGCCAACAGATGGCAGTTGAGGAGAGATTAAAAGGAAGGTCTGCTACATTTGAATTATATAGCTGATAGCATTACACAGATCAACCAGCAGAGGGCATTTTCATTTGAGGATAAATTAGAAGGAAGTTCTGCTTCAATTGAAAGTAAAGCAATTGAAAGACACCTTGATAATAGAATCACGTGGAAAACATTTTTTTTTTTAATGGATTGCATGCTTCAAAACAAGGTTTTAAATGGGTGGTCATGGGGCTTAGATAAGCCATTGAAAACGAGAACCCATATTGAAAGACAGTAGGCGTAAACATTTCAGTATCGGTTGGAATTGATAGAATAAAAAACAAGTCCTCTGGGTGGATGTGCTATAGGACTGCTAGCTTGTAGATATTGAGCAGGCATTAGGCTAATATTGTGAGCCATATGAGCCGTGCTAGGTGATATGTTTAGTACATATGTGAGAAGAGGATATGTGGTAGTATTTCTGAGTGGTTTCAGAATGAATAGGTTTGTGTATCTTATTTTGTGTGTGTTCAAAATGGTAATGTGTAATTTTTGTTTGTTTTATTCTTCTTCGAGAATAGGTGAAGTCCACTGTCTATAGTGTTGGTAAAGGAAGTTGTAGGGGGTGTGAGATTGTGAGAGTGTTTGTAATGCGAGTTGTATTGATGATGCAGATGTGGTGAACTATTGAGATTGTTGCTGTTGACATGTATGTTGGTGCATGCCAATGAATTGTGAAAAGGTGCCCAAGAAGCTTTGAAATGGGGCATGATGAATAAAGCTGCTCACAGTATATTGCATCGGCTGCTAGTTGAGCTCTTCTATCTCCACCTCCCATGCTGTATCCCAGGTTGCAGTAGTAAAGTAAATTCATAAAAATAATGCAACTCTCACATGTTTAGAAACATAGAATGTGACGGCAGATAAGAACCATTCGGCCCATCTAGTCTGCCCAGTTTTCTAAATACTTTCATTAGTCCCTGGCCTTATCTTATAGTTAGGATAGCCTTATGCCTATCCCACGCATGCTTAAACTCCTTTACTGTGTTAACCTCTACCACTTCAGCTGGAAGGCTATTCCATGCATCCACTACCCTCTCAGTAAAGTAATACTTCCTGATATTATTTTTAAACCTTTGTCCCTCTAATTTAAGACTATGTCCTCTTGTTGTGGTAGTTTTTCTTCTTTTAAATATAGTCTCCTCCTTTACTGTGTTGATTCTCTTTATGTATTTAAATGTTTCTATCATATCCCCCCTGTCTCGTCTTTCCTCCATGCTATACATGTTAAGATCCTTTAACCTTTCCTGGTAAGTTTTATCCTGCAATCCATGAACCAGTTTAGTAGCCCTTCTTTGAACTCTCTCTAAGGTATCAATATCCTTCTGAAGATAGGGTCTCCAGTATTGTGTACAGTACTCCAAGTGAGGTCTCACCAGTGTTCTGTACAATGGCATGAGCACTTCCCTCTTTCTACTGCTAATACCTCTCCCTATACAACCAAGCATTCTGCTAGCATTTCCTGCTGCTCTATTACATTGTCTGCCTACCTTTAAGTCATCAGAAATAATCACCCCTAAATCCCTTTCCTCAGATGTTGAGGTTAGGACTCTATCAAATATTCTGTACTCTGCCCTTGGGTTTTTACGTCCAAGATGCATTATCTTGCACTTATCCACATTAAATGTCAGTTGCCACAACTCTGACCATTTTTCTAGTCTACCTAAATCATTTTCCATTTGGCTTATCCCTCCTGGAACATCAACCCTGTTACATATCTTAGTATCATCCGCAAAAAGACACACCTTACCATCAAGACCTTCTGCAATATCACTAATAAAAATATTAAAGAGAATGGGTCCAAGTACAGATCCCTGAGGTACCCCACTGGTGACAAGCCCAAGCTTTGAATATACTCCATTGACTACAACCCTCTGTTGCCTGTCACTCAGCCACTGCCTTACCCATTCAACAATATTGGAATCCAAACTCAAAGATTGTAGTTTGTTGATAAGCCTTCTATGTGCAACAGTGTCAAAAGCCTTACTGAAATCGAGGTAAGCAATGTCTACTGCACCACCCTGATCTATAATTTTAGTTACCCAATCAAAAAAATCAATAAGATTAGTTTGGCATGATCTCCCTGAAGTAAACCCATGTTGTCTCTGATCTTGAAATCCATGTGTTTTTAGATGTTCAACAATCCTATCCTTTAACATGGTTTCCATCACTTTCCCCACTACTGAAGTTAGGCTTACTGGCCTATAGTTGCCCGACTCCTCCCTATTACCTTTCTTGTGAATGGGCACAACATTCGCTAACTTCCAATCTTCTGGGAATACTCCTGTTATCAATGATTGGTTAAATAAATCTGTTAATGGTTTTGCTAGTACACCACTAAGCTCTTTTAATAGCTTTGGGTGTATTCCATCAGGTCCCATTGACTTATTTGTCTTTACTTTTGACAGTTGAAATAGAACCTCTTCCTCTGTAAACTCACGTGTAATAAATTACTCATTTATCCTTTTTCTTAACTGAGGTCCCTTTCCTTCATTTTCATCTGTAAATACCGAACAAAAATATTAATTGAGGCAGTCAGCTAGACCTTTATCCTCATCTACATACCTTCCTTCTTTTGTTTTTAATCTAACTAATCCTTGTTTTACTTTTCTTTTCTCATTTATGTATCTAAAAAAGTTTTGTCCCCCTTTTTTACTGACTGTGCTATTTTCTCTTCTGTGTGGGATTTGGAAGCTCTTATAACTTGCTTAGCCTCTTTCTGCCTAATCTTATAGGTCATTCTGTCTTCCTCACTCTGGGTTTTTTTATAATTACTAAATGCTAACCTTTTGTTTTTTACTATTTTGGCCACATCTGCGGAGTACTACAGTGGTTTCTTGAATTTTTTGCTTTTACTGACAAGCCTAATGCAATTTTCTGTTGCCTTCAGTAGTGCAACTTTTAAATAATCCCATTTCTTTTGGACTCCATATAAATTGCTCCAGTCTGATAATGACTCCTTTACACATATTCTAATTTTAGAAAAGTCTGTTTTTCTAAAGTCTAAAACTTTTGTTTTTGTGTGGTGTGACTCAGTCACTGTTCTTATATTAAACCACACTGACTGATGATCACTGGATCCTAAACTTTCACCTACAGTAATATCTGATACCAAATCTCCATTTGTTAACACTAAATCTAGTATGGCCTCTTTACGAGTTGGCTCCTCAGCGACTAAATCTACACTATCAGTTGCCATTATTGCCACAAGTTCATGGATCTTATTCCCTAAACTGCGAGCATTTGTAGACATTAATTGTTTCTATGACAATTCCAAAGTAGTAGGTTTAAACTTGCAACTCACTGACATAGAAAACTATAGAATAGAGCAGGGTTTCTATTTTAAAAAAAAAAAAAAAAAAAAAAAAAACCTTGAGTCAGTCTTCCACCAGCAAATTCAGCTGGTTGAACTATGGACAGTTAACCTAGGCATACCCTTTTCAACTATTCTTTATAACAGTGCCTTTAAAAAGGCATTTGCAGTTTCCACTTCCACTTCCACTTCGCCTGCAATGAGAAATTGTTACAAGCACTGCTTTGCAACAAAGAGTAGCTCATTCATTTCATAGAAAACTTTTATAGAGTAAGCCATTTTTTCAAAGGGGTAGGTTCCAAGCCCCTGTCATTTTGCTTGCTGTTTATAACATGAAAATGTTTAGAACATGCACACTATAATGCTGAGAAAAGTCATGCCAGGACAGGATGTCATAGTGAGGTAATGCACGACAGAAGGGTTCCAGAGATAGGAAGAACGAAATTTGCTATACAGAATTTGTTCATGGAGGAATTTGCATACTGTGGCGACGCCCCATTGTTATTTTCTGCATGCAATGCAAAGTAGCATTAACCCCTTAAGGACCGGCCTGTTTTTGCGATGTTTGTACGTTAAGGACCAGAGCAGTTTTAACACTTTTGTGGTGTTTGTGTTTAGCTGTAATTTTCCGCTCTCTCATTTATGGTTCCCATACAAGTTATATATTGTTTTTTTTTCACAACGAGAAGGGCTTTCTTTACATACCATTATTTGTATTATGTCATATATTGTATTTACAAAAAAAAAAAATATGGTGAAAAATTTAAAAAAAAACATATTTTTGGACTTTTACTTGAAAAATCTTTTACTTATCTACAAAAGCTAATGAAAAAAACTGCTAAATAGATTCAAAATGTTGTCCCGAGTTTAAAAACACCCAGTGTTTACATGCTTTATTGCTTTTTTTTGCAAGTTATAGGCCTATAAATACAAGTAGGAAATTGCTGTTTCAATATATATCTATTTTAAATGTATCAATAGTGACATTGTAACACCGTTATCTGTCATAAAACCCCGAAACACACCTAACATGTACATATTTTTTTAAAGTAGACAACCCATGGTATTCAAAATGGGGTATGTCCAGTCTTTTTTAGTAGCCACCTAGTCACAAACACTGGCCAAAGTTAGCATTTATATTTGTTTGTGTGTTAAAAATGCAAAAAACGCTAACTTTGGCCAGTGTTTGTGACTAGGTGGCTACTAAAAAAGGCTGAACATACCCCATTTGCAATACCTTGGGTTGTCTTCTTTTGCAAATGGTATGCCATCATGGGGCTAATTCTCATTCCTTGGCTACCATACGCTCTCAAAGGCAACTTAACCAATCTGACAAATTTTCAATAAAAAAAAAAAAAAGTAAAATCAAGCCTTATATTTGACCCTGTAACTTTCACAAACACTATAAAACCTCTACATGTGGGGTACTGTTATACTCAGGAGACTTCGCTGAACACAAATATTAGTGTATCAGAACAGTAAAATATATCACAGTAATAATATCATCAGTGAAAGAGCTGTTTGTGTGTGAAAAATGCAAAAAACTTCACTTAGACTGACAAAATCATCGCTGTGATATGTTTTACTGTTTTGAAACACTAATATTTGTGTTCAGGATTTAGGGTGTCATAGAAAGTTACAGGGTTAAACACAGTGCTAGCAAATTAAATTATCTGGACTTTCGGCCTGGGTTGGCAGGCAGGTCCCTCAAATTGCAATCATTAAAATTACTTAATTAGGTAAAAATATTACATAAATACGCACGTATAATTTTAATATATATACATATTTATATATTTGACGTCTATGTGTATATTTATGACATTATTTATGTAATTATGTATGTGGACATATGTATATTTCGTATTATTTTTATTTATTTATACATAGATATATATATCATTACATTCAAAGTGTATTTTGATATAAATATATATATATATATCAATATCAAAATACTGTTAGAATAAAATTGCATATATATATATAATTTTTTTTAATTATTAGAAATTATTTTTATTTTTTGTTATTTATTTTTATTAACATATTATTTGTATTTTATAATAATATATATATACCATATATATAGTTATTATATATATTGTATATATTAGTGTGTAATTTAAATATAAGTTATTTTTATATTAATATACGTATATATAAATATAAAAATACACTTAGTATGACATTATATATGTGATATATATATACATATATTATATATAGGTATCTATAGATATAATACATGTATATATATCATATATATATATATATATATATATATACATATTATATTTTTTTTTACACTGATTGCTATTTTTTTTTACTTTATTTAATGATTTTTCACTTGCAGGGAGACTGCCTGTCAGCACAGACAGTCCCCCTGCAGGCAGACACATGGACCCCTATTGCGGTCATGTGATCGAGTGAACACATGGCCGTGGGGTCCAGATCTGCCGAGAGGGGACTGCCCGGGCAGACAGGAAACCCCCCTGGACCGGGAGGAGAGCTGATCGCCGCAGTGGGACCGACGGCGATCAGGTAAGTAGCCCCAGACCGTTATGACGGTTCAGGAGGCATGACACTGTGATAGTCTTAGTAATGCAGATGTGGTGAGCTATTGAGATTGTTGTTCTTAATGTGTATGTTGGTGCAAGCCAATGAATTGTGAAAAGGTGCCCCAGAAGATTTGAAATGGGGCATGATGAAAAAAGCTGTGAGCAGGATATTGCCTCTGCTGCTACTTCTGTTCCTCTTCCTCCACCTCCCCTACTGTCTCCCAGATTGCAAGAGTAAACTAAAGGCAAGAAAATGATGTAACTCTTGCAAGCTCCTATGATAAATCCAATGTAGTAAGTATATAGCTGCAATGCATTGACATAGAAAACTAGAGAACAGTGCAGGATTTATAAAAGTCTCACAGACAAACAACCATGAT
The DNA here is from genome assembly GCF_036172605.1 of Pelobates fuscus. Classification (NCBI taxonomy): domain Eukaryota; kingdom Metazoa; phylum Chordata; class Amphibia; order Anura; family Pelobatidae; genus Pelobates; species Pelobates fuscus. Next base: position 321,797,483 of record NC_086317.1, on the reverse strand, counting down.
TAAGACACTCACTAGCTAGCTAGCTCGGGTATTGGTTGTTGATCTGAGCAACCATTTCAACTATTCTTCATAACTGTGCCTTTAAAAAGGCATTTGCAGCTTCCACTTAGCCTGCAATAAGAAATTGCTACAAGCACTGATTTGTAACAAAGTGCAACTCATCACTTGCAAGAAAACCTTTAAAGAGAGAGCCTATTTTCAGAGGGGTAGGTTCCAAGCCCCTGTCATTTTGATTGCTGTTTATAACTTGAAAATGTTTAATAAAGGCCGTATACAAAGCTGGGGAAAAGTCATACCAGGACAGTATGTAACAGTGAGTTAATGCAGGACAAAAGGGTACAAGAGATAGGAAGAACGAAATTGCTATACAAAAAAATTTCATGGATAAATTTACATACTGCGGCGATGCCCCAGGGTTATTTTCTGCATGCAATGCACAGTAGCATTAGAACATAGAGAGCTGTTAGCAATACACAAATCAACCAACAGAGGGTAATTGAAGAGAGATTAGAATAAAGGTCGTCTTTATTTGAATTACATAGCCCATATCAATACACAGATCAACCAGCAGAGGGCATTTTCATTCGAGGAGAGATTAGAAGGAAGGCTTGCTTTAATTGAAAGTAAAACAATTGAAAGACACCTTGATAACAGAATCACCATGTGGAATAAGTGTTTTCTTGAAATGGATTGCATGCTTCAAAACAAGGTTTTGAAAGGGTGGTCATGGGGCTTAGATGAGGCATTGAAAAAGTGAATCCATATGGAAAGACAGTAGGTGTAAGCATTTCGGTATCGATTGGAATGGATACAATACTAAAGAAGTCCTCTGGGTGGATGTGCTACTAGACTGCTAGCTTGTAGATATTGAACAAGCATTAGGCTAATCTGGTGAACCATATGAGCCGCACTAGGTGATATGTTTAGTTCATACGTGATAAGAGGATGCAGGGTAGTATGTTTGAGTGGTATCAGGATATCTAGGTTTGTGTATCCTATTTTGTGTGTGTTTTACATGGTAATGTGTAATTTTAGTTTTCTTCTTCTTCTTCTTGGAGAATAGGCAAAGTCCACTGTCTGTAGTGTTGGTAAAAGAAGTTGTAGGAGGCATGACACTGTGATAGTCTTAGTAATACAGATGTGTTGAGCTATTGAGATTGTTGTTCTTAATGTGTATGTTGGTGCAAGCCAATGGATTGTGAAAAGGTGCCCCAGAAGATTTGAAATGGGGCATGATGAAAAAAGCTGTGAGCAGGATATTGACTCTGCTGCTACTTCTGTTCCTCTTCCTCCACCTCCCCTACTGTCTCCCAGATTGCAAGAGTAAACTAAAGGCAAGAAAATGATGCAACTCTTGCAAGCTCCTATGATATTTCCAATGTAGTAAGTATATAGCTGCAATGCATTGACATAGAAAACTAGAGAACAGTGCAGGATTTATAAAAGTCTCACAGACAAACAACCATGATTAAGACACTCACTAGCTAGCTAGCTCGGGTATTGGTTGTTGATCTGAGCAACCATTTCAACTATTCTTCATAACTGTGCCTTTAAAAAGGCATTTGCAGCTTCCACTTAGCCTGCAATAAGAAATTGCTACAAGCACTGATTTGTAACAAAGTGCAACTCATCACTTGCAAGAAAACCTTTAAAGAGAGAGCCTATTTTCAGAGGGGTAGGTTCCAAGCCCCTGTCATTTTGATTGCTGTTTATAACTTGAAAATGTTTAATAAAGGCCGTATACAAAGCTGGGGAAAAGTCATACCAGGACAGTATGTAACAGTGAGTTAATGCAGGACAAAAGGGTACAAGAGATAGGAAGAACGAAATTGCTATACAAAAAAATTTCATGGATAAATTTACATACTGCGGCGATGCCCCAGGGTTATTTTCTGCATGCAATGCACAGTAGCATTAGAACATAGAGAGCTGTTAGCAATACACAAATCAACCAACAGAGGGTAATTGAAGAGAGATTAGAATAAAGGTCGTCTTTATTTGAATTACATAGCCCATATCAATACACAGATCAACCAGCAGAGGGCATTTTCATTCGAGGAGAGATTAGAAGGAAGGCTTGCTTTAATTGAAAGTAAAACAATTGAAAGACACCTTGATAACAGAATCACCATGTGGAATAAGTGTTTTCTTGAAATGGATTGCATGCTTCAAAACAAGGTTTTGAAAGGGTGGTCATGGGGCTTAGATGAGGCATTGAAAAAGTGAATCCATATGGAAAGACAGTAGGTGTAAGCATTTCGGTATCGATTGGAATGGATACAATACTAAAGAAGTCCTCTGGGTGGATGTGCTACTAGACTGCTAGCTTGTAGATATTGAACAAGCATTAGGCTAATCTGGTGAACCATATGAGCCGCACTAGGTGATATGTTTAGTTCATACGTGATAAGAGGATGCAGGGTAGTATGTTTGAGTGGTATCAGGATATCTAGGTTTGTGTATCCTATTTTGTGTGTGTTTTACATGGTAATGTGTAATTTTAGTTTTCTTCTTCTTCTTCTTGGAGAATAGGCGAAGTCCACTGTCTGTAGTGTTGGTAAAAGAAGTTGTAGGAGGCATGACACTGTGATAGTCTTAGTAATACAGATGTGTTGAGCTATTGAGATTGTTGTTCTTAATGTGTATGTTGGTGCAAGCCAATGGATTGTGAAAAGGTGCCCCAGAAGATTTGAAATGGGGCATGATGAAAAAAGCTGTGAGCAGGATATTGACTCTGCTGCTACTTCTGTTCCTCTTCCTCCACCTCCCCTACTGTCTCCCAGATTGCAAGAGTAAACTAAAGGCAAGAAAATGATGCAACTCTTGCAAGCTCCTATGATATTTCCAATGTAGTAAGCGTATAGCTGCAGTGCATTGACATAGAAAACTAGAGAACAGTGCAGGGTTTATAAAAGTCTCACAGACAACCAACCATGATTAAGACACTCACTAGCTAAGGTATTGGTTGTTGACCTGAGCAACCATTTCAACTATTCTTTATAACTGTGCCTTTAAAGGGGCATTTGCAGCTTCCACTTAGCCTGCAATGAGAAATTGCTACAAGCACTGATTTGTAACAAAGTGCAACTCATCACTTGCAAGGAAACTTTTAAAGAGTGAGCCTTTTTTTTCAGAGGGGTAGGTTCCAAGCCCCTGCCATTTTGATTGCTGTTTATAACTTGAAAATGTTTACAAAAGGCCGTATACAAAGCTGGGGAAAAGTCATACCAGGACAGGATGTAACAGTGAGTTGATGCAGGACAAAAGGGTACAAGAGATAGGAAGAACGAAATTGCTATACAAACATTTTTCATGGATAAATTTACATACTGCGGCGACGCCCCAGGGTTATTTTCTGCATGCAATGCACAGTAGCATTAGAACATAGAGAGCTGTTAGCAATACACAAATCAACCAACAGAGGGCAATTGAAGAGAGATTAGAATAAAGGTCGTCTTTATTTGAATTACTTAGCCCATAGCAATACACAGATCAACCAGCAGAGGGCATTTTCATTCGACGAGAGATTAGAAGGAAGGCTTGCTTTAATTGAAAGTAAAACAATTGAAAGACACCTTGATAACAGAATCACCATGTGGAATAAGTTTTTTCTTGAAATGTATTGCATGCTTCAAAACAAGGTTTTGAAAGGGTGGTCATGGGGCTTAGATGAGGCATTGAAAAAGTGAATCCATATGGAAAGACAGTAGGTGTAAGCATTTCAGTATCGATTGGAATGGATACAATACTAAAGAAGTCCTCTGGGTGGATGTGCTACTAGACTGCTAGCTTGTAGATAATGAACAGGCATTAGGCTAATCTGGTGAACCATATGAGCCGCACTAGGTGATATGTTTAGTTCATACGTGATAAGAGGATGCGGGGTAGTATGTTTGAGTGGTTTCAGGATATCTAGGTTTGTGTATCCTATTTTGTGTGTGTTTTACATGGTAATGTGTAATTTTTGTTTTCTTCTTCTTCTTCTTGGAGAATAGGCGAAGTCCACTGTCTGTAGTGTTGGTAAAAGAAGTTGTAGGAGGCATGACACTGTGATAGTCTTAGTGATGCAGATGTGGTGAGCTATTGAGATTTGGTGAGCTATTGAGATTGTTGTTCTTAATGTGTATGTTGGTGCAAGCCAATGAATTGTGAAAAGGTGCCCCAGAAGATTTGAAATGGGGCATGATGGAAAAAGCTGTGAGCAGGATATTGCCTCTGCTGCTACTTCTGTTCCTCTTCCTCCACCTCCCCTACTGTCTCCCAGATTGCAAGAGTAAACTAAGGGCATGAAAATGATGTAACTCTTGCAAGCTCCTATGAAATTTCCAATGTAGTAAGTGTATAGCTGCAATGCATTGACATAGAAAACTAGAGAACAGTGCAGGGTTTATAAAAGTCTCACAGACAACCAACCATGATTAAGACACTCACTAGCTAAGGTATTGGTTGTTGACCTGAGCAACCATTTCAACTATTCTTTGTAACTGTGCCTTTAAAAAGGCATTTGCAGCTTCCACTTAAACTGCAATGAGAAATTGCTACAAGCACTGATTTGTAACAAAGTGCAACTCATCACTTACAAGGAAACTTTTAAAGAGTGAGCTTTTTGTCAGAGGGGTAGGTTCCAAGCCCCTGTCATTTTGATTGCTGTTTATAACTTGAAAATGTTTAATAAAGGCCGTATACAAAGCTGGGGAAAAGTCATACCAGGACAGGATGTAACAGTGAGTTGATGCAGGACAAAAGGGTACAAGAGATAGGAAGAACGAAATTGCCATACAAAAAATTTTCATGGATAAATTTACATACTGCGGCGACGCCCCAGGGTTATTTTCTGCATGCAATGCACAGTAGCATTAGAACATAGATAGCTGTTAGCAATACACAAATCAACCAACAGAGGGCAATTGAAGAGAGATTAGAATAAAGGTCGTCTTTATTTGAATTACATAGCCCATATCAATACACAGATCAACCAGCAGAGGGCATTTTCATTCGAGGAGAGATTAGAAGGAAGGCTTGCTTTAATTGAAAGTAAAACAATTGAAAGACACCTTGATAACAGAATCACCATGTGGAATAAGTGTTTTCTTGAAATGGATTGCATGCTTCAAAACAAGGTTTTGAAAGGGTGGTCATGGGGCTTAGATGAGGCATTGAAAAAGTGAATCCATATGGAAAGACAGTAGGTGTAAGCATTTCGGTATCGATTGGAATGGATACAATACTAAAGAAGTCCTCTGGGTGGATGTGCTACTAGACTGCTAGCTTGTAGATATTGAACAAGCATTAGGCTAATCTGGTGAACCATATGAGCCGCACTAGGTGATATGTTTAGTTCATACGTGATAAGAGGATGCGGGGTAGTATGTTTGAGTGGTTTGAGGATATCTAGGTTTGTGTATCCTATTTTGTGTGTGTTCTACATGGTAATGTGTAATTTTTGTTTTCTTCTTCTTCTTGGAGAATAGGCGAAGTCCACTGTCTGTAGTGTTGGTAAAAGAAGTTGTAGGAGGCATGACACTGTGATAGTCTTAGTAATGCAGATGTGGTGAGCTATTGAGATTGTTGTTCTTAATGTGTATGTTGGTGCAAGCCAATGAATTGTGAAAAGGTGCCCCAGAAGATTTGAAATGGGGCATGATGGAAAAAGCTGTGAGCAGGATATTGCCTCTGCTGCTACTTCTGTTCCTCTTCCTCCACCTCCCCTACTGTCTCCCAGATTGCAAGAGTAAACTAAAGGCAAGAAAATGATGTAACTATTGCAAGCTCCTATGATATTTTCAATGTAGTAAGTGTATAGCTGCAATGCATTGACATAGAAAACTAGAGAACAGTGCAGGGATTATAAAAGTCTCATTGACAACCAACCATGATCAAGACACTCGCTACTTAGCTGAGGTATTGGTTGTTGTTAACCTGAGCAACCATTTCAACTATTTTTATAACTGTGCCTTTAAAAAGGCATTTGCAGCTTCCACTTAGCCTGCAATGAGAAATTGCTACAAGCACTGATTTGTAACAAAGTGCAACTCATCACTTGCAAGGAAAATTTTAAAGAGGGGTAGGTTCCAAGCCCCTGTCATTTTGATTGCTGTTTATAACTTGAAAATGTTTACTAAAGGCCGTATACAAAGCTGGGGAAAAGTCATACCAGGACAGGATGTAACAGTGAGTTGATGCAGGACAAAAGGGTACAAGAGATAGGAAGAACGAAATTGCTATACAAACATTTTTCATGGATAAATTTACATACTGCGGCGACGCCCCAGGGTTATTTTCTGCATGCAATTGATATGGGAATAAATTCACACTGACACACGGAGTTCAGGTTAAAAGAACTTCGAGGAAATTTATTGGCATCTGTTAAAAAGCGGGCTTGCAGACCCTTTTAAAGGCAAAATTACATCATTGAAAGAAATAAAGATATAGGCAAATAAACATTGTCAATTGGCTCAAGTGCAAAGTGGTTAGTTAAATGCCCTCCCTGTTGGGTGTTACATCTTTATGTCATAGCTGATGTCATGACGAGCTCCTACAGGTTTCGGCACCATCTTGCTGGCACGAGGGAGCTTTCTCGATGGGAGGGGGCTTTTGGCAGTTGTCCATAATGAGCAACTGGCACGTTAGTCGTTCAAGGTTAGTTTCCTCAAGGCCTTTTTAGCAATTATACATTCTATTAAGACTATCTGCTACAATGTTTCATTTAACAGGATTCTAACATTTCCTGCTGACATGCTATTTCTATGAACAAAGCAATCTTGTAAGACTCAAACTATGAGGCCTGAGAACTGAATATAAGAGTATAGTATTAAAGGGGCCCAGTAAGGGTATATTTTATGAGGGGCCTAATAATTCTACAACAGTCCCCCCTATAGAGTGTTAATTACTAAAAAGGATAAACTTTATTTGTTAATATCAGAAGATTTGTTAGCCCAAAGACACATAAAACCCCCATGTCCGCTAATTTGGTGTTAATGCAAAGTGCAAGTCTATCCCTAATCTGACCCTAATAGGCTGCAGCTCATCCGTCAGTACGGCTCTCGAACACTTCACTCCCATGGGTATCCCACGGTGGCTAATCCACCACTTCTCCACACGGTAGGCTAACCCATACAGACGGAAGCTGTCCCTTAGCTGTCCCTCCCTAGAATTTCTGCACTTCGTCGTCATAGGGAAGAGTTTGTAGCGGAATGCAGGGCGATGTGAGATCTTGATCACCAATTTCCAGATGAGTAAAGGTTGGTGTCGTTTGGTCTACAGTCTTCTGTAGGAATTTTCTGAGGCATGGGAGGACACAACAAACGAGAAGAGCAAGAATAAAAAGAAAAATTAGTAGAGCCATACCAATATGAACTAAAGCTTTTTGCCAACCAGTCATCCAACCAAACCATTTTTCCCAGGGATCTGTCACCCCAGAATTCCTTTTCAACTCTTCTGAGAGTTTATTTAACTTTTCTATGGCCAGGGTGACCTTACCATTAGGGCCTGTGTTTTCTGGAATGTAAGTGCAACAAGTCATGGTGTCGGGTAGTATTTTACATACACCCCCCTTCTCGGCTAAAATCATGTCTAAGGCCAGTCTGTTCTGGAAGGTCATCTGGGATGTGGCTTGTAGTTGTTCGGCTAAACCCTGGAGGGCATCCTTGGTATAGTTAACAAAGCGCTGTTGGTTGTAATAGATATAATTTATCCAGTTAAGGTTCTTATTGGCAGTGACTATAGTGAACAGTGATTCAAACCCCACTGCAACTTCATCTCTAGCTTTAAATTCATTAGGTACCCCCCTAGGTACCCCAATGGCATCTATGTAAACATGTGGGTCAAAACTGCCTTTTACTGGGGTTTCTCGTTTGGCTCTGGCTGGTGTATGTGGTGGGCCGGGTGTGTCAGTATGGTTATCGGAAATAATGTGTATGGGCATAATGACTTTAGTTAGGGCACACTAACCCCACCATTCAATCTCCAGTCTAGATCTTATCAGTAGATCCCCACATAACCAGTAAATATCCCCCAGTGACCTGGTATGATGCTGTAGCAGGTGTTTAGGGACAGTTCTGTAGGTGGCACAATAACCTTTTGAAAAGTTACCCACAAATTTACCAGTTCCGTCATAGTTGGTATAGCAAGTATAATTACCTTTGTAAATTGTAACTCCGTCAGGGGGTTTGACATTTCCAACTAAGAGAGGGTATTCTGCTGTCCATGCTTTGCTGAGGGACTGGTTGGAACCATAATTAAAAGCAAAAAGACTTCGAAAACATGTTTCTATTTCTAAAGGGATAGTTAAAGGGACGGTGCCAAGATGGGGTCGGGCACCTCCGCATACATAACAGGCGGTTTTATTGGGCTTGTTGGCATTATATCTCATCCATTCTAACCACAAATGTATATCATTAAAGCCTGTTTCAGCAGCCATAGTATCTTCAAAAGTAGGGTTAGCAATGGCCATCATGTCCCTAAAGGACTGGATATGAGGTTTTAGCGGATTTGAGACCATATGTTCAGCCCCTTGAGACTCTGGAGAGTGACACATGTCTTTGAGGTAGAAATGGCCTAGTTTATTATAGGAACCTCTTCTCCAATACATTCCCATCACATATTGATCAGCATCCTCTGGGCCAGGATGTTCAATATTTAACATTAATGTCATAGGTGTACCTCCTCCAGGCTTTCTTAAAGTCATTCTTTGAAGGAGGGATCGACCATGGTCATCTATTTTTGCTAAAGCACTTTTAGGTTTATAACCCCAGGCAGGCCCAGCATTCCATCCCGCCGCCCCCCAATGGTTACAGTTGTGCCCCCACTGTTTGTCAACTACACAAACATAGGGGTCTTTTGCTTGTGGTATATCTTTATAAATGGCTTGAATCTGTGATTTAGGGAATGGGCAATCTACAATGTCACAGTAATCAAAAGTAAAGGTGGCTACACGGGTACATGATGAGTTATACCAGAAGGTGTACCCACTAGCATCTTTAGTAATGGCCACCTGCTGGGCTTTAAGAAGGCCAATCAAGGGGATTAGGTACCAGAAGTACATGGTTGTGCGGAATTAGCTTCCTCTGGAGCGGGTGTCTTTTTGCAATGCAAGGCGTGAATCCAATGTGGCCTACCAGCCAGCTTGACAGAGGTAGCGGTGGTCAGGAGAACCTGGAATGGTCCCTCAAATCTTGGTTCCAGAGTGTGTTTTCGCACAAATTTATTGACTAGGACCCAATCACCAGGAAGCAGACTGTGGTTGCTTGTGTCAGAATCAGGATCTGGAATTGAAGAGAAAACTTGGGCATGGATTTTGTTTAAGGCACTTCCAAGTTCAGTCACATAATCTACTAAAACATCAGTCTGAAGCTGCAGTTGTTGGGGAAAATAGCAACCTAGTCTGGGTGCAGTCCCAAATAGAATCTCATACGGGGACAATGAGGGCTTTCCCCTGGGAGTATGTCTGACACTGAACAGGGCTATTGACAAGCTTTCTGGCCAGGGCATTTTTGTTTCTTGTGACATTTTTAACATTCTAGTTTTCAAGGTACCATTCATACGCTCCACCTTACCACTACTCTGTGGGTGGTAAGGGGTGTGAAAAGCAAGAGTCACTCCTAGCACAGTCCAAATGTCTTTGGTAACTGATGCTGTGAAGGCCGGACCTTGGTCACTTTCAATAACTTCCGGCAATCCGAATCTACACACAATTTCTGTAAGTAGACGTCGTGCTGTTGTTTTGGCTGTAATGTTAATCACTGGGTAGGCTTCTGGCCAGCCTGAGAACATGTCCACTATTACTAGTGCATATTCATAGTTGCCACTCTTTGGCATCTGGATATGATCTATCTGGATTCTTTGGAATGGATACATGGGCTTAGCCAGGTGCTTCAAGGGGACTTTAGCTGTTTTCCCAGGATTACATTTAGCACAGATGACACACGCTTTGCAGTAGTTATTAATTAGTGTGGTAATTCCAGGAGCTTCATAGTACTTCTGTACAAGGGCATTCATCAGATCTTTTGATAAGTGTGCAGGGCCATGTGCCCATTGAACAACTGCTGGGTACAAACTTTTAGGAAGACAGAATCTGAGGTTGTTGTAATACACTCCATCTTTTAGAACAGCCCCTTTCTGTTTCCATTTTTGTATTTCCTCGGGGGCTACTGAAGCTTGTTGTTCTCGTAAGATCTTTAGGTCAGTTGGAAGAGTCTGCAAAGTGAATATTGGAGTTTCTTCATTTCTTGGAGTTTCTTCATTTCTTGGAGTTTCTTCATTTCTGGACACTCTTCTTTCCACTTCCTGTGGTCCTCTTGCAGCTTGCTTTGCAGCTTGATCCGCTAGATGGTTGCCCTTAGCTTCATCCGAGTCTAACTTCCCATGTGCTTTTATCTTCAAAACAACCACTTCTTCTGGAAGTAGGAGGGCATCCATCAGCTCCTTGATCGCAAAACTGTGCTTGACTGGTGTACCGGCAGTAGTAAGAAATCCTCTTGTTTTCCAAATCAGTCCGAAGTCATGAGCCACGCCCAGTGCATATCTTGAATCTGTATAGATATTGGCGCGTTTTCCTTCAGAGATCTTGCATGCTGAAGTTAGAGCTTGTAATTCAGCTTCTTGTGCAGACTTTGTTGATGGTAGTGATGATGACTCAATAATTTCATCTGTTGTGGTGACGGCATATCCTGTATGATATTTTCCTTCTTCATCAGCATATCTGGAGCCGTCCACAAACAGGGTGATGTCAGGGTCTGTTAGTGGATCCTCATGCACGGTTGGTAGGTGTGTGGTTTCCACTTTCATCTGTTCAAAGCAGTCATGGGGGGTTTCTGGATCATAGTCATGCTGTATGACCAGGTCTTCAAACTCTTCTTCCAGAAAGTAACGTGGCCATGCTCTTACAGGCTCACGTTCAGTTGATGCATACCTGGCAACACCTATTTCTTGCAGTTGTGAATCATTCATGGTGGCCCATAATTTTGCCATGGGCCCAAGATCACCCCATGACTTAGTCTTTGACTTGGTTACAGGGACATGTGGAATGGCTGTGTCCCAATGATGGTACAGGTGTTTAAGTTCATGTGGCAGTTGGACTAAAGTCATGCTGTTACCTTCGGTATCATAGTAGAAGTGCTGTAAGGTGAATGTTATCTCAACCAATTGGAAAAGTTCATCTTCATAGCGAGGGTCAGGGCTGATGGTTGGTTTGTACCACATGGTGCAAAAAGCATATTCAGGCCCGTCACAGGGAGGCAAGTTGGGGAGCAGTTTTGCCAGGGTGTGTGTAAGGAGTAGGACATATCCTTCATCCATGATGAATCCATAATAGGTACCCCCCTCAGGGAGTGGCAGAAGAGTGGATGGGTTTAAAACCTGGCATCTTTGGAGGGTGACGTTGTCAGGTAGTAGAAGACGACACTGGAGTCAAAGGTGTCTGGCAGCTGTGACATGTTTAAATTTGGACATGGTTAATGATTGCAGAAATATCATGAGGTGCCAAAACAGTAAGGGGGTGACCAAGAACCAGGTCTCCAGTACAGTCAATAAGTTCTTGAGCTGCAAAGACAGCACGGAGGCAGGAGGGGGTGCCTCTGGCTACGATATCCAGTTGACAGGAGAAGAATCCAATAGGCCTCTGACGTCCGCCAGGACCATGTGGTTGAGTGAGGACGCCTGCAGCATGGCCTTGTCTTTCAGACACAAACAACTTGAAAGGCTTGTCATAATTTGGTAGGCCAAGAGCAGGGGCAGAGGCAATTGCCCGCTGGAGAGTATAGAAGTTGTCAAGTGCCTCTGGTGACAGGCAGAAGGGGTCTGATTTGAGAGCGTCATACAAGGGTTGCATGAGCAGAGATGCCTCAGGGATCCAGGCTCTGCAGTATGAGATGAGGCCTAGGAAAGCATGTAGGGACTTTGTGCTCTTTGGAGGTGGAATGGCCAACACTGCTCTGACACGATCACGTGTGAGGTGTCTGGTGCCATGTGACAGGCAGTGGCCTAGGAAGATTACAGTAGGCTGGCAGAATTGAAGTTTGATGAGAGACGCCTTACATCCTTGATCTGCAAGATAACAGAGGAGATCCAGAGAGCATTTTTCTGTTGTGGGGACATCATCTCCACAAAGGAGCAGGTCATCTACATACTGGAGTAGGACAACCTCAGGATGGTCAGACTGCCAGGGGTCAAGGATGGTACTCATTGCTTTTGCAAATTGGCTCGGGGAATTCTGTGCCCCCTGGGGCATAACAGTCCATGTATATTGTTGTTTTTCATGTGTGAAGGCAAACAGGTATTGACAGCTTGGTTCCAGGGGAACACTGAAGAATGCATTGGCCAGGTCAATCACTGTGAAGTATCTGGCAGAAGGTGGAACGCCAGAGAGGAGTGTGTGCGGATTTGGCACAATTGGGGTGTCCAGGACTGTTGCCTCATTTACTGCTCTGAGGTCCTGGACCATTCGGTACTTCTCTGGTTCACCCTTGGGTGTCTTCTTTTTCACAGGAAACAAAGGAGTATTACATGGAGATTCACATTTAACAAGAGCCCCTTTCTCCAGCAGTGCTTGGACTTGCTTGGTAATGGCTGCCGCTTGGGCAGGTTTCAATGGGTATTGGGACTTTCTTGGTAGCTTTGCCCCTGGAATGAGTTTGACCATCACTGGTGGGACTTTCAGATGGCCTTTGTCCTCTGGGCCTGAGGACCACAAAGTCTTAGGGACACTGTTCATTAGAGATTCAGGAAAATTGTCCCTCATGTCCTCTGCATAACCATGGGGAGTTTCTAAATGAAGCATCAGAGGTAAGGAACACAAGGCTGAGGTATCTGAATCAGACAGGGCTGAAGATAATTCCACTTGGCCATCAGGTGTGAAAGTGATTGATGCCTGCAGGCGGGAAAGTACATCAGCACCTAACAGGTTAATGGGACATGTGGATGACACCACAAAAAGGGCAAGCAGACTAGGGCAGCTGCCAACCCGCAAAGGAGTAGTTAATGGGCTTTGTCTTGGAAGACCATCCACTCCCACACAGGAGACATCAATATTGGACAGAAATGAAGAATCAGGCAGGTCTTGTTCTCGCAGAACACTTCGGGCTGCACCTGTATCAACAAGGAATGTGGTGGGGTGGCCTTCAATGGGTAAGGTAACAGTGGCTAATGGCCCCCCTTGTTCCCCTGCAGAAACTGCCATAACAGGGGTTAATGATACAGGTTTGCCAATATCCTAGTCTTCTTGGGCTGAATCAGGTGAAGGAGGTGCTGGGGCCTTTGTGGCAGATTTAGGCCTGTTTGATCTTTGGGGTTTAAGCGGTGCAGGGCAGTCACTCCTAAAATGGCCCTTTTCCCCACAGTTGAAGCAGATTCCATCTGCAGGCTTAGTGCCTTTAGGGATCGGTGGTCGTGACACCATAAGGGGAGTTGGATGGGGTCTCCTTGGAACCTGTGCGGCTTCTAAGCCCCTGGCGACTAGGAGCAGCTTATCAAGGGGAACCACTCTATACTCAGGGCGGGCAGCAATAATACCCTTACGTATAGAGTCTTTGATGCCTAGTACAAAGGCACCGGAAAGCATCTGAGCGTGAATTTTATTACTGAGCTCAAACCCTAGGTCAGTGAACACTTGGAATAGTCTAGCATGAAATCTTTCTACAGATTCACCTTTTTCCTGAACAATGCCAGTAAGACCTGCTGCTAAGTCTGCAAGCTTATCTTTAGCCCAGGCCCTCAGTTGGTCACAGAACTCAATACCAGACAAATAATCTGTGTCACTGACTAACCAATTAGTACAGAGGTGGCGGGCAATGCTAGGCCAGTAGGCATCCCCAGCTTTAATGGCACAAAGGCTCAGTAAATCTCGCCAAGCGGCGGAGTAAGTTTGCTGGATCTGAACTATTGCTCTGTAGAAGGGCCTGGGTTGTTTTTCGGGGTCAGGGAGCGATTTCATCAGTGTACTGGCTTGTGTTGGGTTAAAGGTGACATACATCACAGGGGCTTCACCTCCCTGAAGCCTTCGGCCAAAAGGGTCATTTAAAGAACGCCGGGCTGATTGGGGCGAAGCTTCCCTGGCGTCCGATGGCACCTGGTAGCCATGAGTGCTAACTATGTCAGATTCATCTGCTTGTGTGACCCGGATGCCCTGGGGGTGCACTACTTGGGGTGTCAAGGCTGGGGGCAGAAGTGGCACTCCTCCGGCTGGGGCTGCCGGTGTACTAAGGGTTGGTGGAAGCAGATCATTCGGAAGGACCGGCATAAGAGGTGCTGTGTTACTGGGGGACGCCATATTGGAGGCGTGGAAGGAAGTGATATTTGGGTTCAGTGAGGAAGTGGCGGCCATGTTGGATGTGGGCATAACAAGGGCAGGTGTAAGAGGGGCTGGTTGCGTGACTATGGGAGGCACAGAGGAAGTGGGTGTATAGGGCGGAAGTGACGGAGAAGGATATGAGAGGGGCCAAGACAGTTGGGTGGAGTAGGCGTAGGGCGGTGGTGACGAGTAGGGACTAGGGAGGGCGGAAGGATACAAAGGATACGGACATGAGGACGCGGAAGGGGAGGGATGAGAAGCGGGTGGAGTAGGAGGGGGAGAGGGTGGAGTAGGCGGGGCTGGAGGAGTAGGAGGAGGAGAAGGTGGGACAGGGGAAGTAGGGGAGGCAAAAGGAGGAGAGACAGGCAGAGGGGATGGGTCAGTAGGAGGAGGGGAGGAAAATGGACAGGCACGAGGGCGTGTAGGTGGGGACGGGCGGAGGGACGTCATGTTGGAGGGGTGGAAGGGGCTGGAGGGAGATGGACGGGGTGAAGGGTTGGATGAGGATGATGGGAGTTGCGGGACTGATGGTGGGAAAAATATGGATCCATCAGCATTCAGGACTGGGTAAACGGGGGCAGTGGCAGAGAGGGGACTAGGAGCGGGAGCTATGGTCAGTTGCTTTTCAATCATTGCTGAAGTGATGTTGGGAGGGGTCACCTCGTGTGCGCCATAACTGAGCGCTGGCTGGGAGAGTCTCCTTGAAACAAAGTTTTTGTAGTACACAAAAAGTTTTACACCTTTATGATCAACCTCTTCCTCAATCCATCCCTCTTGCTGAATAGCCTTTGCCACCAAGCCTCAGCTGTCCGGACTAAATCGTGATCTGAAAGCTTTCCTTTCTTTTCTGTCAGTAACTTACGCCAGCTCTCTGGCTGCAATCTACCGCACGGAGGTACGGCAATTCCACACACTTTAGCAATCTTATCAACCTTCTTAACCATCTCTTCCCCTTCGCGAACCACCCCTTACTGGGTTTTCCTAATTTCTGTCCCATACCCTCTATATAAGGCGTCCCAGATATATATATATATATATAGAGAGAGAGAGATGAATGGAAGAGAATGTCTACAATGCTCGACTGCTACGCAAGAATAAATTCCAACGTACGTCTTCCCAAAACGTAGACTAGTCACTGATTCCGCCTACCCAAGGTAGCCGCGGATTGGAGCGAGGCGAGAAGTGTGTGACCAATCACTTCTCTCAGAACAGAGAAATAGGAGGGGGAAAGTGTAAATGATACAGAGAGTATCAAGATGAAAGTAAATACAGGAACCAGCGTGACAGACAATGAAAACAATATTCAAGTGTAAATACAGTACATGCATCACAGTGTAAATGAGTTCAACAGTTCAAACAGGGTTAACAAAAATCCCTTTCCCTTAAACGTGTTACAAAAGCCACCTACCTCAATCCCGTAGTACACCTGCAGACCCACCCGCAAGTACCACTACCACGTGGTGATGGAGACAGCAATACCAGCCTGAATCCACCTGCCACAAAAGTTAAACTGGAACACCCAGCGTCAGCGCTCGAGGCTGCAGTGTTCCACCTCTCTGCACACAACAAGCAGAGTACAGTGATGTCCAATGAGGCTAGCAGTCAAAGTGACACTTATGGGAAACCCCCAGGAGGCAGTGAGTCTACACCCCTCCACAGATTCCGCCCCTCTTTTTCCTTACTGCCGTAGCTACTCGGCACCTAAAAGAGGAAAACAGGTAAACAGAAGATCCCCTTTTTCCTTACTACCACAGCCACGTGGTACCTAAAAGGGGTAAACAGGTAAATGAACAAATAAACTACCCAGGCACTAAAGTAAGGACAAATTAATAAGAGCACACCCAGGTAACAGATAGTCAGTATGTGCAGGTAAAGTAGGTATCAACAAGTAAGGTGTGGGGTCTCTGGGCAAGTTATTACCTGTCTTTGATGACCTCTTGGCAGCCAATCACAGACGCTGGGGCAGGTCAATCACAGGGGCTGGAACATACCGGGCAGGTGCTGCAGCAGACTCAACCGTGTATTCAGAGGTGATCAATCTCCTTCCTTCCCCCAGGATTCATCCACCCCACGTCTTCTTGGACGGCTGCCCTAGCAGGGCATAACCCAGGCCGCACAGTTGGGCGCCAGCTGATAAGGGAATCTTTTAAGCAAACCAATAAGTTTGAATGACTATCTGTTCCTGACCAAATTAGAGATGTTTAAATTGCGTATACGCAGAAGTAAATTCACACTGACACACGGAGTTCAGGTTAAAAGAACTTCGAGGAAATTTATTGGCATCTGTTAAAAAGCGGGCTCGCAGACCCTTTTAAAGGCAAAATTACATCATTGAAAGAAATCAAGATATAGGCAAATAAACATTGTCAATTGGCTCAAGTGCAAAGTGGTTAGTTAAATGCCCTCCCTGTTGGGTGTTACATCTTTATGTCATAGCTGACGTCATGACGAGCTCCTACACGTTTCGGCACCATCTTGCTGGCACGAGGGAGCTCTCTCGATGGGAGGGGGCTTTTGGCAGATGTCCATAATGAGCAACTGGCACGTTAGTCGTTCAAGGTTAGTTTCCTCAAGGCCTTTTTAGCAATTATACATTCTATTAAGACTATCTGCTACAATGTTTCATTTAACAGGATTCTAACATTTCCTGCTGACATGCTATTTCTATGAACAAAGCAATCTTGTAAGACTCAAACTGAGTCTGAGAACTGAATATAAGAGTATAGTATTAAAGGGGCCCAGTAAGGGTATATTTTATGAGGTGCCTAATAATTCTACAACACAATGCACAGAAGCATTAGAACATAGAGAGCTGTTAGCAATACACAAATCAACCAACAGAGGGCAATTGAAGAGAGATTAGAATAAAGGTCGTCTTTATTT
Organism: Pelobates fuscus; assembly: GCF_036172605.1. Classification (NCBI taxonomy): domain Eukaryota; kingdom Metazoa; phylum Chordata; class Amphibia; order Anura; family Pelobatidae; genus Pelobates; species Pelobates fuscus. Next base: position 321,780,316 of record NC_086317.1, on the reverse strand, counting down.
GAATTACATAGCCCAAAGCAATACACAGATCAACCAGCAGAGGGCATTTTCATTTGAGGAGAGATTAGAAGGAAGGCTTGCTTTAATTGAAAGTAAAACAATTGAAAGACACCTTGATAACAGAATCACCATGTGGAATAAGTGTTTTCTTGAAATGGATTGCATGCTTCAAAACAAGGTTTTGAAAGGGTGGTCATGGGGCTTAGATGAGGCATTGAAAAAGTGAATCCATATGGAAAGACAGTAGGTGTAAGCATTTCGGTATCGATTGGAATGGATACAATACTAAAGAAGTCCTCTGGGTGGATGTGCTACTAGACTGCTAGCTTGTAGATATTGAACAAGCATTAGGCTAATCTGGTGAACCATATGAGCCGCACTAGGTGATATGTTAAGTTCATACGTGATAAGAGGATGCGGGGTAGTATGTTTGAGTGGTTTGAGGATATCTAGGTTTGTGTATCCTATTTTGTGTGTGTTCTACATGGTAATGTGTAATTTTTGTTTTCTTCTTCTTCTTGGAGAATAGGCGAAGTCCACTGTCTGTAGTGTTGGTAAAAGAAGTTGTAAGAGGCATGACACTGTGATGCTGATGTGGTGAGCTATTGAGATTGTTGTTCTTAATGTGTATGTTGGTGCAAGCCAATGAATTGTGAAAAGGTGCCCCAGAAGATTTGAAATGGGGCATGATGAAAAAAGCTGTGAGCAGGATATTGCCTCTGCTGCTACTTCTGTTCCACTTCCTCCACCTCCCCTACTGTCTCCCAGATTGCAAGAGTAAACTAAAGGCAAGAAAATGATGTAACTCTTGCAAGCTCCTATGATATTTTCAATGTTGTAAGTGTATAGCTGCAGCGCATTGACATAGAAAACTAGAGAACAGTGCAGGGTTTATAAAAGTCTCGCAGACAACCAACTATGATTAAGACACTCACTAGCTGAGGTATTGGTTGTTGACCTGAGCAACCATTTCAACTATTCTTTATAACTGTGCCTTTAAAAAAGCATTTACAGCTTCCACTTAGCCTGCAATAAGAAATTGCTACAAGCACTGATTTGTAACAAATTGCAACTCATCACTTGCAAGGAAACTTTTAAAGAGTGAGCCTTTTTTTCAGAGGGGTAGGTTCCAAGCCCCTGTCATTTTGATTGCTGTTTATAACTTGAAAATGTTTAATAAAGGCCGTATACAAAGCTGGGGAAAAGTCATACCAGGACAGGATGTAACAGTGAGTTGATGCAGGACAAAAGGGTACAAGAGATAGGAACAACGAAATTGCTATACAAAAAATTTTCTTGGATAAATTTACATACTGAGGCGACGCCCCCGGGCTTTTTTCTGCATGCAATGCACAGTAGAATTAGAACATAGAGAGCTGTTAGCAATACACAAATCAACCAACAGAGGGTCATTGAAGAGAGATTAGAATAAAGGTCGTCTTTATTTGAATTACATAGCCCATATCAATATACAGATAAACCAGCAGAGGGCATTTTCATTCGAGGAGAGATTAGAAGGAAGGCTTGCTTTAATTGAAAGTAAAACAATTTAAAGACACCTTGATAACAGAATCACCATGTGGAATAAGTGTTTTCTTGAAATGGATTGCATGCTTCAAAACAAGGTTTTGAAAGGGTGGTCATGGGGCTTAGATTAGGCATTGAAAAAGTGAATCCATATGGAAAGACAGTAGGTGTAAGCATTTCGGTATCGATTGGAATGGATACAATACTAAAGAAGTCCTCTGGGTGGATGTGCTACTAGACTGCTAGCTTGTAGATATTGAACAAGCATTAGGCTAATCTGGTGAACCATATGAGCCGCACTAGGTGATATGTTTAGTTCATACGTGATAAGAGGATACGGGGTAGTATGTTTGAGTGGTTTTAGGATATCTAGGTTTGTGTATCCTATTTTGTGTGTGTTTTACATGGTAATGTGTAATTTTTGTTTTCTTCTTCTTCTTCTTCTTGGAGAATAGGCGGTCCACTGTCTGTAGTGTTGGTAAAAGAAGTTGTAGGAGGCATGACACTGTGATAGTCTTAGTAATGCAGATGTGGTGAGCTATTGAGATTGTTGTTCTTAATGTGTATGTTGGTGCAAGCCAATGAATTGTGAAAAGGTGCCCCAGAAGATTTGAAATGGGGCATGAGGAAAAAAGCTGTGAGCAGGATATTGCCTCTGCTGCTACTTCTGTTCCTCTTCCTCCACCTCCACTACTGTCTCCCAGATTGCAAGAGTAAACTAAAGGCAAGAAAATGATGTAACTCTTGCAAGTTTCTATGATATTTCCAATGTACTAAGTGTATAGCTGCAATGCATTGACATAGAAAACTAGAGAACAGTGCAGGGTTTATAAAAGTCTCACAGACAACCAACCATGATATAGACACTCACTAGCTAAGGTGTTGGTTGTTGACCTGACCAACCATTTCAACTATTCTTTATAACTGTGCGTTTGAAAAGGCATTTGCAGCTTCCACTTAGCCTGCAATAAGAAATTGCTACAATCACTGATTTGTAACAAAGTGCAACTCATTACTTGCAAAGAAACTTTTAAAGAGTGAGCCTTTTTTTCTGAGGGGTAGGTTCCAAGCCCCTATCATTTTGATTGCTGTTTATAACTTGAAAATGTTTAATAAAGGCTGTATACAAAGCTGGGGAAAAGTCATACCAGGACAGGATGCAACAGTGAGTTGATGCAGGACAAAAGGGTACAAGAGATAGGAAGAACGAAATTGCTATACAAACATTTTTCATGGATACATTTACATACTGCGGCGACGCCCCAGGGTTATTTTCTGCATGCAATGCACAGTAGCTTTAGAATAAAGAGAGCTGTTAGCAATACACAAATCAACCAACAGAGGGCAATTGAAGAGAGATTAGAATAAAGGTCGTCTTTATTTGAATTACTTAGCCCATAGCAATACACAGATCAACCAGCAGAGGGCATTTTCATTTGAGGAGAGATTAGAAGGAAGGCTTGCTTTAATTGAAAGTAAAACAATTGAAAGACACCTTGATAACAGAATCACCATGTGGAATAAGGTTTTTCTTGAAATGGATTGCATGCTTCAAAACAAGGTTTTGAAAGGGTGGTCATGGGGCTTAGATGAGGCATTGAAAAAGTGAATCCATATGGAAAGACAGTAGGTGTAAGCATTTCGGTATCGATTGGAATGGATACAATACTAAAGAAGTCCTCTGGGTGGATGTGCTACTAGACTGCTAGCTTGTAGATATTGAACAAGCATTAGGCTAATCTGGTGAACCATATGAGCCGCACTAGGTGTTATGTTTAGTTCATACGTGATAAGAGGATGCAGGGTAGTATGTTTGAGTGGTTTCAGGATATCTAGGTTTGTGTATCCTATTTTGTGTGTGTTTTACATGGTAATGTGTAATTTTTGTTTTCTTCTTCTTCTTCTTCTTCTTGGAGAATAGGCGGTCCACTGTCTGTAGTGTTGGTAAAAGAAGTTGTAGGAGGCATGACACTGTGATAGTCTTAGTAATGCAGATGTGGTGAGCTATTGAGATTGTTGTTCTTAATGTGTATGTTGGTGCAAGCCAATGAATTGTGAAAAGGTGCCCCAGAAGATTTGAAATGGGGCAAGAGGAAAAAAGCTGTGAGCAGGATATTGCCTCTGCTGCTACTTCTGTTCCTCTTCCTCCACCTCCACTACTGTCTCCCAGATTGCAAGAGTAAACTAAAGGCAAGAAAATGATGTAACTCTTGCAAGTTTCTATGATATTTCCAATGTAGTAAGTGTATAGCTGCAATGCATTGACATAGAAAACTAGAGAACAGTGCAGGGTTTATAAAAGTCTCACAGACAACCAACCATGATATAGACACTCACTAGCTAAGGTGTTGGTTGTTGACCTGACCAACCATTTCAACTATTCTTTATAACTGTGCGTTTGAAAAGGCATTTGCAGCTTCCACTTAACCTGCAATAAGAAATTGCTACAATCACTGATTTGTAACAAAGTGCAACTCATCACTTGCAAGGAAACTTTTAAAGAGTGAGCCTTTTTTTCTGAGGTGTAGGTTCCAAGCCCCTGTCATTTTGATTGCTGTTTATAACTTGAAAATGTTTAATAAAGGCTGTATACAAAGCTGGGGAAAAGTCATACCTGGACAGGATGTAACAGTGAGTTGATGCAGGACAAAAGGGTACAAGAGATAGGAAGAACGAAATTGCTATACAAACATTTTTCATGGATAAATTTACATACTGCGGCGACGCCCCAGGGTTATTTTCTGCATGCAATGCACAGTAGCATTAGAACATAGAGAGCTGTTAGCAATACACAAATCAACCAACAGAGGGCAATTGAAGAGAGATTAGAATAAAGGTTGTCTTTATTTGAATTACTTAGCCCATAGCAATACACAGATCAACCAGCAGAGGGCATTTTCATTTGAGGAGAGATTAGAAGGAAGGCTTGCTTTAATTGAAAGTAAATCAATTGAAAGACACCTTGATAACAGAATCACCATGTGGAAAAAGTTTTTTCTTGAAATGGATTGCATGCTTCAAAACAAGGTTTTGAAAGGGTGGTCATGGGGCTTAGATGAGGCATTGAAAAAGTGAATCCATATGGAAAGACAGTAGGTGTAAGCATTTCGGTATCGATTGGAATGGATACAATACTAAAGAAGTCCTCTGGGTGGATGTGCTACTAGACTGCTAGCTTGTAGATATTGAACAAGCATTAGGCTAATCTGGTGAACCATATGAGCCGCACTAGGTGATATGTTTAGTTCATACGTGATAAGAGGATGCAGGGTAGTATGTTTGAGTGGTTTCAGGATATCTAGGTTTGTGTATCCTATTTTGTGTGTGTTTTACATGGTAATGTGTAATTTTTGTTTTCTTCTTCTTCTTCTTCTTGGAGAATAGGCGGTCCACTGTCTGTAGTGTTGGTAAAAGAAGTTGTAGGAGGCATGACACTTTGATAGTCTTAGTAATGCAGATGTGGTGAGCTATTGAGATTGTTGTTCTTAATGTGTATGTTGGTGCAAACCAATGAATTGTGAAATGGGGCATGATGAAAAAAGCTGTGAGCAGGATATTGCCTCTGCTGCTACTTCTGTTCCTCTTCCTCCACCTCCACTACTGTCTCCCAGATTGCAAGAGTAAACTAAAGGCAAGAAAATGATGTAACTCTTGTAAGTTTCTATGAGATTTCCAATGTAGTAAGTGTATAGCTGCAATGCATTGACATAGAAAACTAGAGAACAGTGCAGGGTTTATAAAAGTCTAACAGAAAACCAACCATGATATAGACACACTCTAGCTAAGGTATTGGTTGTTGACCTGAGCAACCATTTTAACTATTCTTTATAACTGTGCCTTTAAAAAGGCATTTGCAGCTTCCACTTAGCCTGCAATGAGAAATTGCGACAATCACTGATTTGTAACAAAGTGCAACTCATCACTTGCATGGAAACTTTTAAAGAGTGAGCCTTTTTTCTGAGGGGTAGGTTCCAAGCCCCTATCATTTTGATTGCTGTTTATAACTTGAAAATGTTTAATAAAGGCTGTATACAAAGCTGGGGAAAAGTCATACCAGGACAGGATGCAACAGTGAGTTGATGCAGGACAAAAGGGTACAAGAGATAGGAAGAACGAAATTGCTATACAAACATTTTTCATGGATAAATTTACATACTGCGGCGACGCCCCAGGGTTATTTTCTGCATGCAATGCACAGTAGCATTAGAACATAGAGAGCTGTTAGCAATACACAAATCAACCAACAGAGGGCAATTGAAGAGAGATTAGAATAAAGGTCGTCTTTATTTGAATTACTTAGCCCATAGCAATACACAGATCAACCAGCAGAGGGCATTTTCATTTGAGGAGACATTAGAAGGAAGGCTTGCTTTAATTGAAAGTAAAACAATTGAAAGACACCTTGATAACAGAATCACCATGTGGAATAAGTTTTTTCTTGAAATGGATTGCATGCTTCAAAACAAGGTTTTGAAAGGGTGGTCATGGGGCTTAGATAAGGCATTGAAAAAGTGAATCCATATGGAAAGACAGTAGGTGTAAGCATTTCGGTATCGATTGGAATGGATACAATACTAAAGAAGTCCTCTGGGTGGATGTGCTACTAGACTGCTAGCTTGTAGATATTGAACAAGCATTAGGCTAATCTGGTGAACCATATGAGCCGCACTAGGTGATATGTTTAGTTCATACGTGATAAGAGGATGCAGGCAGGGCTCGAGTCCTGCAGGAACGCGTGGGAACGGCGTTCCTGCACTTTTTCCACAGCAGGAACGCCGTTCCCATTACTAATCCTGCAGGACCCAGGGCTGACACAAGCGGCTGACAGAGCAGGGGGAGCACAAATCCGAATCCCCTGCCTCTGACTGGGGACTCGGATTTGTAAACTCACCTCTCCCCCTGCAGTCAGTGGCGTCGTCCGGCCTCTCCTAATGATGTCAGTAGGAGGGGGCGTGACTTTCTCTGCTCTTCTCACAGGACCGCTGGGGAGCAGAGGAAGTCACGCCCCCTCCCCCTGACATCATCAGGAGAGGCCGGCTTACTCCACAGACTGCAGGCTGCAGGTTCCAGATCCTGTCCCATCCCTCCTGGCCCAAGGTAAGCCTCAGGGAGGGGGGAAGGCACTTTAGTTTTTTTTTTATCCCTTTCCCCAGTCCCTGCCTCCCTCCTCAGTTCCTGCCCCCCTCCTTAGTCCCTTTCCCCAGTCCCTGTCCCCCTCCTCAGGCCTGTCCCCCTATTTAAGGCCCTGTCCCCCTTCCTCAGGCCTGTCCCTGTCCCCCTCCTCAGTCCCTGTCCCCCTATTTAAGGCCCTGTCCCCCTCCTCAGTCCCTGTCCCCCTATTTAAGGCCCTGTCCCCCCTCCTCAGTCCCTGTCACCATATTTAAGGCCCTGTCCCCCCTCCTCATTCCCTGTCCCCCATCTCAGTTCCTGCCCCCCATCTCATTCCCTGACCCCCCTCCTCATTCCCTGTCCCCCCATCTCAGTTCCTGCCCCCCTCCTCAGTCCCTGTCTCCCTCCTCAGTCCCTGTCCCCCTCCTAAGTCCCTTTCTCGAGGCCCTGTCTCCCTCCTCAGTCCCTGTCTCCCTCCTCAGTCCCTGTCTCCCTCCTCAGTCCCTGTCCCCCTCCTCAGTCCCTGTCCCTTTCCTCAGTCCATGCTCCCCTCCTCAAGTCATGTCCCCTTACTCAGTGCCTGCCCCCCTCCTCAGTCCCTGCCCCCCTCCTCATTCCCTGTCCCCCATCTCAGTTCCTGCCCCCCTCCTCATTCCCTGACCCCCATCCTCATTCCCTGTCCCCCCATCTCAGTTCCTGCCCCCCTCCTCAGTCCCTGTCCCTTTCCTCAGTCTCTGTCCCCCTCCTCAAGCCCTGTCCCCTTACTCAGTCCCTGTCTCCCTCCTCAGTCCCTGTCTTCTTACTCAGCCCCTGCTCCCTTCATCAGCCCCTGCGCCCCTCCTCAGCCTCTGTCCCCCTCCACAGCCTCTGTCCCCCTCCTCAGCCTCTTTCCCCCTCCTCAGCCTCTGTCCCCCTCCTCAGCCTCTGTCCCCTTCCTCAGCCCATGGCCCCTTCCGCAGCCCATGCCCCCCTCCTCCTAAGCTCCTGTCCCTATTCCTCAGCCCTGCCACCTTACTCAGCCCATGGCCCCTTCCTCAACCCATGCCCCCCCTCCTCCTAAGCTCCTGTCCCTTTTCCACAGCACTGTCACCTTACTTAGCCCCTGTCCCCCTCCTCAGCCCCTGTCCCCCTCCTCAGCCCTTGTCCCCCTCCTCAGTCCCTGTCCACCTTACTCAGCCCCTGTCCACCTTACTCAGCCCAGTGCTCTTACTCAGCCCCTGCATACGAGCATCAGCCCCTGTCCCCCTCCTCAGCCCCTGTCCCCCTCCTCAGCCCCTGCCCCCCTCCTCAGCCCCTGTCCCTCTTCCTCAGCCCCTGTCCCTCTTCCTCCGCCCCTGTCCCCCTTCCTCAGCCCCTGTCCCCCTTCCTCAGCCCCTGTCCCCCTTCCTCAGCCCCTATCCCTCTTCTCAGCCCATGTCCCCCTTCCTCAGCCCCTGCCCCCTTCGTCAGCCCCTGTCCCCCTCCTCAGCCCCTCATTTCCTGTCCCTTTCCTCAGCCCCTCAGTTCCTGTCCCTTTCCTCAGCCCCTCAGTTCCTGTCCCTTTCCTCAGCCCCCATCCCTTACCTCAGCCCATGTCCCCTTCCTCAGCCCATGCCCCCACCCCTCCTAAGCTCCTGTCCCTCTGCCTCAGCTCCTGCCCCCCTCCTCAGCCCCGTGCCCTTACTCAGCCCCTGCATACAAGCGTATAATTTTTTTGTGGTGTGAGGGGGGGGCGGGGGGAAGGGGGCGGGGAGTGGGTCTTGGGTGAGTTCCTGCACTTTTTTACCCAGGACTTGACCCCTGGATGCAGGGTAGTATGTTTGAGTGGTTTGAGGATATCTAGGTTTGTGTATCCTATTTTGTGTGTGTTTTACATGGTAATGTGTAATTTTTGTTTTCTTCTTCTTCTTCTTCTTGGAGAATAGGCGGTCCACTGTCTTTAGTGTTGGTAAAAGAAGTTGTAGGAGGCATGACACTGTGATAGTCTTAGTAATGCAGATGTGGTGAGCTATTGAGATTGTTGTTCTTAATGTGTATGTTGGTGCAAGCCAATGAATTGTGAAAAGGTGCCCCAGAAGATTTGAAATGGGGCATGATGAAAAAAGCTGTGAGCAGGATATTGCCTCTGCTGCTACTTCTGTTCCTCTTCCTCCACCTCCACTACTGTCTCCCAGATTGCAAGAGTAAACTAAAGGCAAGAAAATGATGTAACTCTTGTAAGTTTCTATGATATTTCCAATGTAGTGAGTGTATAGCTGCAATGCATTGACATAGAAAACTAGAGAACAGTGCAGGGTTTATAAAAGTCTCACAGACAACCAACCATGATATAGACACTCACTAGCTAAGGTATTGGTTGTTGACCTGAGCAACCATTTCAACTATTCTTTATAACAGTGCCTTTAAAAAGGCATTTGCAGTTTCCACTTAACCTGCAATGAGAAATTGCTACAATCACTGATTTGTAACAAAGTGCAACTCATCACTTGCAAGGAAACTTTTAAAGAGAGAGCCTTTTTTTCTGAGGGGTAGGTTCCAAGCCCCTGTCATTTTGATTGCTGTTTCTAACTTGAAAATGTTTAATAAAGGCCGTATACAAAGCTGGGGAAAAGTCATACCAGGACAGGATGTAACAGTGAGTTGATGCAGGACAAAAGGGTACAAGAGATAGGAAGAACGAAATTGCTATACAAACATTTTTCATGGATAAATTTACATACTGTGGCGACGCCCCAGGGTTATTTTCTGCATGCAATGCACAGTAGCATTAGAACATAGAGAGCTGTTAGCAATACACAAATCAACCAACAGATGGCCATTGAAGAGAGATTAGAATAAAGGTCGTCTTTATTTGAATTACATAGCCCATATCAATACACAGATCAACCAGCAGAGGGCATTTTCATTCGAGGAGAGATTAGAAGGAAGGCTTGCTTTAATTGAAAGTAAAACTATTGAAAGTCACCTTGATAACAGAATCACCATGTGGAATAAGTTTTTTTCTTGAAATGGATTGCATGCTTCAAAATAAGGTTTTGAAAGGGTGGTCATGGGGCTTAGATGAGGCATTGAAAAAGTGAATCCATATGGAAAGACAGTAGGGTAAGCATTTCGGTATCGATTGGAATGGATACAATACTAAAGAAGTCCTCTGGGTGGATGTGCTTCTAGACTGCTAGCTTGTAGATATTGAGCAAGCATTAGGCTAATCTGGTGAACCATATGAGCCGCACTAGGTGATATGTTTAGTTCATACGTGATAAGAGGATGCAGGGTAGAATGTTTGAGTGGTTTCAAGATATCTAGGTTTGTGTATCCTATTTTGTGTGTGTTCTACATGGTAATGTGTAATTTTTGTTTTCTTCTTCTTCTTCTTCTTCTTGGAGAATAGGCGAAGTCCACTGTCTGTAGTGTTGGTAAAAGAAGTTGTAAGAGGCATGACACTGTGATAGTCTTAGTAATGCAGATGTGGTGAGCTATTGAGATTGTTGTTCTTAATGTGTATGTTGGTGCAAGCCAACAAATTGTGAAAAGGTGCCCCAGAAGATTTGAAATGGGGCATGATGAAAAAAGCTGTGAGCAGGATATTGCCTCTGCTGCTACTTCTTTTCCTCTTCCTCCACCTCCACTACTGTCTCCCAGATTGCAAGAGTAAACTAAAGGCAAGAAAATGATGTAACTCTTGCAAGCTCCAACGAAATTTCCAATGTAGTAAGTGTATAGCTGCAATGCATTGACATAGAAAACTAGAGAACAGTGCAGGGTTTATAAAAGTCACAGACAACCAACTATGATTAAGACACTCACTAGCTGAGGTATTGGTTGTTGACCTGAGCAACCATTTCAACTATTCTTTATAACTGTGCCTTTAAAAAGGCATTTACAGCTTCCACATAGCCTGCAATGAGAAATTGCAACAAGCACTGATTTGTAACAAAGTGCAACTCATCACTTGCAAGGAAACTTTTAAAGAGAGAGCCTTTTTTTCTGAGGGGTAGGTTCCAAGCCCCTGTCATTTTGATTGCTGTTTATAACTTGAAAATGTTTAATAAAGGCCGTATACAAAGCTGGGGAAAAGTCATACCAGGACAGGATGTAACAGTGAGTTGATGCAGGACAAAAGGGTACAAGAGATAGGAAGAACGAAATTGCTATACAAACATTTTTTCATGGATAAATTTACATACTGCGGTGACGCCCCAGGGTTATTTTCTGCATGCAATGCACAGTAGCATTAGAACATAGAGAGCTGTTAGCAATACACAAATCAACCAACAGAGGGCAATTGAAGAGAGATCAGAATAAAGGTCGTCTTTATTTGAATTACTTAGCCCATAGCAATACACAGATCAACCAGCAGAGGGCATTTTCATTTGAGGAGAGATTAGAAGGAAGGCTTGCTTTAATTGAAAGTAAAACAATTGAAAGACACCTTGATAACAGAATCACCATGTGGAATAAGTTTTTTCTTGAAATGGATTGCATGCTTCAAAACAAGGTTTTGAAAGGGTGGTCATGGGGCTTAGATGAGGCATTGAAAAAGTGAATCCATATGGAAAGACAGTAGGTGTAAGCATTTCGGTATCGATTGGAATGGATACAATACTAAAGAAGTCCTCTGGGTGGATGTGCTACTAGACTGCTAGCTTGTAGATATTGAACAAGCATTAGGCTAATCTGGTGAACCATATGAGCCGCACTAGGTGATATGTTTAGTTCATACGTGATAAGAGGATGCAGGGTAGTATGTTTGAGTGGTTTGAGGATATCTAGGTTTGTGTATCCTATTTTGTGTGTGTTTTACATGGTAATGTGTAATTTTTGTTTTCTTCTTCTTCTTGGAGAATAGGCGAAGTCCACTGTCCGTAGTGTTGGTAAAAGAAGTTGTAGGAGGCATGACACTGTGATAGTCTTAGTGGTGAGCTATTGAGATTGTTTTTCTTAATGTGTATGTTGGTGCAAGCCAATGAATTGTGAAAAGTTGCCCCAGAAGATTTGAAATGGGGCATGATGAAAAAAAGCTGTGAGCAGGATATTGCCTCTGCTGCTGCTACTTCTGTTCCTCTTCCTCCACCTCCACTACAGTCTCCCAGATTGCAAAAGTAAACTAAAGTCAAGAAAATGATGTAACTCTTGCAAGTTTCTATGATATTTCCAATGTAGTAAGTGTATAGCTGCAATGCATTGACATAGAAAACTAGAGAAGAGTGCAGGGTTTATAAAAGTCTCACAGACAACCAACCATGATATAGACACTCACTTGCTAAGGTATTGGTTGTTGACCTGAGCAACAATTTCAACTATTCTTTATAACTGTGCCTTTAAAAAGGCATTTGCAGCTTCCACTGAGCCTGCAATGAGAAATTGCTACAATCACTGATTTGTAACAAAGTGCAACTAACCACTTGCAAGGAAACTTTTAAAGAGTGAGCCTTTTTTTCTGAGGGGTAGGTTCCAAGCCCCTGTCATTTTGATTGCTGTTTATAACTTGAAAATGTTTAATAAAGGCTGTATACAAAGCTGGGGAAAAGTCATACCAGGACAGGATGTAACAGTGAGTTGATGCAGGACAAAAGGGTACAAGAGATAGGAAGAACGAAATTGCTATACAAACATTTTTTCATGGATAAATTTACATACTGCGGCGACGCCCCAGGGTTATTTTCTGCATGCAATGCACAGTAGCATTAGAACATAGAGAGCTGTTAGCAATACACAAATCAACCAACAGAGGGCCATTGAAGAGAGATTAGAATAAAGGTCGTCTTTATTTGAATTACTTAGCCCATAGCAATACACAGATCAACCAGCAGAGGGCATTTTCATTTGAGGAGAGATTAGAAGGAAGGCTTGCTTTAATTGAAAGTAAAACAATTGAAATACACCTTGATAACAGAATCACCATGTGGAATAAGTTTTTTCTTGAAATGTATTGCATGCTTCAAAACAAGGTTTTGAAAGGGTGGTCATGGGGCTTAGATGAGGCATTGAAAAAGTGAATCCATATGGAAAGACAGTAGGTGTAAGCATATCGGTATCGATTGGAATGGATACAATACTAAAGAAGTCCTCTGGGTGGATGTGCTACTAGACTGCTAGCTTGTAGATATTGAACAAGCATTAGGCTAATCTGGTGAACCATATGAGCCGCACTAGGTGATATGTTTAGTTCATACGTGATAAGAGGATGCAGGGTAGTATGTTTGAGTGGTTTGAGGATATCTAGGTTTGTGTATCCTATTTTGTGTGTGTTTTACATGGTAATGTGTAATTTTTGTTTTCTTCTTCTTCTTCTTCTTCTTGGAGAATAGGCGAAGTCCACTGTCTGTAGTGTTGGTAAAAGAAGTTGTAGGAGGCATGACACTGTGATAGTCTTAGTAATGCAGATGTGGTGAGCTATTGAGATTGTTGTTCTTAATGTGTATGTTGGTGCAAGCCAATGAATTGTGAAAAGGTGCCCCAGAAGATTTGAAATGGGGCATGATGAAAAAAGCTGTGAGCAGGATATTGCCTCTGCTGCTACTTCTGTTCCTCTTCCTCCACCTCCACTACTGTCTCCCAGATTGCAAGAGTAAACTAAAGGCAAGAAAATGATGTAACTCTTGCAAGCTCCTATGATATTTCCAATGTAGGAAGTGTATAGCTGCAATGGATTGACATAGAAAACTAGAGAACAGTGCAGGGTTTATAAAAGTCTCACAGACAACCAACTATGATTAAGTCACACACTTGCTGAGGTATTGATAGTTGACCTGAGCAATCACTTCAACTATTCTTTATAACTGTGCCTTTAAAAAGGCATTTGCAGCTTCCACTTAGCCTACCATGAGAAATTGCTACAAGAACTGATTTGTAACAAAGTGCAACTCATCACCTGCAAGGAAACTTTTAAAGAGTGAGCCTTTTTTTCTGAGGGGTAGGTTCCAAGCCCCTGTCATTTTGATTGCTGTTTATAACTTGAAAATGTTTAATAAAGGCCGTATACAAAGCTGGAGAAAAGTCATACCAGGACAGGATGTAACAGTGAGTTGATGCAGGACAAAAAGGTACAAGAGATAGGAAGATCGAAATTGCTATACAAAAAATTTTCTTGGAGAAATTTACATACTGCGGTGACGCCCCCGGGTTATTTTCTGCATGCAATGCACAGTAGCATTAGAACATAGAGAGCTGTTAGCAATACACAAATCAACCAACAGAGGGCAATTGAAGAGAGATTAGAATAAAGGTCGTCTTTATTTGAATTACATAGCCCATAGCAATACACAGATCAACCAGCAGAAGGTATTTTCATTTGAGGAGAGATTAGAAGGAAGGCTTGCTTTAATTGAAAGTAAAACAATTGAAAAACACCTTGATAACAGAATCACCATGTGGAATAAGTTTTTTCTTGAAATGTATTGCATGCTTCAAAACAAGGTTTTGAAAGGGTGGTCATGGGGCTTAGATGAGGCATTGAAAAAGTGAATCCATATGGAAAGACAGTAGGTGTAAGCATTTCGGTATCGATTGGAATGGATACAATACTAAAGAAGTCCTCTGGGTGGATGTGCTACTAGACTGCTAGCTTGTAGATATTGAACAAGCATTAGGCTAATCTGGTGAACCATATGAGCCGCACTAGGTGATATGTTTAGTTCATACGTGATAAGAGGATGCAGGGTAGTATGTTTGAGTGGTTTGAGGATATCTAGGTTTGTGTATCCTATTTTGTGTGTGTTTTACATGGTAATGTGTAATTTTTGTTTTCTTCTTCTTCTTCTTCTTCTTCTTCTTGGAGAATAGGCGAAGTCCACTGTCTGTAGTGTTGGTAAAAGAAGTTGTAGGAGGCATGACACTGTGATAGTCTTAGTAATGCAGATGTGGTGAGCTATTGAGATTGTTGTTCTTAATGTGTATGTTGGTGCAAGCCAATGAATTGTGAAAAGGTGCCCCAGAAGATTTGAAATAGGGCATGATGAAAAAAGCTGTGAGCAGGATATTGCCTCTGCTGCTACTTCTGTTCCTGTTCCTCTTCCTCCACCTCCACTACTGTCTCCCAGATTGCAAGAGTAAACTAAAGTCAAGAAAATGATGTAACTCTTGCAAGTTTCTATGATATTTCCAATGTAGTAAGTGTATAGCTGCAATGCATTGACATAGAAAACTAAAGTACAGTGCAGGGTTTATAAAAGTCTCACAGAAAACCAACCATGATATAGACACTCACTAGCTAAAGTATTGGTTGTTGACCTGAACAACCATTTCAACTTTTCTTTATAACTGTGCCTTTAAAAAGGCATTTGCAGCTTCCACTTAGCCTGCAATGAGAAATTGCTACAATCACTGATTTGTAACAAAGTGCAACTAATCACTTGCAAGGAAACTTTTAAAGAGTGAGCCTTTTTTTCTGAGGGGTAGGTTCCAAGCCCCTGTCATTTTGATTGCTGTTTATAACTTGAAAATGTTTAATAAAGGCTGTATACAAAGCTGGGGAAAAGTCATACCAGGACAGGATGTAACAGTGAGTTGATGCAGGACAAAAGGGTACAAGAGATAGGAAGAACGAAATTGCTATACAAACATTTTTCATGGATAAATTTACATACTGCGGCGACGCCCCAGGGTTATTTTCTGCATGCAATGCACAGTAGCATTAGAACATAGAGAGCTGTTAGCAATACACAAATCAACCAACAGAGGGCAATTGAAGAGAGATTAGAATAAAGGTCGTCTTTAAATTTGAATTACTTAGCCCATAGCAATACACAGATCAACCAGCAGAGGGCATTTTCATTTGAGGAGAGATTAGAAGGAAGGCTTGCTTTAATTGAAAGTAAAACAATTGAAAGACACCTTGATAACAGAATCACCATGTGGAATAAGTTTTTTCTTGAAATGTATTGCATGCTTCAAAACAAGGTTTTGAAAGGGTGGTCATGGGGCTTAGATGAGGCATTGAAAAAGTGAATCCATATGGAAAGACAGTAGGTGTAAGCATTTCGGTATCGATTGGAATGGATACAATACTAAAGAAGTCCTCTGGGTGGATGTGCTACTAGACTGCTAGCTTGTAGATATTGAACAAGCATTAGGCTAATCTGGTGAACCATATGAGCCGCACTAGGTGATATGTTTAGTTCATACGTGATAAGAGGATGCAGGGTAGTATGTTTGAGTGGTTTGAGGATATCTAGGTTTGTGTATCCTATTTTGTGTGTGTTTTACATGGTAATGTGTAATTTTTGTTTTCTTCTTCTTCTTCTTGGAGAATAGGCGAAGTCCACTGTCTGTAGTGTTGGTAAAAGAAGTTGTAGGAGGCATGACACTGTGATAGTCTTAGTAATGCAGATGTGGTGAGCTATTGAGATTGTTGTTCTTAATGTGTATGTTGGTGCAAGCCAATGAATTGTGAAAAGGTGCCCCAGAAGATTTGAAATGGGGCATGATGAAAAAAGCTGTGAGCAGGATATTGCCTCTGCTGCTACTTCTGTTCCTCTTCCTCCACCTCCACTACTGTCTCCCAGATTGCAAGAGTAAACTAAAGTCAAGAAAATGATGTAACTCTTGCAAGTTTCTATGATATTTCCAATGTAGTAAGTGTATAGCTGCAATGCATTGACATAGAAAACTAAAGAACAGTGCAGGGTTTATAAAAGTCTCACAGAAAACCAACCATGATATAGACACTCACTAGCTAAGGTATTGGTTGTTGACCTGAGCAACCATTTCAACTATTCTTTATAACTGTGCCTTTAAAAAGGCAATTGCAGCTTCCACTTAGCCCGCAATGAGAAATTGCTACAATCACTGATTTGTAACAAAGTGCAACTCATCACCTGCAAGGAAACTTTTAAAGAGTGAGCCTTTTTTTCTGAGGGGTAGGTTCCAAGCCCCTGTCATTTTGATTGCTGTTTATAACTTGAAAATGTTTAATAAAGGCTGTATACAAAGCTGGGGAAAAGTCATACCAGGACAGGATGTAACAGTGAGTTGATGCAGGACAAAAGGGTACAAGAGATAGGAAGAACGAAATTGCTATACAAAAATTTTTCATGGATAAATTTAAATACTGCGGCGACGCCCCAGGGTTATTTTCTGCATGCAATGCACAGTAGCATTAGAACATAGAGAGCTGTTAGCAATACACAAATCAACCAACAGAGGGCAATTGAAGAGAGATTAGAATAAAGGTCGTCTTTATATTTGAATTACTTAGCCCATAGCAATACACAGATCAACCAGCAGAGGGCATTTTCATTTGAGGAGAGATTAGAAGGAAGGCTTGCTTTAATTGAAAGTAAAACAATTGAAAGACACCTTGATAACAGAATCACCATGTGGAATAAGTTTTTTCTTGAAATGTATTGCATGCTTCAAAACAAGGTTTTGAAAGGGTGGTCATGGGGCTTAGATGAGGCATTGAAAAAGTGAATCCATATGGAAAGACAGTAGGTGTAAGCATTTCGGTATCGATTGGAATGGATACAATACTAAAGAAGTCCTCTGGGTGGATGTGCTACTAGACTGCTAGCTTGTAGATATTGAACAAGCATTAGGCTAATCTGGTGAACCATATGAGCCGCACTAGGTGATATGTTTAGTTCATACGTGATAAGAGGATGCAGGGTAGTATGTTTGAGTGGTTTGAGGATATCTAGGTTTGTGTATCCTATTTTGTGTGTGTTTTACATGGTAATGTGTAATTTTTGTTTTCTTCTTCTTCTTCTTCTTCTTGGAGAATAGGCGAAGTCCACTGTCTGTAGTGTTGGTAAAAGAAGTTGTAAGAGGCATGACACTGTGATAGTCTTAGTAATGCAGATGTGGTGAGCTATTGAGATTGTTGTTCTTAATGTGTATGTTGGTGCAAGCCAACAAATTGTGAAAAGGTGCCCCAGAAGATTTGAAATGGGGCATGATGAAAAAAGCTGTGAGCAGGATATTGCCTCTGCTGCTACTTCTTTTCCTCTTCCTCCACCTCCACTACTGTCTCCCAGATTGCAAGAGTAAACTAAAGGCAAGAAAATGATGTAACTCTTGCAAGCTCCAACGAAATTTCCAATGTAGTAAGTGTATAGCTGCAATGCATTGACATAGAAAACTAGAGAACAGTGCAGGGTTTATAAAAGTCACAGACAACCAACTATGATTAAGACACTCACTAGCTGAGGTATTGGTTGTTGACCTGAGCAACCATTTCAACTATTCTTTATAACTGTGCCTTTAAAAAGGCATTTACAGCTTCCACATAGCCTGCAATGAGAAATTGCAACAAGCACTGATTTGTAACAAAGTGCAACTCATCACTTGCAAGGAAACTTTTAAAGAGAGAGCCTTTTTTTCTGAGGGGTAGGTTCCAAGCCCCTGTCATTTTGATTGCTGTTTATAACTTGAAAATGTTTAATAAAGGCCGTATACAAAGCTGGGGAAAAGTCATACCAGGACAGGATGTAACAGTGAGTTGATGCAGGACAAAAGGGTACAAGAGATAGGAAGAACGAAATTGCTATACAAACATTTTTTCATGGATAAATTTACATACTGCGGTGACGCCCCAGGGTTATTTTCTGCATGCAATGCACAGTAGCATTAGAACATAGAGAGCTGTTAGCAATACACAAATCAACCAACAGAGGGCAATTGAAGAGAGATCAGAATAAAGGTCGTCTTTATTTGAATTACTTAGCCCATAGCAATACACAGATCAACCAGCAGAGGGCATTTTCATTTGAGGAGAGATTAGAAGGAAGGCTTGCTTTAATTGAAAGTAAAACAATTGAAAGACACCTTGATAACAGAATCACCATGTGGAATAAGTTTTTTCTTGAAATGGATTGCATGCTTCAAAACAAGGTTTTGAAAGGGTGGTCATGGGGCTTAGATGAGGCATTGAAAAAGTGAATCCATATGGAAAGACAGTAGGTGTAAGCATTTCGGTATCGATTGGAATGGATACAATACTAAAGAAGTCCTCTGGGTGGATGTGCTACTAGACTGCTAGCTTGTAGATATTGAACAAGCATTAGGCTAATCTGGTGAACCATATGAGCCGCACTAGGTGATATGTTTAGTTCATACGTGATAAGAGGATGCAGGGTAGTATGTTTGAGTGGTTTGAGGATATCTAGGTTTGTGTATCCTATTTTGTGTGTGTTTTACATGGTAATGTGTAATTTTTGTTTTCTTCTTCTTCTTGGAGAATAGGCGAAGTCCACTGTCCGTAGTGTTGGTAAAAGAAGTTGTAGGAGGCATGACACTGTGATAGTCTTAGTAATGCAGATGTGGTGAGCTATTGAGATTGTTGTTCTTAATGTGTATGTTGGTGCAAGCCAATGAATTGTGAAAAGGTGCCCCAGAAGATTTGAAATGGGGCATGATGAAAAAAGCTGTGAGCAGGATATTGCCTCTGCTGCTACTTCTGTTCCTCTTCCTCCACCTCCACTACTGTCTCCCAGATTGCAAGAGTAAACTAAAGTCAAGAAAATGATGTAACTCTTGCAAGTTTCTATGATATTTCCAATGTAGTAAGTGTATAGCTGCAATGCATTGACATAGAAAACTAAAGAACAGTGCAGGGTTTATAAAAGTCTCACAGAAAACCAACCATGATGTAGACACTCACTAGCTAAGGTATTGGTTGTTGACCTGAGCAACCATTTCAACTATTCTTTATAACTGTGCCTTTAAAAAGGCAATTGCAGCTTCCACTTAGCCCGCAATGAGAAATTGCTACAATCACTGATTTGTAACAAAGTGCAACTCATCACCTGCAAGGAAACTTTTAAAGAGTGAGCCTTTTTTTCTGAGGGGTAGGTTCCAAGCCCCTGTCATTTTGATTGCTGTTTATAACTTGAAAATGTTTAATAAAGGCTGTATACAAAGCTGGGGAAAAGTCATACCAGGACAGGATGTAACAGTGAGTTGATGCAGGACAAAAGGGTACAAGAGATAGGAAGAACGAAATTGCTATACAAAAATTTTTCATGGATAAATTTAAATACTGCGACGACGCCCCAGGGTTATTTTCTGCATGCAATGCACAGTAGCATTAGAACATAGAGAGCTGTTAGCAATACACAAATCAACCAACAGAGGGCAATTGAAGAGAGATTAGAATAAAGGTCGTCTTTATATTTGAATTACTTAGCCCATAGCAATACACAGATCAACCAGCAGAGGGCATTTTCATTTGAGGAGAGATTAGAAGGAAGGCTTGCTTTAATTGAAAGTAAAACAATTGAAAGACACCTTGATAACAGAATCACCATGTGGAATAAGTTTTTTCTTGAAATGTATTGCATGCTTCAAAACAAGGTTTTGAAAGGGTGGTCATGGGGCTTAGATGAGGCATTGAAAAAGTGAATCCATATGGAAAGACAGTAGGTGTAAGCATTTCGGTATCGATTGGAATGGATACAATACTAAAGAAGTCCTCTGGGTGGATGTGCTACTAGACTGCTAGCTTGTAGATATTGAACAAGCATTAGGCTAATCTGGTGAACCATATGAGCCGCACTAGGTGATATGTTTAGTTCATACGTGATAAGAGGATGCAGGGTAGTATGTTTGAGTGGTTTGAGGATATCTAGGTTTGTGTATCCTATTTTGTGTGTGTTTTACATGGTAATGTGTAATTTTTGTTTTCTTCTTCTTCTTCTTCTTCTTGGAGAATAGGCGAAGTCCACTGTCTGTAGTGTTGGTAAAAGAAGTTGTAAGAGGCATGACACTGTGATAGTCTTAGTAATGCAGATGTGGTGAGCTATTGAGATTGTTGTTCTTAATGTGTATGTTGGTGCAAGCCAACAAATTGTGAAAAGGTGCCCCAGAAGATTTGAAATGGGGCATGATGAAAAAAGCTGTGAGCAGGATATTGCCTCTGCTGCTACTTCTTTTCCTCTTCCTCCACCTCCACTACTGTCTCCCAGATTGCAAGAGTAAACTAAAGGCAAGAAAATGATGTAACTCTTGCAAGCTCCAACGAAATTTCCAATGTAGTAAGTGTATAGCTGCAATGCATTGACATAGAAAACTAGAGAACAGTGCAGGGTTTATAAAAGTCACAGACAACCAACTATGATTAAGACACTCACTAGCTGAGGTATTGGTTGTTGACCTGAGCAACCATTTCAACTATTCTTTATAACTGTGCCTTTAAAAAGGCATTTACAGCTTCCACATAGCCTGCAATGAGAAATTGCAACAAGCACTGATTTGTAACAAAGTGCAACTCATCACTTGCAAGGAAACTTTTAAAGAGAGAGCCTTTTTTTCTGAGGGGTAGGTTCCAAGCCCCTGTCATTTTGATTGCTGTTTATAACTTGAAAATGTTTAATAAAGGCCGTATACAAAGCTGGGGAAAAGTCATACCAGGACAGGATGTAACAGTGAGTTGATGCAGGACAAAAGGGTACAAGAGATAGGAAGAACGAAATTGCTATACAAACATTTTTTCATGGATAAATTTACATACTGCGGTGACGCCCCAGGGTTATTTTCTGCATGCAATGCACAGTAGCATTAGAACATAGAGAGCTGTTAGCAATACACAAATCAACCAACAGAGGGCAATTGAAGAGAGATCAGAATAAAGGTCGTCTTTATTTGAATTACTTAGCCCATAGCAATACACAGATCAACCAGCAGAGGGCATTTTCATTTGAGGAGAGATTAGAAGGAAGGCTTGCTTTAATTGAAAGTAAAACAATTGAAAGACACCTTGATAACAGAATCACCATGTGGAATAAGTTTTTTCTTGAAATGGATTGCATGCTTCAAAACAAGGTTTTGAAAGGGTGGTCATGGGGCTTAGATGAGGCATTGAAAAAGTGAATCCATATGGAAAGACAGTAGGTGTAAGCATTTCGGTATCGATTGGAATGGATACAATACTAAAGAAGTCCTCTGGGTGGATGTGCTACTAGACTGCTAGCTTGTAGATATTGAACAAGCATTAGGCTAATCTGGTGAACCATATGAGCCGCACTAGGTGATATGTTTAGTTCATACGTGATAAGAGGATGCAGGGTAGTATGTTTGAGTGGTTTGAGGATATCTAGGTTTGTGTATCCTATTTTGTGTGTGTTTTACATGGTAATGTGTAATTTTTGTTTTCTTCTTCTTCTTGGAGAATAGGCGAAGTCCACTGTCCGTAGTGTTGGTAAAAGAAGTTGTAGGAGGCATGACACTGTGATAGTCTTAGTGGTGAGCTATTGAGATTGTTTTTCTTAATGTGTATGTTGGTGCAAGCCAATGAATTGTGAAAAGGTGCCCCAGAAGATTTGAAATGGGGCATGATGAAAAAAAGCTGTGAGCAGGATATTGCCTCTGCTGCTGCTACTTCTGTTCCTCTTCCTCCACCTCCACTACAGTCTCCCAGATTGCAAAAGTAAACTAAAGTCAAGAAAATGATGTAACTCTTGCAAGTTTCTATGATATTTCCAATGTAGTAAGTGTATAGCTGCAATGCATTGACATAGAAAACTAGAGAAGAGTGCAGGGTTTATAAAAGTCTCACAGACAACCAACCATGATATAGACACTCACTTGCTAAGGTATTGGTTGTTGACCTGAGCAACAATTTCAACTATTCTTTATAACTGTGCCTTTAAAAAGGCATTTGCAGCTTCCACTGAGCCTGCAATGAGAAATTGCTACAATCACTGATTTGTAACAAAGTGCAACTCACCACTTGCAAGGAAACTTTTAAAGAGTGAGCCTTTTTTTCTGAGGGGTAGGTTCCAAGCCCCTGTCATTTTGATTGCTGTTTATAACTTGAAAATGTTTAATAAAGGCTGTATACAAAGCTGGGGAAAAGTCATACCAGGACAGGATGTAACAGTGAGTTGATGCAGGACAAAAGGGTACAAGAGATAGGAAGAACGAAATTGCTATACAAACATTTTTTCATGGATAAATTTACATACTGCGGCGACGCCCCAGGGTTATTTTCTGCATGCAATGCACAGTAGCATTAGAACATAGAGAGCTGTTAGCAATACACAAATCAACCAACAGAGGGCCATTGAAGAGAGATTAGAATAAAGGTCGTCTTTATTTGAATTACTTAGCCCATAGCAATACACAGATCAACCAGCAGAGGGCATTTTCATTTGAGGAGAGATTAGAAGGAAGGCTTGCTTTAATTGAAAGTAAAACAATTGAAATACACCTTGATAACAGAATCACCATGTGGAATAAGTTTTTTCTTGAAATGTATTGCATGCTTCAAAACAAGGTTTTGAAAGGGTGGTCATGGGGCTTAGATGAGGCATTGAAAAAGTGAATCCATATGGAAAGACAGTAGGTGTAAGCATATCGGTATCGATTGGAATGGATACAATACTAAAGAAGTCCTCTGGGTGGATGTGCTACTAGACTGCTAGCTTGTAGATATTGAACAAGCATTAGGCTAATCTGGTGAACCATATGAGCCGCACTAGGTGATATGTTTAGTTCATACGTGATAAGAGGATGCAGGGTAGTATGTTTGAGTGGTTTGAGGATATCTAGGTTTGTGTATCCTATTTTGTGTGTGTTTTACATGGTAATGTGTAATTTTTGTTTTCTTCTTCTTCTTCTTCTTCTTGGAGAATAGGCGAAGTCCACTGTCTGTAGTGTTGGTAAAAGAAGTTGTAGGAGGCATGACACTGTGATAGTCTTAGTAATGCAGATGTGGTGAGCTATTGAGATTGTTGTTCTTAATGTGTATGTTGGTGCAAGCCAATGAATTGTGAAAAGGTGCCCCAGAAGATTTGAAATGGGGCATGATGAAAAAAGCTGTGAGCAGGATATTGCCTCTGCTGCTACTTCTGTTCCTCTTCCTCCACCTCCACTACTGTCTCCCAGATTGCAAGAGTAAACTAAAGGCAAGAAAATGATGTAACTCTTGCAAGCTCCTATGATATTTCCAATGTAGGAAGTGTATAGCTGCAATGGATTGACATAGAAAACTAGAGAACATTGCAGGGTTTATAAAAGTCTCACAGACAACCAACTATGATTAAGTCACACACTTGCTGAGGTATTGCTAGTTGACCTGAGCAATCACTTCAACTATTCTTTATAACTGTGCCTTTAAAAAGGCATTTGCAGCTTCCACTTAGCCTGCCATGAGAAATTGCTACAAGCACTGATTTGTAACAAAGTGCAACTCATCACCTGCAAGGAAACTTTTAAAGAGTGAGCCTTTTTTTCTGAGGGGTAGGTTCCAAGCCCCTGTCATTTTGATTGCTGTTTATAACTTGAAAATGTTTAATAAAGGCCGTATACAAAGCTGGAGAAAAGTCATACCAGGACAGGATGTAACAGTGAGTTGATGCAGGACAAAAAGGTACAAGAGATAGGAAGATCGAAATTGCTATACAAAAAATTTTCTTGGAGAAATTTACATACTGCGGTGACGCCCCCGGGTTATTTTCTGCATGCAATGCACAGTAGCATTAGAACATAGAGAGCTGTTAGCAATACACAAATCAACCAACAGAGGGCAATTGAAGAGAGATTAGAATAAAGGTCGTCTTTATTTGAATTACATAGCCCATAGCAATACACAGATCAACCAGCAGAAGGTATTTTCATTTGAGGAGAGATTAGAAGGAAGGCTTGCTTTAATTGAAAGTAAAACAATTGAAAAACACCTTGATAACAGAATCACCATGTGGAATAAGTTTTTTCTTGAAATGTATTGCATGCTTCAAAACAAGGTTTTGAAAGGGTGGTCATGGGGCTTAGATGAGGCATTGAAAAAGTGAATCCATATGGAAAGACAGTAGGTGTAAGCATTTCGGTATCGATTGGAATGGATACAATACTAAAGAAGTCCTCTGGGTGGATGTGCTACTAGACTGCTAGCTTGTAGATATTGAACAAGCATTAGGCTAATCTGGTGAACCATATGAGCCGCACTAGGTGATATGTTTAGTTCTTACGTGATAAGAGGATGCAGGGTAGTATGTTTGAGTGGTTTGAGGATATCTAGGTTTGTGTATCCTATTTTGTGTGTGTTTTACATGGTAATGTGTAATTTTTGTTTTCTTCTTCTTCTTCTTCTTCTTCTTCTTGGAGAATAGGCGAAGTCCACTGTCTGTAGTGTTGGTAAAAGAAGTTGTAGGAGGCATGACACTGTGATAGTCTTAGTAATGCAGATGTGGTGAGCTATTGAGATTGTTGTTCTTAATGTGTATGTTGGTGCAAGCCAATGAATTGTGAAAAGGTGCCCCAGAAGATTTGAAATAGGGCATGATGAAAAAAGCTGTGAGCAGGATATTGCCTCTGCTGCTACTTCTGTTCCTGTTCCTCTTCCTCCACCTCCACTACTGTCTCCCAGATTGCAAGAGTAAACTAAAGTCAAGAAAATGATGTAACTCTTGCAAGTTTCTATGATATTTCCAATGTAGTAAGTGTATAGCTGCAATGCATTGACATAGAAAACTAAAGTACAGTGCAGGGTTTATAAAAGTCTCACAGAAAACCAACCATGATATAGACACTCACTAGCTAAAGTATTGGTTGTTGACCTGAACAACCATTTCAACTTTTCTTTATAACTGTGCCTTTAAAAAGGCATTTGCAGCTTCCACTTAGCCTGCAATGAGAAATTGCTACAATCACTGATTTGTAACAAAGTGCAACTAATCACTTGCAAGGAAACTTTTAAAGAGTGAGCCTTTTTTTCTGAGGGGTAGGTTCCAAGCCCCTGTCATTTTGATTGCTGTTTATAACTTGAAAATGTTTAATAAAGGCTGTATACAAAGCTGGGGAAAAGTCATACCAGGACAGGATGTAACAGTGAGTTGATGCAGGACAAAAGGGTACAAGAGATAGGAAGAACGAAATTGCTATACAAACATTTTTCATGGATAAATTTACATACTGCGGCGACGCCCCAGGGTTATTTTCTGCATGCAATGCACAGTAGCATTAGAACATAGAGAGCTGTTAGCAATACACAAATCAACCAACAGAGGGCAATTGAAGAGAGATTAGAATAAAGGTCGTCTTTAAATTTGAATTACTTAGCCCATAGCAATACACAGATCAACCAGCAGAGGGCATTTTCATTTGAGGAGAGATTAGAAGGAAGGCTTGCTTTAATTGAAAGTAAAACAATTGAAAGACACCTTGATAACAGAATCACCATGTGGAATAAGTTTTTTCTTGAAATGTATTGCATGCTTCAAAACAAGGTTTTGAAAGGGTGGTCATGGGGCTTAGATGAGGCATTGAAAAAGTGAATCCATATGGAAAGACAGTAGGTGTAAGCATTTCGGTATCGATTGGAATGGATACAATACTAAAGAAGTCCTCTGGGTGGATGTGCTACTAGACTGCTAGCTTGTAGATATTGAACAAGCATTAGGCTAATCTGGTGAACCATATGAGCCGCACTAGGTGATATGTTTAGTTCATACGTGATAAGAGGATGCAGGGTAGTATGTTTGAGTGGTTTGAGGATATCTAGGTTTGTGTATCCTATTTTGTGTGTGTTTTACATGGTAATGTGTAATTTTTGTTTTCTTCTTCTTCTTCTTGGAGAATAGGCGAAGTCCACTGTCTGTAGTGTTGGTAAAAGAAGTTGTAGGAGGCATGACACTGTGATAGTCTTAGTAATGCAGATGTGGTGAGCTATTGAGATTGTTGTTCTTAATGTGTATGTTGGTGCAAGCCAATGAATTGTGAAAAGGTGCCCCAGAAGATTTGAAATGGGGCATGATGAAAAAAGCTGTGAGCAGGATATTGCCTCTGCTGCTACTTCTGTTCCTCTTCCTCCACCTCCACTACTGTCTCCCAGATTGCAAGAGTAAACTAAAGTCAAGAAAATGATGTAACTCTTGCAAGTTTCTATGATATTTCCAATGTAGTAAGTGTATAGCTGCAATGCATTGACATAGAAAACTAAAGAACAGTGC
This sequence comes from Pelobates fuscus, assembly GCF_036172605.1. Taxonomy (NCBI): domain Eukaryota; kingdom Metazoa; phylum Chordata; class Amphibia; order Anura; family Pelobatidae; genus Pelobates; species Pelobates fuscus. The sequence goes on along the minus strand of NC_086317.1, from coordinate 321,753,815 downwards.
AGGGTTTATAAAAGTCTCACAGAAAACCAACCATGATATAGACACTCACTAGCTAAGGTATTGGTTGTTGACCTGAGCAACCATTTCAACTATTCTTTATAACTGTGCCTTTAAAAAGGCAATTGCAGCTTCCACTTAGCCCGCAATGAGAAATTGCTACAATCACTGATTTGTAACAAAGTGCAACTCATCACCTGCAAGGAAACTTTTAAAGAGTGAGCCTTTTTTTCTGAGGGGTAGGTTCCAAGCCCCTGTCATTTTGATTGCTGTTTATAACTTGAAAATGTTTAATAAAGGCTGTATACAAAGCTGGGGAAAAGTCATACCAGGACAGGATGTAACAGTGAGTTGATGCAGGACAAAAGGGTACAAGAGATAGGAAGAACGAAATTGCTATACAAAAATTTTTCATGGATAAATTTAAATACTGCGGCGACGCCCCAGGGTTATTTTCTGCATGCAATGCACAGTAGCATTAGAACATAGAGAGCTGTTAGCAATACACAAATCAACCAACAGAGGGCAATTGAAGAGAGATTAGAATAAAGGTTGTCTTTATATTTGAATTACTTAGCCCATAGCAATACACAGATCAACCAGCAGAGGGCATTTTCATTTGAGGAGAGATTAGAAGGAAGGCTTGCTTTAATTGAAAGTAAAACAATTGAAAGACACCTTGATAACAGAATCACCATGTGGAATAAGTTTTTTCTTGAAATGTATTGCATGCTTCAAAACAAGGTTTTGAAAGGGTGGTCATGGGGCTTAGATGAGGCATTGAAAAAGTGAATCCATATGGAAAGACAGTAGGTGTAAGCATTTCGGTATCGATTGGAATGGATACAATACTAAAGAAGTCCTCTGGGTGGATGTGCTACTAGACTGCTAGCTTGTAGATATTGAACAAGCATTAGGCTAATCTGGTGAACCATATGAGCCGCACTAGGTGATATGTTTAGTTCATACGTGATAAGAGGATGCAGGGTAGTATGTTTGAGTGGTTTGAGGATATCTAGGTTTGTGTATCCTATTTTGTGTGTGTTTTACATGGTAATGTGTAATTTTTGTTTTCTTCTTCTTCTTCTTGGAGAATAGGCGAAGTCCACTGTCTGTAGTGTTGGTAAAAGAAGTTGTAGGAGGCATGACACTGTGATAGTCTTAGTAATGCAGATGTGGTGAGCTATTGAGATTGTTGTTCTTAATGTGTATGTTGGTGCAAGCCAATGAATTGTGAAAAGGTGCCCCAGAAGATTTGAAATGGGGCATGATGAAAAAAGCTGTGAGCAGGATATTGCCTCTGCTGCTACTTCTGTTCCTCTTCCTCCACCTCTACTACTGTCTCCCAGATTGCAAGAGTAAACTAAAGTCAAGAAAATGATGTAACTCTTGCAAGTTTCTATGATATTTCCAATTTAGTAAGTGTATAGCTGCAATGCATTGACATAGAAAACTAAAGAACAGTGCAGGGTTTATAAAAGTCTCACAGAAAACCAACCATGATATAGACACTCACTAGCTAAGGTATTGGTTGTTGACCTGAGCAACCATTTCAACTATTCTTTATAACTGTGCCTTTAAAAAGGCAATTGCAGCTTCCACTTAGCCCGCAATGAGAAATTGCTACAATCACTGATTTGTAGCAAAGTGCAACTTATCACCTGCAAGGAAACTTTTAAAGAGTGAGCCTTTTTTTCTGAGGGGTAGGTTCCAAGCCCCTGTCATTTTGATTGCTGTTTATAACTTGAAAATGTTTAATAAAGGCTGTATACAAAGCTGGGGAAAAGTCATACCAGGACAGGATGTGACAGTGAGTTGATGCAGGACAAAAGGGTACAAGAGATAGGAAGAACGAAATTGCTATACAAACATTTTTCATGGATAAATTTACATACTGCGGCGACGCCCCAGGGTTATTTTCTGCATGCAATGCACAGTAGCATTAGAACATAGAGAGCTGTTAGCAATACACAAATCAACCAACAGAGGGCAATTGAAGAGAGATTAGAATAAAGGTCGTCTTTATTTGAATTACTTAGCCCATAGCAATACACAGATCAACCAGCAGAGGGCATTTTCATTTGAGGAGAGATTAGAAGGAAGGCTTGCTTTAATTGAAAGTAAAACAATTGAAAGACACCTTGATAACAGAATCACCATGTGGAATAAGTTTTTTCTTGAAATGTATTGCATGCTTCAAAACAAGGTTTTGAAAGGGTGGTCATGGGGCTTAGATGAGGCATTGAAAAAGTGAATCCATATGGAAAGACAGTAGGTGTAAGCATTTCGGTATCGATTGGAATGGATACAATACTAAAGAAGTCCTCTGGGTGGATGTGCTACTAGACTGCTAGCTTGTAGATATTGAACAAGCATTAGGCTAATCTGGTGAACCATATGAGCCGCACTAGGTGATATGTTTAGTTCATACGTGATAAGAGGATGCAGGGTAGTATGTTTGAGTGGTTTGAGGATATCTAGGTTTGTGTATTCTATTTTGTGTGTGTTTTACATGGTAATGTGTAATTTTAGTTTTCTTCTTCTTCTTCTTCTTCTTCTTCTTCTTCTTCTTCTTCTTCTTGGAGAATAGGCGAAGTCCACTGTCTGTAGTGTTGGTAAAAGAAGTTGTAGGAGGCATGACACTGTGATAGTCTTAGTAATGCAGATGTGGTGAGCTATTGAGATTGTTGTTCTTAATGTGTATGTTGGTGCAAGCCAATGAATTGTGAAATGGGGCATGATGAAAAAAGCTGTGAGCAGGATATTGCCTCTGCTGCTACTTCTGTTCCTCTTCCTCCACCTCCACTACTGTCTCCCAGATTGCAAGAGTAAACTAAAGTCAAGAAAATGATGTAACTCTTGCAAGTTTCTATGATATTTCCAATGTAGTAAGTGTATAGCTGCAATGCATTGACATAGAAAACTAGAGAACAGTGCAGGGTTTATAAAAGTCACAGACAACCAACTATGATTAAGACACTCACTAGCTGAGGTATTGGTTGTTGACCTGAGCAACCATTTCAACTATTCTTTATAACTGTGCCTTTAAAAAGGCATTTACAGCTTCCACATAGCCTGCAATGAGAAATTGCAACAAGCACTGATTTGTAACAAAGTGCAACTCATCACTTGCAAGGAAACTTTTAAAGAGAGAGCCTTTTTTTCTGAGGGGTAGGTTCCAAGCCCCTGTCATTTTGATTGCTGTTTATAACTTGAAAATGTTTAATAAAGGCCGTATACAAAGCTGGGGAAAAGTCATACCAGGACAGGATGTAACAGTGAGTTGATGCAGGACAAAAGGGTACAAGAGATAGGAAGAACGAAATTGCTATACAAACATTTTTTCATGGATAAATTTACATACTGCGGTGACGCCCCAGGGTTATTTTCTGCATGCAATGCACAGTAGCATTAGAACATAGAGAGCTGTTAGCAATACACAAATCAACCAACAGAGGGCAATTGAAGAGAGATCAGAATAAAGGTCGTCTTTATTTGAATTACTTAGCCCATAGCAATACACAGATCAACCAGCAGAGGGCATTTTCATTTGAGGAGAGATTAGAAGGAAGGCTTGCTTTAATTGAAAGTAAAACAATTGAAAGACACCTTGATAACAGAATCACCATGTGGAATAAGTTTTTTCTTGAAATGGATTGCATGCTTCAAAACAAGGTTTTGAAAGGGTGGTCATGGGGCTTAGATGAGGCATTGAAAAAGTGAATCCATATGGAAAGACAGTAGGTGTAAGCATTTCGGTATCGATTGGAATGGATACAATACTAAAGAAGTCCTCTGGGTGGATGTGCTACTAGACTGCTAGCTTGTAGATATTGAACAAGCATTAGGCTAATCTGGTGAACCATATGAGCCGCACTAGGTGATATGTTTAGTTCATACGTGATAAGAGGATGCAGGGTAGTATGTTTGAGTGGTTTGAGGATATCTAGGTTTGTGTATCCTATTTTGTGTGTGTTTTACATGGTAATGTGTAATTTTTGTTTTCTTCTTCTTCTTGGAGAATAGGCGAAGTCCACTGTCCGTAGTGTTGGTAAAAGAAGTTGTAGGAGGCATGACACTGTGATAGTCTTAGTGGTGAGCTATTGAGATTGTTTTTCTTAATGTGTATGTTGGTGCAAGCCAATGAATTGTGAAAAGGTGCCCCAGAAGATTTGAAATGGGGCATGATGAAAAAAAGCTGTGAGCAGGATATTGCCTCTGCTGCTGCTACTTCTGTTCCTCTTCCTCCACCTCCACTACAGTCTCCCAGATTGCAAAAGTAAACTAAAGTCAAGAAAATGATGTAACTCTTGCAAGTTTCTATGATATTTCCAATGTAGTAAGTGTATAGCTGCAATGCATTGACATAGAAAACTAGAGAAGAGTGCAGGGTTTATAAAAGTCTCACAGACAACCAACCATGATATAGACACTCACTTGCTAAGGTATTGGTTGTTGACCTGAGCAACAATTTCAACTATTCTTTATAACTGTGCCTTTAAAAAGGCATTTGCAGCTTCCACTGAGCCTGCAATGAGAAATTGCTACAATCACTGATTTGTAACAAAGTGCAACTCACCACTTGCAAGGAAACTTTTAAAGAGTGAGCCTTTTTTTCTGAGGGGTAGGTTCCAAGCCCCTGTCATTTTGATTGCTGTTTATAACTTGAAAATGTTTAATAAAGGCTGTATACAAAGCTGGGGAAAAGTCATACCAGGACAGGATGTAACAGTGAGTTGATGCAGGACAAAAGGGTACAAGAGATAGGAAGAACGAAATTGCTATACAAACATTTTTCATGGATAAATTTACATACTGCGGCGACGCCCCAGGGTTATTTTCTGCATGCAATGCACAGTAGCATTAGAACATAGAGAGCTGTTAGCAATACACAAATCAACCAACAGAGGGCAATTGAAGAGAGATTAGAATAAAGGTCGTCTTTATTTGAATTACTTAGCCCATAGCAATACACAGATCAACCAGCAGAGGGCATTTTCATTTGAGGAGAGATTAGAAGGAAGGCTTGCTTTAATTGAAAGTAAAACAATTGAAAGACACCTTGATAACAGAATCACCATGTGGAATAAGTTTTTTCTTGAAATGTATTGCATGCTTCAAAACAAGGTTTTGAAAGGGTGGTCATGGGGCTTAGATGAGGCATTGAAAAAGTGAATCCATATGGAAAGACAGTAGGTGTAAGCATTTCGGTATCGATTGGAATGGATACAATACTAAAGAAGTCCTCTGGGTGGATGTGCTACTAGACTGCTAGCTTGTAGATATTGAACAAGCATTAGGCTAATCTGGTGAACCATATGAGCCGCACTAGGTGATATGTTTAGTTCATACGTGATAAGAGGATGCAGGGTAGTATGTTTGAGTGGTTTGAGGATATCTAGGTTTGTGTATTCTATTTTGTGTGTGTTTTACATGGTAATGTGTAATTTTTGTTTTCTTCTTCTTCTTCTTCTTCTTGGAGAATAGGCGAAGTCCACTGTCTGTAGTGTTGGTAAAAGAAGTTGTAGGAGGCATGACACTGTGATAGTCTTAGTAATGCAGATGTGGTGAGCTATTGAGATTGTTGTTCTTAATGTGTATGTTGGTGCAAGCCAATGAATTGTGAAAAGGTGCCCCAGAAGATTTGAAATGGGGCATGATGAAAAAAGCTGTGAGCAGGATATTGCCTCTGCTGCTACTTCTGTTCCTCTTCCTCCACCTCCACTACTGTCTCCCAGATTGCAAGAGTAAACTAAAGTCAAGAAAATGATGTAACTCTTGCAAGCTTCTATGATATTTCCAATGTAGTAAGTGTATAGCTGCAATGCATTGACATAGAAAACTAAAGAACAGTGCAGGGTTTATAAAAGTCTCACAGAAAACAAACCATGATATAGACACTCACTAGCTAAGGTATTGGTTGTTGACCTGAGCAACCATTTTAACTATTCTTTATAACTGTGCCTTTATAAAGGCATTTGCAGCTTCCACTTAGCCTGCAATGAGAAATTGCTACAATCACTGATTTGTAACAAAGTGCAACTCATCACCTGCAAGGATACTTTTAAAGAGTGAGCCTTTTTTTCTGAGGGGTAGGTTCCAAGCCCCTGTCATTTTGATTGCTGTTTATAACTTGAAAATGTTTAATAAAGGCTGTATACAAAGCTGGGGAAAAGTCATACCAGGACAGGATGTAACAGTGAGTTAATGCAGGACAAAAGGGTACAAGAGATAGGAAGAACGAAATTGCTATACAAACATTTTTCATGGATAAATTTACATACTGCGGCGACGCCCCAGGGTTATTTTCTGCATGCAATGCACAGTAGCATTAGAACATAGAGAGCTGTTAGCAATACACAAATCAACCAACAGAGGGCAATTGAAGAGAGATTAGAATAAAGGTCGTCTTTATTTGAATTACTTAGCCCATAGCAATACACAGATCAACCAGCAGAGGGCATTTTCATTTGAGGAGAGATTAGAAGGAAGGCTTGCTTTAATTGAAAGTAAAACAATTGAAAGACACCTTAAAAACAGAATCACCATGTGGAATAAGTTTTTTCTTGAAATGTATTGCATGCTTCAAAACAAGGTTTTGAAAGGGTGGTCATGGGGCTTAGATGAGGCATTGAAAAAGTGAATCCATATGGAAAGACAGTAGGTGTAAGCATTTCGGTATCGATTGGAATGGATACAATACTAAAGAAGTCCTCTGGGTGGATGTGCTACTAGACTGCTAGCTTGTAGATATTGAACAAGCATTAGGCTAATCTGGTGAACCATATGAGCCGCACTAGGTGATATGTTTAGTTCATACGTGATAAGAGGATGCAGGGTAGTATGTTTGAGTGGTTTGAGGATATCTAGGTTTGTGTATCCTATTTTGTGTGTGTTTTACATGGTAATGTGTAATTTTTGTTTTCTTCTTCTTCTTCTTCTTGGAGAATAGGCGAAGTCCACTGTCTGTAGTGTTGGTAAAAGAAGTTGTAGGAGGCATGACACTGTGATAGTCTTAGTAATGCAGATGTGGTGAGCTATTGAGATTGTTGTTCTTAATGTGTATGTTGGTGCAAGCCAATGAATTGTGAAAAGGTGCCCCAGAAGATTTGAAATGGGGCATGATGAAAAAAGCTGTGAGCAGGATATTGCCTCTGCTGCTACTTCTGTTCCTCTTCCTCCACCTCCACTACTGTCTCCCAGATTGCAAGAGTAAACTAAAGTCAAGAAAATGATTTAACTCTTGCAAGTTTCTATGATATTTCCAATGTAGTAAGTGTATAGCTGCAATGCATTGACATAGAAAACTAAAGAACAGTGCAGGGTTTATAAAAGTCTCACAGAAAACCAACCATGATATAGACACTCACTAGCTAAGGTATTGGTTGTTGACCTGAGCAACCATTTCAACTATTCTTTATAACTGTGCCTTTAAAAAGGCAATTGCAGCTTCCACTTAGCCCGCAATGAGAAATTGCTACAATCACTGATTTGTAACAAAGTGCAACTCATCACCTGCAAGGAAACTTTTAAAAAGTGAGCCTTTTTTTCTGAGGGGTAGGTTCCAAGCCCCTGTCATTTTGATTGCTGTTTATAACTTGAAAATGTTTAATAAAGGCTGTATACAAAGCTGGGGAAAAGTCATATCAGGACAGGATGTGACAGTGAGTTGATGCAGGACAAAAGGGTACAAGAGATAGGAAGAACGAAATTGCTATACAAACATTTTTCATGGATAAATTTACATACTGCGGCGACGCCCCAGGGTTATTTTCTGCATGCAATGCACAGTAGCATTAGAACATAGAGAGCTGTTAGCAATACACAAATCAACCAACAGAGGGCAATTGAAGAGAGATTAGAATAAAGGTCGTCTTTATTTGAATTACTTAGCCCATAGCAATACACAGATCAACCAGCAGAGGGCATTTTCATTTGAGGAGAGATTAGAAGGAAGGCTTGCTTTAATTAAAAGTAAAACAATTGAAAGACACCTTGATAACAGAATCACCATGTGGAATAAGTTTTTTCTTGAAATGTATTGCATGCTTCAAAACAAGGTTTTGAAAGGGTGGTCATGGGGCTTAGATGAGGCATTGAAAAAGTGAATCCATATGGAAAGACAGTAGGTGTAAGCATTTCGGTATCGATTGGAATGGATACAATACTAAAGAAGTCCTCTGGGTGGATGTGCTACTAGACTGCTAGCTTGTAGATATTGAACAAGCATTAGGCTAATCTGGTGAACCATATGAGCCGCACTAGGTGATATGTTTAGTTCATACGTGATAAGAGGATGCAGGGTAGTATGTTTGAGTGGTTTGAGGATATCTAGGTTTGTGTATTCTATTTTGTGTGTGTTTTACATGGTAATGTGTAATTTTTGTTTTCTTCTTCTTCTTCTACTTCTTCTTCTTCTTGGAGAATAGGCGAAGTCCACTGTCTGTAGTGTTGGTAAAAGAAGTTGTAGGAGGCATGACACTGTGATAGTCTTAGTAATGCAGATGTGGTGAGCTATTGAGATTGTTGTTCTTAATGTGTATGTTGGTGCAAGCCAATGAATTGTGAAATGGGGCATGATGAAAAAAGCTGTGAGCAGGATATTGCCTCTGCTGCTACTTCTGTTCCTCTTCCTCCACCTCCACTACTGTCTCCCAGATTGCAAGAGTAAACTAAAGTCAAGAAAATGATGTAACTCTTGCAAGTTTCTATGATATTTCCAATGTAGTAAGTGTATAGCTGCGATGCATTGACATAGAAAACTAAAGAACAGTGCAGGGTTTATAAAAGTCTCACAGAAAACCAACCATGATATAGACACTCACTAGCTAAGGTATTGGTTGTTGACCTGAGCAAGAATTTCAACTATTCTTTATAACCGTGCCTTTAAAAAGGCATTTGCAGCTTCCACTTAGCATGCAATGAGAAATTGCTACAATCACTGATTTGTAACAAAGTGCAACTCATCACCTGCAAGGAAACTTTTAAAGGGTGAGCCTTTTTTTCTGAGGGGTAGGTTCCAAGCCCCTGTCATTTTGATTGCTGTTTATAACTTGAAAATGTTTAATAAAGGCTGTATACAAAGCTGGGGAAAAGTCATACCAGGACAGGTTGTAACAGTGAGTTGATGCAGGACAAAAGGGTACAAGAGATAGGAAGAACGAAATTGCTATACAAACATTTTTCATGGATAAATTTACATACTGCGGCGACGCCCCAGGGTTATTTTCTGCATGCAATGCACAGTAGCATTAGAACATAGAGAGCTGTTAGCAATACACAAATCAACCAACAGAGGGCAATTGAAGAGAGATTAGAATAAAGGTCGTCTTTATTTGAATTACTTAGCCCATAGCAATACACAGATCAACCAGCAGAGGGCATTTTCATTTGAGGAGAGATTAGAAGGAAGGCTTGCTTTAATTGAAAGTAAAACAATTGAAAGACACCTTGATAACAGAATCACCATGTGGAATAAGTTTTTTCTTGAAATGTATTGCATGCTTCAAAACAAGGTTTTGAAAGGGTGGTCATGGGGCTTAGATGAGGCATTGAAAAAGTGAATCCATATGGAAAGACAGTAGGTGTAAGCATTTCGGTATCGATTGGAATGGATACAATACTAAAGAAGTCCTCTGGGTGGATGTGCTACTAGACTGCTAGCTTGTAGATATTGAACAAGCATTAGGCTAATCTGGTGAACCATATGAGCCGCACTAGGTGATATGTTTAGTTCATACGTGATAAGAGGATGCAGGGTAGTATGTTTGAGTGGTTTGAGGATATCTAGGTTTGTGTATCCTATTTTGTATGTGTTTTACATGGTAATGTGTAATTTTTGTTTTCTTCTTCTTCTTCTTCTTCTTGGAGAATAGGCGAAGTCCACTGTCTGTAGTGTTGGTAAAAGAAGTTGTAGGAGGCATGACACTGTGATAGTCTTAGTAATGCAGATGTGGTGAGCTATTGAGATTGTTGTTCTTAATGTGTATGTTGGTGCAAGCCAATGAATTGTGAAAAGGTGCCCCAGAAGATTTGAAATGGGGCATGATGAAAAAAGCTGTGAGCAGGATATTGCCTCTGCTGCTACTTCTGTTCCTCTTCCTCCACCTCCACTACTGTCTCCCAGATTGCAAGAGTAAACTAAAGTCAAGAAAATGATGTAACTCTTGCAAGCTTCTATGATATTTCCAATGTAGTAAGTGTATAGCTGCAATGCATTGACATAGAAAACTAAAGAACAGTGCAGGGTTTATAAAAGTCTCACAGAAAACAAACCATGATATAGACACTCACTAGCTAAGGTATTGGTTGTTGACCTGAGCAACCATTTTAACTATTCTTTATAACTGTGCCTTTATAAAGGCATTTGCAGCTTCCACTTAGCCTGCAATGAGAAATTGCTACAATCACTGATTTGTAACAAAGTGCAACTCATCACCTGCAAGGATACTTTTAAAGAGTGAGACTTTTTTTCTGAGGGGTAGGTTCCAAGCCCCTGTCATTTTGATTGCTGTTTATAACTTGAAAATGTTTAATAAAGGCTGTATACAAAGCTGGGGAAAAGTCATACCAGGACAGGATGTAACAGTGAGTTAATGCAGGACAAAAGGGTACAAGAGATAGGAAGAACGAAATTGCTATACAAACATTTTTCATGGATAAATTTACATACTGCGGCGACGCCCCAGGGTTATTTTCTGCATGCAATGCACAGTAGCATTAGAACATAGAGAGCTGTTAGCAATACACAAATCAACCAACAGAGGGCAATTGAAGAGAGATTAGAATAAAGGTCGTCTTTATTTGAATTACTTAGCCCATAGCAATACACAGATCAACCAGCAGAGGGCATTTTCATTTGAGGAGAGATTAGAAGGAAGGCTTGCTTTAATTGAAAGTAAAACAATTGAAAGACACCTAAAAAACAGAATCACCATGTGGAATAAGTTTTTTCTTGAAATGTATTGCATGCTTCAAAACAAGGTTTTGAAAGGGTGGTCATGGGGCTTAGATGAGGCATTGAAAAAGTGAATCCATATGGAAAGACAGTAGGTGTAAGCATTTCGGTATCGATTGGAATGGATACAATACTAAAGAAGTCCTCTGGGTGGATGTGCTACTAGACTGCTAGCTTGTAGATATTGAACAAGCATTAGGCTAATCTGGTGAACCATATGAGCCGCACTAGGTGATATGTTTAGTTCATACGTGATAAGAGGATGCAGGGTAGTATGTTTGAGTGGTTTGAGGATATCTAGGTTTGTGTATCCTATTTTGTGTGTGTTTTACATGGTAATGTGTAATTTTTGTTTTCTTCTTCTTCTTCTTCTTGGAGAATAGGCGAAGTCCACTGTCTGTAGTGTTGGTAAAAGAAGTTGTAGGAGGCATGACACTGTGATAGTCTTAGTAATGCAGATGTGGTGAGCTATTGAGATTGTTGTTCTTAATGTGTATGTTGGTGCAAGCCAATGAATTGTGAAAAGGTGCCCCAGAAGATTTGAAATGGGGCATGATGAAAAAAGCTGTGAGCAGGATATTGCCTCTGCTGCTACTTCTGTTCCTCTTCCTCCACCTCCACTACTGTCTCCCAGATTGCAAGAGTAAACTAAAGTCAAGAAAATGATTTAACTCTTGCAAGTTTCTATGATATTTCCAATGTAGTAAGTGTATAGCTGCAATGCATTGACATAGAAAACTAAAGAACAGTGCAGGGTTTATAAAAGTCTCACAGAAAACCAACCATGATATAGACACTCACTAGCTAAGGTATTGGTTGTTGACCTGAGCAACCATTTCAACTATTCTTTATAACTGTGCCTTTAAAAAGGCAATTGCAGCTTCCACTTAGCCCGCAACGAGAAATTGCTACAATCACTGATTTGTAACAAAGTGCAACTCATCACCTGCAAGGAAACTTTTAAAAAGTGAGCCTTTTTTTCTGAGGGGTAGGTTCCAAGCCCCTGTCATTTTGATTGCTGTTTATAACTTGAAAATGTTTAATAAAGGCTGTATACAAAGCTGGGGAAAAGTCATATCAGGACAGGATGTGACAGTGAGTTGATGCAGGACAAAAGGGTACAAGAGATAGGAAGAACGAAATTGCTATACAAACATTTTTCATGGATAAATTTACATACTGCGGCGACGCCCCAGGGTTATTTTCTGCATGCAATGCACAGTAGCATTAGAACATAGAGAGCTGTTAGCAATACACAAATCAACCAACAGAGGGCAATTGAAGAGAGATTAGAATAAAGGTCGTCTTTATTTGAATTACTTAGCCCATAGCAATACACAGATCAACCAGCAGAGGGCATTTTCATTTGAGGAGAGATTAGAAGGAAGGCTTGCTTTAATTGAAAGTAAAACAATTGAAAGACACCTTGATAACAGAATCACCATGTGGAATAAGTTTTTTCTTGAAATGTATTGCATGCTTCAAAACAAGGTTTTGAAAGGGTGGTCATGGGGCTTAGATGAGGCATTGAAAAAGTGAATCCATATGGAAAGACAGTAGGTGTAAGCATTTCGGTATCGATTGGAATGGATACAATACTAAAGAAGTCCTCTGGGTGGATGTGCTACTAGACTGCTAGCTTGTAGATATTGAACAAGCATTAGGCTAATCTGGTGAACCATATGAGCCGCACTAGGTGATATGTTTAGTTCATACGTGATAAGAGGATGCAGGGTAGTATGTTTGAGTGGTTTGAGGATATCTAGGTTTGTGTATTCTATTTTGTGTGTGTTTTACATGGTAATGTGTAATTTTTGTTTTCTTCTTCTTCTTCTACTTCTTCTTCTTCTTGGAGAATAGGCGAAGTCCACTGTCTGTAGTGTTGGTAAAAGAAGTTGTAGGAGGCATGACACTGTGATAGTCTTAGTAATGCAGATGTGGTGAGCTATTGAGATTGTTGTTCTTAATGTGTATGTTGGTGCAAGCCAATGAATTGTGAAATGGGGCATGATGAAAAAAGCTGTGAGCAGGATATTGCCTCTGCTGCTACTTCTGTTCCTCTTCCTCCACCTCCACTACTGTCTCCCAGATTGCAAGAGTAAACTAAAGTCAAGAAAATGATGTAACTCTTGCAAGTTTCTATGATATTTCCAATGTAGTAAGTGTATAGCTGCGATGCATTGACATAGAAAACTAAAGAACAGTGCAGGGTTTATAAAAGTCTCACAGAAAACCAACCATGATATAGACACTCACTAGCTAAGGTATTGGTTGTTGACCTGAGCAAGAATTTCAACTATTCTTTATAACCGTGCCTTTAAAAAGGCATTTGCAGCTTCCACTTAGCATGCAATGAGAAATTGCTACAATCACTGATTTGTAACAAAGTGCAACTCATCACCTGCAAGGAAACTTTTAAAGGGTGAGCCTTTTTTTCTGAGGGGTAGGTTCCAAGCCCCTGTCATTTTGATTGCTGTTTATAACTTGAAAATGTTTAATAAAGGCTGTATACAAAGCTGGGGAAAAGTCATACCAGGACAGGTTGTAACAGTGAGTTGATGCAGGACAAAAGGGTACAAGAGATAGGAAGAACGAAATTGCTATACAAACATTTTTCATGGATAAATTTACATACTGCGGCGACGCCCCAGGGTTATTTTCTGCATGCAATGCACAGTAGCATTAGAACATAGAGAGCTGTTAGCAATACACAAATCAACCAACAGAGGGCAATTGAAGAGAGATTAGAATAAAGGTCGTCTTTATTTGAATTACTTAGCCCATAGCAATACACAGATCAACCAGCAGAGGGCATTTTCATTTGAGGAGAGATTAGAAGGAAGGCTTGCTTTAATTGAAAGTAAAACAATTGAAAGACACCTTGATAACAGAATCACCATGTGGAATAAGTTTTTTCTTGAAATGTATTGCATGCTTCAAAACAAGGTTTTGAAAGGGTGGTCATGGGGCTTAGATGAGGCATTGAAAAAGTGAATCCATATGGAAAGACAGTAGGTGTAAGCATTTCGGTATCGATTGGAATGGATACAATACTAAAGAAGTCCTCTGGGTGGATGTGCTACTAGACTGCTAGCTTGTAGATATTGAACAAGCATTAGGCTAATCTGGTGAACCATATGAGCCGCACTAGGTGATATGTTTAGTTCATACGTGATAAGAGGATGCAGGGTAGTATGTTTGAGTGGTTTGAGGATATCTAGGTTTGTGTATCCTATTTTGTATGTGTTTTACATGGTAATGTGTAATTTTTGTTTTCTTCTTCTTCTTCTTCTTCTTGGAGAATAGGCGAAGTCCACTGTCTGTAGTGTTGGTAAAAGAAGTTGTAGGAGGCATGACACTGTGATAGTCTTAGTAATGCAGATGTGGTGAGCTATTGAGATTGTTGTTCTTAATGTGTATGTTGGTGCAAGCCAATGAATTGTGAAAAGGTGCCCCAGAAGATTTGAAATGGGGCATGATGAAAAAAGCTGTGAGCAGGATATTGCCTCTGCTGCTACTTCTGTTCCTCTTCCTCCACCTCCACTACTGTCTCCCAGATTGCAAGAGTAAACTAAAGTCAAGAAAATGATGTAACTCTTGCAAGCTTCTATGATATTTCCAATGTAGTAAGTGTATAGCTGCAATGCATTGACATAGAAAACTAAAGAACAGTGCAGGGTTTATAAAAGTCTCACAGAAAACAAACCATGATATAGACACTCACTAGCTAAGGTATTGGTTGTTGACCTGAGCAACCATTTTAACTATTCTTTATAACTGTGCCTTTATAAAGGCATTTGCAGCTTCCACTTAGCCTGCAATGAGAAATTGCTACAATCACTGATTTGTAACAAAGTGCAACTCATCACCTGCAAGGATACTTTTAAAGAGTGAGACTTTTTTTCTGAGGGGTAGGTTCCAAGCCCCTGTCATTTTGATTGCTGTTTATAACTTGAAAATGTTTAATAAAGGCTGTATACAAAGCTGGGGAAAAGTCATACCAGGACAGGATGTAACAGTGAGTTAATGCAGGACAAAAGGGTACAAGAGATAGGAAGAACGAAATTGCTATACAAACATTTTTCATGGATAAATTTACATACTGCGGCGACGCCCCAGGGTTATTTTCTGCATGCAATGCACAGTAGCATTAGAACATAGAGAGCTGTTAGCAATACACAAATCAACCAACAGAGGGCAATTGAAGAGAGATTAGAATAAAGGTCGTCTTTATTTGAATTACTTAGCCCATAGCAATACACAGATCAACCAGCAGAGGGCATTTTCATTTGAGGAGAGATTAGAAGGAAGGCTTGCTTTAATTGAAAGTAAAACAATTGAAAGACACCTTAAAAACAGAATCACCATGTGGAATAAGTTTTTTCTTGAAATGTATTGCATGCTTCAAAACAAGGTTTTGAAAGGGTGGTCATGGGGCTTAGATGAGGCATTGAAAAAGTGAATCCATATGGAAAGACAGTAGGTGTAAGCATTTCGGTATCGATTGGAATGGATACAATACTAAAGAAGTCCTCTGGGTGGATGTGCTACTAGACTGCTAGCTTGTAGATATTGAACAAGCATTAGGCTAATCTGGTGAACCATATGAGCCGCACTAGGTGATATGTTTAGTTCATACGTGATAAGAGGATGCAGGGTAGTATGTTTGAGTGGTTTGAGGATATCTAGGTTTGTGTATCCTATTTTGTGTGTGTTTTACATGGTAATGTGTAATTTTTGTTTTCTTCTTCTTCTTCTTCTTGGAGAATAGGCGAAGTCCACTGTCTGTAGTGTTGGTAAAAGAAGTTGTAGGAGGCATGACACTGTGATAGTCTTAGTAATGCAGATGTGAGCTATTGAGATTGTTGTTCTTAATGTGTATGTTGGTGCAAGCCAATGAATTGTGAAAAGGTGCCCCAGAAGATTTGAAATGGGGCATGATGAAAAAATCTGTGAGCAGGATATTGCCTCTGCTGCTACTTCTGTTCCTCTTCCTCCACCTCCACTACTGTCTCCCAGATTGCAAGAGTAAACTAAAGTCAAGAAAATGATTTAACTCTTGCAAGTTTCTATGATATTTCCAATGTAGTAAGTGTATAGCTGCAATGCATTGACATAGAAAACTAAAGAACAGTGCAGGGTTTATAAAAGTCTCACAGAAAACCAACCATGATATAGACACTCACTAGCTAAGGTATTGGTTGTTGACCTGAGCAACCATTTCAACTATTCTTTATAACTGTGCCTTTAAAAAGGCAATTGCAGCTTCCACTTAGCCCGCAATGAGAAATTGCTACAATCACTGATTTGTAACAAAGTGCAACTCATCACCTGCAAGGAAACTTTTAAAGAGTGAGCCTTTTTTTCTGAGGGGTAGGTTCCAAGCCCCTGTCATTTTGATTGCTGTTTATAACTTGAAAATGTTTAATAAAGGCTGTATACAAAGCTGGGGAAAAGTCATACCAGGACAGGATGTGACAGTGAGTTGATGCAGGACAAAAGGGTACAAGAGATAGGAAGAACAAAATTGCTATACAAACATTTTTCATGGATAAATTTACATACTGCGGCGACGCCCCAGGGTTATTTTCTGCATGCAATGCACAGTAGCATTAGAACATAGAGAGCTGTTAGCAATACACAAATCAACCAACAGAGGGCAATTGAAGAGAGATTAGAATAAAGGTCGTCTTTATTTGAATTACTTAGCCCATAGCAATACACAGATCAACCAGCAGAGGGCATTTTCATTTGAGGAGAGATTAGAAGGAAGGCTTGCTTTAATTGAAAGTAAAACAATTGAAAGACACCTTGATAACAGAATCACCATGTGGAATAAGTTTTTTCTTGAAATGTATTGCATGCTTCAAAACAAGGTTTTGAAAGGGTGGTCATGGGGCTTAGATGAGGCATTGAAAAAGTGAATCCATATGGAAAGACAGTAGGTGTAAGCATTTCGGTATCGATTGGAATGGATACAATACTAAAGAAGTCCTCTGGGTGGATGTGCTACTAGACTGCTAGCTTGTAGATATTGAACAAGCATTAGGCTAATCTGGTGAACCATATGAGCCGCACTAGGTGATATGTTTAGTTCATACGTGATAAGAGGATGCAGGGTAGTATGTTTGAGTGGTTTGAGGATATCTAGGTTTGTGTATCCTATTTTGTATGTGTTTTACATGGTAATGTGTAATTTTTGTTTTCTTCTTCTTCTTCTTCTTCTTCTTGGAGAATAGGCGAAGTCCACTGTCTGTAGTGTTGGTAAAAGAAGTTGTAGGAGGCATGACACTGTGATAGTCTTAGTAATGCAGATGTGGTGAGCTATTGAGATTGTTGTTCTTAATGTGTATGTTGGTGCAAGCCAATGAATTGTGAAAAGGTGCCCCAGAAGATTTGAAATGGGGCATGATGAAAAAAGCTGTGAGCAGGATATTGCCTCTGCTGCTACTTCTGTTCCTCTTCCTCCACCTCCACTACTGTCTCCCAGATTGCAAGAGTAAACTAAAGTCAAGAAAATGATGTAACTCTTGCAAGCTTCTATGATATTTCCAATGTAGTAAGTGTATAGCTGCAATGCATTGACATAGAAAACTAAAGAACAGTGCAGGGTTTATAAAAGTCTCACAGAAAACCAACCATGATATAGACACTCACTAGCTAAGGTATTGGTTGTTGACCTGAGCAACCATTTCAACTATTCTTTATAACTGTGCCTTTAAAAAGGCAATTGCAGCTTCCACTTAGCCCGCAATGAGAAATTGCTACAATCACTGATTTGTAACAAAGTGCAACTCATCACCTGCAAGGAAACTTTTAAAGAGTGAGCCTTTTTTTTCTGAGGGGTAGGTTCCAAGCCCCTGTCATTTTGATTGCTGTTTATAACTTGAAAATGTTTAATAAAGGCTGTATACAAAGCTGGGGAAAAGTCATACCAGGACAGGATGTGACAGTGAGTTGATGCAGGACAAAAGGGTACAAGAGATAGGAAGAACGAAATTGCTATACAAACATTTTTCATGGATAAATTTACATACTGCGGCGACGCCCCAGGGTTATTTTCTGCATGCAATGCACAGTAGCATTAGAACATAGAGAGCTGTTAGCAATACACAAATCAACCAACAGAGGGCAATTGAAGAGAGATTAGAATAAAGGTCGTCTTTATTTGAATTACTTAGCCCATAGCAATACACAGATCAACCAGCAGAGGGCATTTTCATTTGAGGAGAGATTAGAAGGAAGGCTTGCTTTAATTGAAAGTAAAACAATTGAAAGACACCTTGATAACAGAATCACCATGTGGAATAAGTTTTTTCTTGAAATGTATTGCATGCTTCAAAACAAGGTTTTGAAAGGGTGGTCATGGGGCTTAGATGAGGCATTGAAAAAGTGAATCCATATGGAAAGACAGTAGGTGTAAGCATTTCGGTATCGATTGGAATGGATACAATACTAAAGAAGTCCTCTGGGTGGATGTGCTACTAGACTGCTAGCTTGTAGATATTGAACAAGCATTAGGCTAATCTGGTGAACCATATGAGCCGCACTAGGTGATATGTTTAGTTCATACGTGATAAGAGGATGCAGGGTAGTATGTTTGAGTGGTTTGAGGATATCTAGGTTTGTGTATCCTATTTTGTGTGTGTTTTACATGGTAATGTGTAATTTTTGTTTTCTTCTTCTTCTTCTTCTTCTTCTTCTTCTTCTTCTTCTTGGAGAATAGGCGAAGTCCACTGTCTGTAGTGTTGGTAAAAGAAGTTGTAGGAGGCATGACACTGTGATAGTCTTAGTAATGCAGATGTGGTGAGCTATTGAGATTGTTGTTCTTAATGTGTATGTTGGTGCAAGCCAATGAATTGTGAAAAGGTGCCCCAGAAGATTTGAAATGGGGCATGATGAAAAAAGCTGTGAGCAGGATATTGCCTCTGCTGCTACTTCTGTTCCTCTTCCTCCACCTCCACTACTGTCTCCCAGATTGCAAGAGTAAACTAAAGTCAAGAAAATGATTTAACTCTTGCAAGTTTCTATGATATTTCCAATGTAGTAAGTGTATAGCTGCAATGCATTGACATAGAAAACTAAAGAACAGTGCAGGGTTTATAAAAGTCTCACAGAAAACCAACCATGATATAGACACTCACTAGCTAAGGTATTGGTTGTTGACCTGAGCAAGAATTTCAACTATTCTTTATAACCGTGCCTTTAAAAAGGCATTTGCAGCTTCCACTTAGCATGCAATGAGAAATTGCTACAATCACTGATTTGTAACAAAGTGCAACTCATCACCTGCAAGGAAACTTTTAAAGAGTGAGCCTTTTTTTCTGAGGGGTAGGTTCCAAGCCCCTGTCATTTTGATTGCTGTTTATAACTTGAAAATGTTTAATAAAGGCTGTATACAAAGCTGGGGAAAAGTCATACCAGGACAGGTTGTAACAGTGAGTTGATGCAGGACAAAAGGGTACAAGAGATAGGAAGAACGAAATTGCTATACAAACATTTTTCATGGATAAATTTACATACTGCGGCGACGCCCCAGGGTTATTTTCTGCATGCAATGCACAGTAGCATTAGAACATAGAGAGCTGTTAGCAATACACAAATCAACCAACAGAGGGCAATTGAAGAGAGATTAGAATAAAGGTCGTCTTTAAATTTGAATTACTTAGCCCATAGCAATACACAGATCAACCAGCAGAGGGCATTTTCATTTGAGGAGAGATTAGAAGGAAGGCTTGCTTTAATTGAAAGTAAAACAATTGAAAGACACCTTGATAACAGAATCACCATGTGGAATAAGTTTTTTCTTGAAATGTATTGCATGCTTCAAAACAAGGTTTTGAAAGGGTGGTCATGGGGCTTAGATGAGGCATTGAAAAAGTGAATCCATATGGAAAGACAGTAGGTGTAAGCATTTCGGTATCGATTGGAATGGATACAATACTAAAGAAGTCCTCTGGGTGGATGTGCTACTAGACTGCTAGCTTGTAGATATTGAACAAGCATTAGGCTAATCTGGTGAACCATATGAGCCGCACTAGGTGATATGTTTAGTTCATACGTGATAAGAGGATGCAGGGTAGTATGTTTGAGTGGTTTGAGGATATCTAGGTTTGTGTATCCTATTTTGTGTGTGTTTTACATGGTAATGTGTAATTTTTGTTTTCTTCTTCTTCTTCTTGGAGAATAGGCGAAGTCCACTGTCTGTAGTGTTGGTAAAAGAAGTTGTAGGAGGCATGACACTGTGATAGTCTTAGTAATGCAGATGTGGTGAGCTATTGAGATTGTTGTTCTTAATGTGTATGTTGGTGCAAGCCAATGAATTGTGACAAGGTGCCCCAGAAGATTTGAAATGGGGCATGATGAAAAAAGCTGTGAGCAGGATATTGCCTCTGCTGCTACTTCTGTTCCTCTTCCTCCACCTCCACTACTGTCTCCCAGATTGCAAGAGTAAACTAAAGTCAAGAAAATGATGTAACTCTTGCAAGTTTCTATGATATTTCCAATGTAGTAAGTGTATAGCTGCAATGCATTGACATAGAAAACTAAAGAACAGTGCAGGGTTTATAAAAGTCTCACAGAAAACCAACCATGATATAGACACTCACTAGCTAAGGTATTGGTTGTTGACCTGAGCAACCATTTCAACTATTCTTTATAACTGTGCCTTTAAAAAGGCATTTGCAGCTTCCACTTAGCCTGCAATGAGAAATTGCTACAATCACTGATTTGTAACAAAGTGCAACTCATCACCTGCAAGGAAACTTTTAAAGAGTGAGCCTTTTTTTCTGAGGGGTAGGTTCCAAGCCCCTGTCATTTTGATTGCTGTTTATAACTTGAAAATGTTTAATAAAGGCTGTATACAAAGCTGGGGAAAAGTCATACCAGGACAGGATGTAACAGTGAGTTGATGCAGGACAAAAGGGTACAAGAGATAGGAAGAACGAAATTGCTATACAAACATTTTTCATGGATAAATTTACATACTGCGGCGACGCCCCAGGGTTATTTTCTGCATGCAATGCACAGTAGCATTAGAACATAGAGAGCTGTTAGCAATACACAAATCAACCAACAGAGGGCAATTGAAGAGAGATTAGAATAAAGGTCGTCTTTATTTGAATTACTTAGCCCATAGCAATACACAGATCAACCAGCAGAGGGCATTTTCATTTGAGGAGAGATTAGAAGGAAGGCTTGCTTTAATTGAAAGTAAAACAATTGAAAGACACCTTGATAACAGAATCACCATGTGGAATAAGTTTTTTCTTGAAATGTATTGCATGCTTCAAAACAAGGTTTTGAAAGGGTGGTCATGGGGCTTAGATGAGGCATTGAAAAAGTGAATCCATATGGAAAGACAGTAGGTGTAAGCATTTTGGTATCGATTGGAATGGATACAATACTAAAGAAGTCCTCTGGGTGGATGTGCTACTAGACTGCTAGCTTGTAGATATTGAACAAGCATTAGGCTAATCTGGTGAACCATATGAGCCGCTCTAGGAGATATGTTTAGTTCATACGTGATAAGAGGATGCAGAGTAGTATGTTTGAGTGGTTTGAGGATATCTAGGTTTGTGTATCCTATTTTGTGTGTGTTTTACATGGTAATGTGTAATTTTTGTTTACTTCTTCTTCTTCTTGGAGAATAGGCGAAGTCCACTGTCTGTAGTGTTGGTAAAAGAAGTTGTAGGAGGCATGACACTGTGATAGTCTTAGTAATGCAGATGTGGTGAGCTATTGAGATTGTTGTTCTTAATGTGTATGTTGGTGCAAGCCAATGAATTGTGAAAAGGTGCCCCAGAAGATTTGAAATGGGGCATGATGAAAAAAGCTGTGAGCAGGATATTGCCTCTGCTGCTACTTCTGTTCCTCTTCCGCCACCTCCACTACTGTCTCCCAGATTGCAAGAGTAAACTAAAGTCAAGAAAATGATGTAACTCTAGCAAGTTTCTATGATATTTCCAATGTAGTAAGTGTATAGCTGCAATGCATTGACATAGAAAACTAAAGAACAGTGCAGGGTTTATAAAAGTCTCACAGAAAACCAACCATGATATAGACACTCACTAGCTACAGTATTGGTTGTGGACCTGAGCAACCATTTCAACTATTCTTTATAACTGTGCCTTTAAAAAGGCATTTGCAGCTTCCACTTAGCCCGCAATGAGAAATTGCTACAATCACTGATTTGTAACAAAGTGCAACTCATCACCTGCAAGGAAACTTTTAAAGAGTGAGCCTTTTTTTCTGAGGGGTAGGTTCCAAGCCCCTGTCATTTTGATTGCTGTTTATAACTTGAAAATGTTTAATAAAGGCTGTATACAAAGCTGGGGAAAAGTCATACCAGGACAGGATGTAACAGTGAGTTAATGCAGGACAAAAGGGTACAAAAGATAGGAAGAACGAAATTGCTATACAAACATTTTTCATGGATCAATTTACATACTGCGGCGACGCCCCAGGGTTATTTTCTGCATGCAATGCACAGTAGCATTAGAACATAGAGAGCTGTTAGCAATACACAAATCAACCAACAGAGGGCAATTGAAGAGAGATTAGAATAAAGGTCGTCTTTATTTGAATTACTTAGCCCATAGCAATACACAGATCAACCAGCAGAGGGCATTTTCATTTGAGGAGAGATTAGAAGGAAGGCTTGCCTTAATTGAAAGTAAAACAATTGAAAGACACCTTGATAACAGAATCACCATGTGGAATAAGTTTTTTTCTTGAAATGTATTGCATGCTTCAAAACAAGGTTTTGAAAGGGTGGTCATGGGGCTTAGATGAGGCATTGAAAAAGTGAATCCATATGGAAAGACAGTAGGTGTAAGCATTTCGGTATCGATTGGAATGGATACAATACTAAAGAAGTCCTCTGGGTGGATGTGCTACTAGACTGCTAGCTTGTAGATATTGAACAAGCATTAGGCTAATCTGGTGAACCATATGAGCCGCACTAGGTGATATGTTTAGTTCATACGTGATAAGAGGATGCAGGGTAGTATGTTTGAGTGGTTTGAGGATATCTAGGTTTGTGTATCCTATTTTGTGTGTGTTTTACATGGTAATGTGTAATTTTTGTTTTCTTCTTCTTCTTCTTGGAGAATAGGCGAAGTCCACTGTCTGTAGTGTTGGTAAAAGAAGTTGTAGGAGGCATGACACTGTGATAGTCTTAGTAATGCAGATGTGGTGAGCTATTGAGATTGTTGTTCTTAATGTGTATGTTGGTGCAAGCCAATGAATTGTGAAAAGGTGCCCCAGAAGATTTGAAATGGGGCTTGATGAAAAAAGCTGTGAGCAGGATATTGCCTCTGCTGCTACTTCTGTTCCTCTTCCTCCACCTCCACTACTGTCTCCCAGATTGCAAGAGTAAACTAAAGTCAAGAAAATGATGTAACTCTTGCACGTTTCTATGATATTTCCAATGTAGTAAGTGTATAGCTGCAATGCATTGACATAAAAAACTAGAGAACAGTGCAGGGTTTATAAAAGTCTCACAGACAACCAACCATGAAATAGACACTCACTAGCTAAGGTATTGGTTGTTGACCTGAGCAACCATTTCAACTATTCTTTATAACTGTGCCTTTAAAAAGGCAATTGCAGCTTCCACTTAGCCCACAATGAGAAATTGCTACAATCACTGATTTGTAACAAAGTGCAACTCATCACCTGCAAGTAAACTTTTAAAGAGTGAGCCTTTTTTTCTGAGGGGTAGGTTCCAAGCCCCTGTCATTTTGATTGCTGTTTATAACTTGAAAATGTTTAATAAAGGCTGTATACAAAGCTGGGGAAAAGTCATACCAGGACAGGATGTAACAGTGAGTTGATGCAGGACAAAAGGGTACAAGAGATAGGAAGAACGAAATTGCTATACAAACATTTTTCATGGATAAATTTACATACTGCGGCGACGCCCCAGGGTTATTTTCTGCATGCAATGCACAGTAGCATTAGAACATAGAGAGCTGTTAGCAATACACAAATCAACCAACAGAGGGCAATTGAAGAGAGATTAGAATAAAGGTCGTCTTTATTTGAATTACTTAGCCCATAGCAATACACAGATCAACCAGCAGAGGGCATTTTCATTTGAGGAGAGATTAGAAGGAAGGCTTGCTTTAATTGAAAGTAAAACAATTGAAAGACACCTTGATAACAGAATCACCATGTGGAATAAGTTTTTTCTTGAAATGTATTGCATGCTTCAAAACAAGGTTTTGAAAGGGTGGTCATGGGGCTTAGATGAGGCATTGAAAAAGTGAATCCATATGGAAAGACAGTAGGTGTAAGCATTTCGGTATCGATTGGAATGGATACAATACTAAAGAAGTCCTCTGGGTGGATGTGCTACTAGACTGCTAGCTTGTAGATATTGAACAAGCATTAGGCTAATCTGGTGAACCATATGAGCCGCACTAGGTGATATGTTTAGTTCATACGTGATAAGAGGATGCAGGGTAGTATGTTTGAGTGGTTTGAGGATATCTAGGTTTGTGTATCCTATTTTGTGTGTGTTTTACATGGTAATGTGTAATTTTTGTTTTCTTTTTCTTCGTCTTCTTCTTCTTCTTCTTCTTCTTGGAGAATAGGCGAAGTCCACTGTCTGTAGTGTTGGTAAAAGAAGTTGTAGGAGGCATGACACTGTGATAGTCTTAGTAATGCAGATGTGGTGAGCTATTGAGATTGTTGTTCTTAATGTGTATGTTGGTGCAAGCCAATGAATTGTGAAAAGGTGCCCCAGAAGATTTGAAATGGGGCATGATGAAAAAAGCTGTGAGCAGGATATTGCCTCTGCTGCTACTTCTGTTCCTCTTCCTCCACCTCCACTACTGTCTCCCAGATTGCAAGAGTAAACTAAAGTCAAGAAAATGATGTAACTCTTGCAAGTTTCTATGATATTTCCAATGTAGTAAGTGTATAGCTGCAATGCATTGACATAGAAAACTAAAGAACAGTGCAGGGTTTATAAAAGTCTCACAGAAAACCAACCATTATATAGACACTCACTAGCTAAGGTATTGGTTGTTGACCTGAGCAACCATTTCAACTATTCTTTATAACTGTGCCTTTAAAAAGGCAATTGCAGCTTCCACTTAGCCCGCAATGAGAAATTGCTACAATCACTGATTTGTAACAAAGTGCAACTCATCACCTGCAAGGAAACTTTTAAAGAGTGAGCCTTTTTTTCTGAGGGGTAGGTTCCAAGCCCCTGTCATTTTGATTGCTGTTTATAACTTGAAAATGTTTAATAAAGGCTGTATACAAAGCTGGGGAAAAGTCATACCAGGACAGGATGTAACAGTGAGTTGATGCAGGACAAAAGGGTACAAGAGATAGGAAGAACGAAATTGCTATACAAACATTTTTCATGGATAAATTTACATACTGCGGCGACGCCCCAGGGTTATTTTCTGCATGCAATGCACAGTAGCATTAGAACATAGAGAGCTGTTAGCAATACACAAATCAACCAACAGAGGGCAATTGAAGAGAGATTAGAATAAAGGTCGTCTTTTTTTTAATTACTTAGCCCATAGCAATACACAGATCAACCAGCAGAGGGCATTTTCATTTGAGGAGAGATTAGAAGGAAGGCTTGCTTTAATTGAAAGTAAAACAATTGAAAGACACCTTGATAACAGAATCACCATGTGGAATAAGTTTTTTCTTGAAATGTATTGCATGCTTCAAAACAAGGTTTTGAAAGGGTGGTCATGGGGCTTAGATGAGGCATTGAAAAAGTGAATCCATATGGAAAGACAGTAGGTGTAAGCATTTCGGTATCGATTGGAATGGATACAATACTAAAGAAGTCCTCTGGGTGGATGTGCTACTAGACTGCTAGCTTGTAGATATGGAACAAGCATTAGGCTAATCTGGTGAACCATATGAGCCGCACTAGGTGATATGTTTAGTTCATACGTGATAAGAGGATGCAGGGTAGTATGTTTGAGTGGTTTGAGGATATCTAGGTTTGTGTATCCTATTTTGTGTGTGTTTTACATGGTAATGTGTAATTTTTGTTTACTTCTTCTTCTTCTTGGAGAATAGGCGAAGTCCACTGTCTGTAGTGTTGGTAAAAGAAGTTGTAGGAGGCATGACACTGTGATAGTCTTAGTAATGCAGATGTGGTGAGCTATTGAGATTGTTGTTCTTAATGTGTATGTTGGTGCAAGCCAATGAATTGTGAAAAGGTGCCCCAGAAGATTTGAAATGGGGCATGATGAAAAAAGCTGTGAGCAGGATATTGCCTCTGCTGCTACTTCTGTTCCTCTTCCTCCACCTCCACTACTGTCTCCCAGATTGCAAGAGTAAACTAAAGTCAAGAAAATGATGTAACTCTTGCAAGTTTCTATGATATTTCCAATGTAGTAAGTGTATAGCTGCAATGCATTGACATAGAAAACTAAAGAACAGTGCAGGGTTTATAAAAGTCTCACAGAAAACCAACCATGTTATAGACACTCACTAGCTAAGGTATTGGTTGTTGACCTGAGCAACCATTTCAACTATTCTTTATAACTGTGCCTTTAAAAAGGCATTTGCAGCTTCCACTTAGCCCGCAATGAGAAATTGCTACAATCACTGATTTGTAACAAAGTGCAACTCATCATCTGCAAGGAAACTTTTAAAGAGTGAGCCTTTTTTTCTGAGGGGTAGGTTCCAAGCCCCTGTCATTTTGATTGCTGTTTATAATTTGAAAATGTTTAATAAAGGCTGTATACAAAGCTGGGGAAAAGTCATACCAGGACAGGATGTAACAGTGAGTTAATGCAGGACAAAAGGGTACAAGAGATAGGAAGAACGAAATTGCTATACAAACATTTTTCATGGATAAATTTACATACTGCGGCGACGCCCCCGGGTTATTTTCTGCATGCAATGCACAGTAGCATTAGAACATAGAGAGCTGTTAGCAATACACAAATCAACCAACAGAGGGCAATTGAAGAGAGATTAGAATAAAGGTCGTCTTTATTTGAATTACTTAGCCCATAGCAATACACAGATCAACCAGCAGAGGGCATTTTCATTTGAGGAGAGATTAGAAGGAAGGCTTGCTTTAATTGAAAGTAAAACAATTGAAAGACACCTTGATAACAGAATCACCATGTGGAATAAGTTTTTTCTTGAAATGTATTGCATGCTTCAAAACAAGGTTTTGAAAGGGTGGTCATGGGGCATAGATGAGGCATTGAAAAAGTGAATCCATATGGAAAGACAGTAGGTGTAAGCATTTCGGTATCGATTGGAATGGATACAATACTAAAGAAGTCCTCTGGGTGGATGTGCTACTAGACTGCTAGCTTGTAGATATTGAACAAGCATTAGGCTAATCTGGTGAACCATATGAGCCGCACTAGGTGATATGTTTAGTTCATACGTGATAAGAGGATGCAGGGTAGTATGTTTGAGTGGTTTGAGGATATCTAGGTTTGTGTATCCTATTTTGTGTGTGTTTTACATGGTAATGTGTAATTTTTGTTTTCTTCTTCTTCTTCTTCTTGGAGAATAGGCGAAGTCCACTGTCTGTAGTGTTGGTAAAAGAAGTTGTAGGAAGCATGACACTGTGATAGTCTTAGTAATGCAGATGTGGTGAACTATTGAGATTGTTGTTCTTAATGTGTATGTTGGTGCAAGCCAATGAATTGTGAAAAGGTGCCCCAGAAGATTTGAAATGGGGCTTGATGAAAAAAGCTGTGAGCAGGATATTGCCTCTGCTGCTACTTCTGTTCCTCTTCCTCCACCTCCACTACTGTCTCCCAGATTGCAAGAGTAAACTAAAGTCAAGAAAATGATGTAACTCTTACAAGTTTCTATGATATTTCCAATGTAGTAAGTGTATAGCTGCAATGCATTGACATAAAAAACTAGAGAACAGTGCAGGGTTTATTAAAGTCTCACAGAAAACCAACCATGATATAGACACTCACTAGCTAAGGTATTGGTTGTTGACCTGAGCAACCATTTCAACTATTCTTTATAACTGTGCCTTTAAAAAGGCATTTGCAGCTTCCACTTAGCCTGCAATGAGAAATTGCTACAATCACTGATTTGTAACAAAGTGCAACTCATCACCTGCAAGGAAACTTTTAAAGAGTGAGCCTTTTTTTCTGAGGGGTAGGTTCCAAGCCCCTGTCATTTTGATTGCTGTTTATAACTTGAAAATGTTTAATAAAGGCTGTATACAAAGCTGGGGAAAAGTCATACCAGGACAGGATGTAACAGTGAGTTGATGCAGGACAAAAGGGTACAAGAGATAGGAAGAACGAAATTGCTATACAAACATTTTTCATGGATAAATTTACATACTGCGGCGACGCCCCAGGGTTATTTTCTGCATGCAATGCACAGTAGCATTAGAGCATAGAGAGCTGTTAGCAATACACAAATCAACCAACAGAGGGCAATTGAAGAGAGATTAGAATAAAGGTCGTCTTTATATTTGAATTACTTAGCCAATAGCAATACACAGATCAACCAGCAGAGGGCATTTTCATTTGAGGAGAGATTAGAAGGAAGGCTTGCTTTAATTGAAAGTAAAACAATTGAAAGACACCTTGATAACAGAATCACCATGTGGAATAAGTTTTTTCTTGAAATGTATTGCATGCTTCAAAACAAGGTTTTGAAAGGGTGGTCATGGGGCTTAGATGAGGCATTGAAAAAGTGAATCCATATGGAAAGACAGTAGGTGTAAGCATTTCGGTATCGATTGGAATGGATACAATACTAAAGAAGTCCTCTGGGTGGATGTGCTACTAGACTGCTAGCTTGTAGATATTGAACAAGCATTAGGCTAATCTGGTGAACCATATGAGCCGCACTAGGTGATATGTTTAGTTCATACGTGATAAGAGGATGCAGGGTAGTATGTTTGAGTGGTTTGAGGATATCTAGGTTTGTGTATCCTATTTTGTGTGTGTTTTACATGGTAATGTGTAATTTTTGTTTTCTTCTTCTTCTTCTTGGAGAATAGGCGAAGTCCACTGTCTGTAGTGTTGGTAAAAGAAGTTGTAGGAGGCATGACACTGTGATAGTCTTAGTAATGCAGATGTGGTGAGCTATTGAGATTGTTGTTCTTAATGTGTACGTTGGTGCAAGCCAATGAATTGTGAAAAGGTGCCCCAGAAGATTTGAAATGGGGCATGATGAAAAAAGCTGTGAGCAGGATATTGCCTCTGCTGCTACTTCTGTTCCTCTTCCTCCACCTCCACTACTGTCTCCCAGATTGCAAGAGTAAACTAAAGTCAAGAAAATGATGTAACTCTTGCAAGTTTCTATGATATTTCCAATGTAGTAAATGTATAGCTGCTAAGCATTGACATAGAAAACTAAAGAACAGTGCAGGGTTTATAAAAGTCTCACAGAAAACCAACCATGATATAGACACTCACTAGCTAAGGTATTGGTTGTTGACCTGAGCAACCATTTCAACTATTCTTTATAACTGTGCCTTTAAAAAGGCATTTGCAGCTTCCACTTAGCCCGCAATGAGAAATTGCTACAATCACTGATTTGTAACAAAGTGCAACTCATCACCAGCAAGGAAACTTTTAAAGAGTGAGCCTTTTTTTCTGAGGGGTAGGTTCCAAGCCCCTGTCATTTTGATTGCTGTTTATAACTTGAAAATGTTTAATAAAGGCTGTATACAAAGCTGG
Source organism: Pelobates fuscus (assembly GCF_036172605.1). NCBI lineage: Eukaryota > Metazoa > Chordata > Amphibia > Anura > Pelobatidae > Pelobates > Pelobates fuscus. The sequence continues at coordinate 321,724,190 of NC_086317.1, read as the reverse complement.
GGAAAAGTCATACCAGGACAGGATGTAACAGTGAGTTAATGCAGGACAAAAGGGTACAAGAGATAGGAAGAACGAAATTGCTATACAAACATTTTTCATGGATAAATTTACATACTGCGGCGACGCCCCAGGGTTATTTTCTGCATGCAATGCACAGTAGCATTAGAACATAGAGAGCTGTTAGCAATACACAAATCAACCAACAGAGGGCAATTGAAGAGAGATTAGAATAAAGGTCGTCTTTATTTGAATTACTTAGCCCATAGCAATACACAGATCAACCAGCAGAGGGCATTTTCATTTGAGGAGAGATTAGAAGGAAGGCTTGCTTTAATTGAAAGTAAAACAATTGAAAGACACCTTGATAACAGAATCACCATGTGGAATAAGTTTTTTCTTGAAATGGATTGCATGCTTCAAAACAAGGTTTTGAAAGGGTGGTCATGGGGCTTAGATGAGGCATTGAAAAAGTGAATCCATATGGAAAGACAGTAGGTGTAAGCATTTCGGTATCGATTGGAATGGATACAATACTAAAGAAGTCCTTTGGGTGGATGTGCTACTAGACTGCTAGCTTGTAGATATTGAACAAGCATTAGGCTAATCTGGTGAACCATATGAGCCGCACTAGGTGATATGTTTAGTTCATACGTGATAAGAGGATGCAGGGTAGTATGTTTGAGTGGTTTGAGGATATCTAGGTTTGTGTATCCTATTTTGTGTGTGTTTTACATGGTAATGTGTAATTTTTGTTTTCTTCTTCTTCTTCTTGGAGAATAGGCGAAGTCCACTGTCTGTAGTGTTGGTAAAAGAAGTTGTAGGAGGCATGACACTGTGATAGTCTTAGTAATGCAGATGTGGTGAGCTATTGAGATTGTTGTTCTTAATGTGTATGTTGGTGCAAGCCAATGAATTGTGAAAAGGTGCCCCAGAAGATTTGAAATGGGGCATGATGAAAAAAGCTGTGAGCAGGATATTGCCTCTGCTGCTACTTCTGTTCCTCTTCCTCCACCTCCACTACGGTCTCCCAGATTGCAAGAGTAAACTAAAGTCAAGAAAATGATGTAACTCTTGCAAGTTTCTATGATATTTCCAATGTAGTAAGTGTATAGCTGCAATGCATTGACATAGAAAACTAGACAACAGTGCAGGGTTTATAAAAGTCTCACAGACAACCAACCATGATATAGACACTGACTAGCTAAGGTATTGGTTGTTGACCTGAGCAACAATTTCAACTATTATATATAACTGTGTCTTTAAAAAGGCATTTGCAGCTTCCACTTAGCCTGCAATTAGAAATTGCTACAAGCACTGATTTGTAACAAAGTGCAACTCATCACTTGCAAGGAAACTTTTAAAGAGTGAGCCTTTTTTTCTGAGGGGTAGGTTCCAAGCCCCTGTCATTTTGATTGCTGTTTATAACTTGAAAATGTTTAATAAAGGCTGTATACAAAGCTGGGGAAAAGTCATACCAGGACAGGATGTAACAGTGAGTTGATGCAGGACAAAAGGGTACAAGAGATAGGAAGAACAAAATTGCTATACAAACATTTTTTCATGGATAAATTTACATACTGCGGCGACGCCCCAGGGTTATTTTCTGCATGCAATGCACAGTAGCATTAGAACATAGAGAGCTGTTAGCAATACACAAATCAACCAACAGAGGGCAATTGAAGAGAGATTAGAATAAAGGTCGTCTTTATTTGAATTACTTAGCCCATAGCAATACACAGATCAACCAGCAGAGGGCATTTTCATTTGAGGAGAGATTAGAAGGAAGCCTTGCTTTAATTGAAAGTAAAACAATTGAAAGACACCTTGATAACAGAATCACCATGTGGAATAAGTTTTTTCTTGAAATGGATTGCATGCTTCAAAACAAGGTTTTGAAAGGGTGGTCATGGGGCTTAGATGAGGCATTGAAAAAGTGAATCCATATGGAAAGACAGTAGGTGTAAGCATTTCGGTATCGATTGGAATGGATACAATACTAAAGAAGTCCTCTGGGTGGATGTGCTACTAGACTGCTAGCTTGTAGATATTGAACAAGCATTAGGCTAATCTGGTGAACCATATGAGCCACACTAGGTGATATGTTTAGTTCATACGTGATAAGAGGATGCAGGGTAGTATGTTTGAGTGGTTTGAGGATATCTAGGTTTGTGTATCCTATTTTGTGTGTGTTTTACATGGTAATGTGTAATTTTTGTTTTCTTCTTCTTCTTCTTCTTCTTCTTGGAGAATAGGCGAAGTCCACTGTCTGTAGTGTTGGTAAAAGAAGTTGTAGGAGGCATGACACTGTGATAGTCTTAGTAATGCAGATGTGGTGAGCTATTGAGATTGTTGTTCTTAATGTGTACGTTGGTGCAAGCCAATGAATTGTGAAAAGGTGCCCCAGAAGATTTGAAATGGGGCATGATGAAAAAAGCTGTGAGCAGGATATTGCCTCTGCTGCTACTTCTGTTCCTCTTCCTCCACCTCCACTACTGTCTCCCAGATTGCAAGAGTAAACTAAAGTCAAGAAAATGATGTAACTCTTGCAAGTTTCTATGATATTTCCAATGTAGTAAATGTATAGCTGCAAAGCATTGACATAGAAAACTAAAGAACAGTGCAGGGTTTATAAAAGTCTCACAGAAAACCAACCATGATATAGACACTCACTAGCTAAGGTATTGGTTGTTGACCTGCGCAACCATTTCAACTATTCTTTATAACTGTGCCTTTAAAAAGGCATTTGCAGCTTCCACTTAGCCCGCAATGAGAAATTGCTACAATCACTGATTTGTAACAAAGTGCAACACATCACCTGCAAGGAAACTTTTAAAGAGTGAGCCTTTTTTTCTGAGGGGTAGGTTCCAAGCCCCTGTCATTTTGATTGCTGTTTATAACTTGAAAATGTTTAATAAAGGCTGTATACAAAGCTGGGGAAAAGTCATACCAGGACAGGATGTAACAGTGAGTTAATGCAGGACAAAAGGGTACAAGAGATAGGAAGAACGAAATTGCTATACAAACATTTTTCATGGATCAATTTACATACTGCGGCGACGCCCCAGGGTTATTTTCTGCATGCAATGCACAGTAGCATTAGAACATAGAGAGCTGTTAGCAATACACAAATCAACCAACAGAGGGCAATTGAAGAGAGATTAGAATAAAGGTCGTCTTTATTTGAATTACATAGCCCATAGCAATACACAGATCAACCAGCAGAGGGCATTTTCATTTGAGGAGAGATTAGAAGGAAGGCTTGCTTTAATTGAAAGTAAAACAATTGAAAGACACCTTGATAACAGAATCACCATGTGGAATAAGTTTTTTCTTGAAATGGATTGCATGCTTCAAAACAAGGTTTTGAAAGGGTGGTCATGGGGCTTAGATGAGGCATTGAAAAAGTGAATCCATATGGAAAGACAGTAGGTGTAAGCATTTCGGTATCGATTGGAATGGATACAATACTAAAGAAGTCCTTTGGGTGGATGTGCTACTAGACTGCTAGCTTGTAGATATTGAACAAGCATTAGGCTAATCTGGTGAACCATATGAGCCGCACTAGGTGATATGTTTAGTTCATACGTGATAAGAGGATGCAGGGTAGTATGTTTGAGTGGTTTGAGGATATCTAGGTTTGTGTATCCTATTTTGTGTGTGTTTTACATGGTAATGTGTAATTTTTGTTTTCTTCTTCTTCTTCTTGGAGAATAGGCGAAGTCCACTGTCTGTAGTGTTGGTAAAAGAAGTTGTAGGAGGCATGACACTGTGATAGTCTTAGTAATGCAGATGTGGTGAGCTATTGAGATTGTTGTTCTTAATGTGTATGTTGGTGCAAGCCAATGAATTGTGAAAAGGTGCCCCAGAAGATTTGAAATGGGGCATGATGAAAAAAGCTGTGAGCAGGATATTGCCTCTGCTGCTACTTCTGTTCCTCTTCCTCCACCTCCACTACGGTCTCCCAGATTGCAAGAGTAAACTAAAGTCAAGAAAATGATGTAACTCTTGCAAGTTTCTATGATATTTCCAATGTAGTAAGTGTATAGCTGCAATGCATTGACATAGAAAACTAGACAACAGTGCAGGGTTTATAAAAGTCTCACAGACAACCAACCATGATATAGACACTGACTAGCTAAGGTATTAGTTGTTGACCTGAGCAACAATTTCAACTATTATATATAACTGTGCCTTTAAAAAGGCATTTGCAGCTTCCACTTAGCCTGCAATTAGAAATTGCTACAAGCACTGATTTGTAACAAAGTGCAACTCATCACTTGCAAGGAAACTTTTAAAGAGTGAGCCTTTTTTTCTGAGGGGTAGGTTCCAAGCCCCTGTCATTTTGATTGCTGTTTATAACTTGAAAATGTTTAATAAAGGCTGTATACAAAGCTGGGGAAAAGTCATACCAGGACAGGATGTAACAGTGAGTTGATGCAGGACAAAAGGGTACAAGAGATAGGAAGAACAAAATTGCTATACAAACATTTTTTCATGGATAAATTTACATACTGCGGCGACGCCCCAGGGTTATTTTCTGCATGCAATGCACAGTAGCATTAGAACATAGAGAGCTGTTAGCAATACACAAATCAACCAACAGAGGGCAATTGAAGAGAGATTAGAATAAAGGTCGTCTTTATTTGAATTACTTAGCCCATAGCAATACACAGATCAACCAGCAGAGGGCATTTTCATTTGAGGAGAGATTAGAAGGAAGCCTTGCTTTAATTGAAAGTAAAACAATTGAAAGACACCTTGATAACAGAATCACCATGTGGAATAAGTTTTTTCTTGAAATGGATTGCATGCTTCAAAACAAGGTTTTGAAAGGGTGGTCATGGGGCTTAGATGAGGCATTGAAAAAGTGAATCCATATGGAAAGACAGTAGGTGTAAGCATTTCGGTATCGATTGGAATGGATACAATACTAAAGAAGTCCTCTGGGTGGATGTGCTACTAGACTGCTAGCTTGTAGATATTGAACAAGCATTAGGCTAATCTGGTGAACCATATGAGCCACACTAGGTGATATGTTTAGTTCATACGTGATAAGAGGATGCAGGGTAGTATGTTTGAGTGGTTTGAGGATATCTAGGTTTGTGTATCCTATTTTGTGTGTGTTTTACATGGTAATGTGTAATTTTTGTTTTCTTCTTCTTCTTCTTCTTCTTCTTCTTGGAGAATAGGCGAAGTCCACTGTCTGTAGTGTTGGTAAAAGAAGTTGTAGGAGGCATGACACTGTGATAGTCTTAGTAATGCAGATGTGGTGAGCTATTGAGATTGTTGTTCTTAATGTGTATGTTGGTGCAAGCCAATGAATTGTGAAAAGGTGCCCCAGAAGATTTGAAATGGGGCATGATGAAAAAAGCTGTGAGCAGGATATTGCCTCTGCTGCTACTTCTGTTCCTCTTCCGCCACCTCCACTACTGTCTCCCAGATTGCAAGAGTAAACTAAAGGCAAGAAAATGATGTAACTCTTGCAAGTTTCTATGATATTTCCAATGTAGTAAGTGTATAGCTGCAATGCATTGACATAGAAAACTAAAGAACAGTGCAGGGTTTATAAAAGTCTCACAGAAAACCAACCATGATATAGACACTCACTAGCTAAGGTATTGGTTGTTGACCTGAGCAACCATTTCAACTATTCTTTATAACTGTGCCTTTAAAAAGGCATTTGCAGCTTCCACTTAGCCTGCAATGAAAAATTGCTACAATCACTGATTAGTAACAAAGTGCAACTCATCACCTGCAAGGAAACTTTTAAAGAGTGAGCCTTTTTTTCTGAGGGGTAGGTTCCAAGCCCCTGTCATTTTGATTGCTGTTTATAACTTGAAAATGTTTAATAAAGGCTGTATACAAAGCTGGGGAAAAGTCATACCAGGACAGGATGTAACAGTGAGTTGATGCAGGACAAAAGGGTACAAGAGATAGGAAGAACGAAATTGCTATACAAACATTTTTCATGGATAAATTTACATACTGCGGCGACGCCCCAGGGTTATTTTCTGCATGCAATGCACAGTAGCATTAGAACATAGAGAGCTGTTAGCAATACACAAATCAACCAACAGAGGGCAATTGAAGAGAGATTAGAATAAAGGTCGTCTTTATATTTGAATTACTTAGCCCATAGCAATACACAGATCAACCAGCAGAGGGCATTTTCATTTGAGGAGAGATTAGAAGGAAGGCTTGCTTTAATTGAAAGTAAAACAATTGAAAGACACCTTGATAACAGAATCACCATGTGGAATAAGTTTTTTCTTGAAATGTATTGCATGCTTCAAAACAAGGTTTTGAAAGGGTGGTCATGGGGCTTAGATGAGGCATTGAAAAAGTGAATCCATATGGAAAGACAGTAGGTGTAAGCATTTCGGTATCGATTGGAATGGATACAATACTAAAGAAGTCCTCTGGGTGGATGTGCTACTAGACTGCTAGCTTGTAGATATTGAACAAGCATTAGGCTAATCTGGTGAACCATATGAGCCGCACTAGGTGATATGTTTAGTTCATACGTGATAAGAGGATGCAGGGTAGTATGTTTGAGTGGTTTGAGGATATCTAGGTTTGTGTATCCTATTTTGTGTGTGTTTTACATGGTAATGTGTAATTTTTGTTTTCTTCTTCTTCTTCTTCTTCTTCTTGGAGAATAGGCGAAGTCCACTGTCTGTAGTGTTGGTAAAAGAAGTTGTAGGAGGCATGACACTGTGATAGTCTTAGTAATGCAGATGTGGTGAGCTATTGAGATTGTTGTTCTTAATGTGTACGTTGGTGCAAGCCAATGAATTGTGAAAAGGTGCCCCAGAAGATTTGAAATGGGGCATGATGAAAAAAGCTGTGAGCAGGATATTGCCTCTGCTGCTACTTCTGTTCCTCTTCCTCCACCTCCACTACTGTCTCCCAGATTGCAAGAGTAAACTAAAGTCAAGAAAATGATGTAACTCTTGCAAGTTTCTATGATATTTCCAATGTAGTAAATGTATAGCTGCAAAGCATTGACATAGAAAACTAAAGAACAGTGCAGGGTTTATAAAAGTCTCACAGAAAACCAACCATGATATAGACACTCACTAGCTAAGGTATTGGTTGTTGACCTGCGCAACCATTTCAACTATTCTTTATAACTGTGCCTTTAAAAAGGCATTTGCAGCTTCCACTTAGCCCGCAATGAGAAATTGCTACAATCACTGATTTGTAACAAAGTGCAACACATCACCTGCAAGGAAACTTTTAAAGAGTGAGCCTTTTTTTCTGAGGGGTAGGTTCCAAGCCCCTGTCATTTTGATTGCTGTTTATAACTTGAAAATGTTTAATAAAGGCTGTATACAAAGCTGGGGAAAAGTCATACCAGGACAGGATGTAACAGTGAGTTAATGCAGGACAAAAGGGTACAAGAGATAGGAAGAACGAAATTGCTATACAAACATTTTTCATGGATCAATTTACATACTGCGGCGACGCCCCAGGGTTATTTTCTGCATGCAATGCACAGTAGCATTAGAACATAGAGAGCTGTTAGCAATACACAAATCAACCAACAGAGGGCAATTGAAGAGAGATTAGAATAAAGGTCGTCTTTATTTGAATTACATAGCCCATAGCAATACACAGATCAACCAGCAGAGGGCATTTTCATTTGAGGAGAGATTAGAAGGAAGGCTTGCTTTAATTGAAAGTAAAACAATTGAAAGACACCTTGATAACAGAATCACCATGTGGAATAAGTTTTTTCTTGAAATGGATTGCATGCTTCAAAACAAGGTTTTGAAAGGGTGGTCATGGGGCTTAGATGAGGCATTGAAAAAGTGAATCCATATGGAAAGACAGTAGGTGTAAGCATTTCGGTATCGATTGGAATGGATACAATACTAAAGAAGTCCTTTGGGTGGATGTGCTACTAGACTGCTAGCTTGTAGATATTGAACAAGCATTAGGCTAATCTGGTGAACCATATGAGCCGCACTAGGTGATATGTTTAGTTCATACGTGATAAGAGGATGCAGGGTAGTATGTTTGAGTGGTTTGAGGATATCTAGGTTTGTGTATCCTATTTTGTGTGTGTTTTACATGGTAATGTGTAATTTTTGTTTTCTTCTTCTTCTTCTTGGAGAATAGGCGAAGTCCACTGTCTGTAGTGTTGGTAAAAGAAGTTGTAGGAGGCATGACACTGTGATAGTCTTAGTAATGCAGATGTGGTGAGCTATTGAGATTGTTGTTCTTAATGTGTATGTTGGTGCAAGCCAATGAATTGTGAAAAGGTGCCCCAGAAGATTTGAAATGGGGCATGATGAAAAAAGCTGTGAGCAGGATATTGCCTCTGCTGCTACTTCTGTTCCTCTTCCTCCACCTCCACTACGGTCTCCCAGATTGCAAGAGTAAACTAAAGTCAAGAAAATGATGTAACTCTTGCAAGTTTCTATGATATTTCCAATGTAGTAAGTGTATAGCTGCAATGCATTGACATAGAAAACTAGACAACAGTGCAGGGTTTATAAAAGTCTCACAGACAACCAACCATGATATAGACACTGACTAGCTAAGGTATTAGTTGTTGACCTGAGCAACAATTTCAACTATTATATATAACTGTGCCTTTAAAAAGGCATTTGCAGCTTCCACTTAGCCTGCAATTAGAAATTGCTACAAGCACTGATTTGTAACAAAGTGCAACTCATCACTTGCAAGGAAACTTTTAAAGAGTGAGCCTTTTTTTCTGAGGGGTAGGTTCCAAGCCCCTGTCATTTTGATTGCTGTTTATAACTTGAAAATGTTTAATAAAGGCTGTATACAAAGCTGGGGAAAAGTCATACCAGGACAGGATGTAACAGTGAGTTGATGCAGGACAAAAGGGTACAAGAGATAGGAAGAACAAAATTGCTATACAAACATTTTTTCATGGATAAATTTACATACTGCGGCGACGCCCCAGGGTTATTTTCTGCATGCAATGCACAGTAGCATTAGAACATAGAGAGCTGTTAGCAATACACAAATCAACCAACAGAGGGCAATTGAAGAGAGATTAGAATAAAGGTCGTCTTTATTTGAATTACTTAGCCCATAGCAATACACAGATCAACCAGCAGAGGGCATTTTCATTTGAGGAGAGATTAGAAGGAAGCCTTGCTTTAATTGAAAGTAAAACAATTGAAAGACACCTTGATAACAGAATCACCATGTGGAATAAGTTTTTTCTTGAAATGGATTGCATGCTTCAAAACAAGGTTTTGAAAGGGTGGTCATGGGGCTTAGATGAGGCATTGAAAAAGTGAATCCATATGGAAAGACAGTAGGTGTAAGCATTTCGGTATCGATTGGAATGGATACAATACTAAAGAAGTCCTCTGGGTGGATGTGCTACTAGACTGCTAGCTTGTAGATATTGAACAAGCATTAGGCTAATCTGGTGAACCATATGAGCCACACTAGGTGATATGTTTAGTTCATACGTGATAAGAGGATGCAGGGTAGTATGTTTGAGTGGTTTGAGGATATCTAGGTTTGTGTATCCTATTTTGTGTGTGTTTTACATGGTAATGTGTAATTTTTGTTTTCTTCTTCTTCTTCTTCTTCTTCTTCTTCTTGGAGAATAGGCGAAGTCCACTGTCTGTAGTGTTGGTAAAAGAAGTTGTAGGAGGCATGACACTGTGATAGTCTTAGTAATGCAGATGTGGTGAGCTATTGAGATTGTTGTTCTTAATGTGTATGTTGGTGCAAGCCAATGAATTGTGAAAAGGTGCCCCAGAAGATTTGAAATGGGGCATGATGAAAAAAGCTGTGAGCAGGATATTGCCTCTGCTGCTACTTCTGTTCCTCTTCCGCCACCTCCACTACTGTCTCCCAGATTGCAAGAGTAAACTAAAGGCAAGAAAATGATGTAACTCTTGCAAGTTTCTATGATATTTCCAATGTAGTAAGTGTATAGCTGCAATGCATTGACATAGAAAACTAAAGAACAGTGCAGGGTTTATAAAAGTCTCACAGAAAACCAACCATGATATAGACACTCACTAGCTAAGGTATTGGTTGTTGACCTGAGCAACCATTTCAACTATTCTTTATAACTGTGCCTTTAAAAAGGCATTTGCAGCTTCCACTTAGCCTGCAATGAGAAATTGCTACAATCACTGATTAGTAACAAAGTGCAACTCATCACCTGCAAGGAAACTTTTAAAGAGTGAGCCTTTTTTTCTGAGGGGTAGGTTCCAAGCCCCTGTCATTTTGATTGCTGTTTATAACTTGAAAATGTTTAATAAAGGCTGTATACAAAGCTGGGGAAAAGTCATACCAGGACAGGATGTAACAGTGAGTTGATGCAGGACAAAAGGGTACAAGAGATAGGAAGAACGAAATTGCTATACAAACATTTTTCATGGATAAATTTACATACTGCGGCGACGCCCCAGGGTTATTTTCTGCATGCAATGCACAGTAGCATTAGAACATAGAGAGCTGTTAGCAATACACAAATCAACCAACAGAGGGCAATTGAAGAGAGATTAGAATAAAGGTCGTCTTTATATTTGAATTACTTAGCCCATAGCAATACACAGATCAACCAGCAGAGGGCATTTTCATTTGAGGAGAGATTAGAAGGAAGGCTTGCTTTAATTGAAAGTAAAACAATTGAAAGACACCTTGATAACAGAATCACCATGTGGAATAAGTTTTTTCTTGAAATGTATTGCATGCTTCAAAACAAGGTTTTGAAAGGGTGGTCATGGGGCTTAGATGAGGCATTGAAAAAGTGAATCCATATGGAAAGACAGTAGGTGTAAGCATTTCGGTATCGATTGGAATGGATACAATACTAAAGAAGTCCTCTGGGTGGATGTGCTACTAGACTGCTAGCTTGTAGATATTGAACAAGCATTAGGCTAATCTGGTGAACCATATGAGCCGCACTAGGTGATATGTTTAGTTCATACGTGATAAGAGGATGCAGGGTAGTATGTTTGAGTGGTTTGAGGATATCTAGGTTTGTGTATCCTATTTTGTGTGTGTTTTACATGGTAATGTGTAATTTTTGTTTTCTTCTTCTTCTTCTTCTTCTTCTTCTTCTTCTTCTTCTTCTTCTTGGAGAATAGGCGAAGTCCACTGTCTGTAGTGTTGGTAAAAGAAGTTGTAGGAGGCATGACACTGTGATAGTCTTAGTAATGCAGATGTGGTGAGCTATTGAGATTGTTGTTCTTAATGTGTATGTTGGTGCAAGCCAATGAATTGTGAAAAGGTGCCCCAGAAGATTTGAAATGGGGCATGATGAAAAAAGCTGTGAGCAGGATATTGCCTCTGCTGCTACTTCTGTTCCTCTTCCTCCACCTCCACTACTGTCTCCCAGATTGCAAGAGTAAACTAAAGTCAAGAAAATGATGTAACTCTTGCAAGTTTCTATGATATTTCCAATGTAGTAAGTGTATAGCTGCAATGCATTGACATAGAAAACTAAAGAACAGTGCAGGGTTTATAAAAGTCTCACAGAAAACCAACCATGATATAGACACTCACTAGCTAAGGTATTGGTTGTTGACCTGAGCAACCATTTCAACTATTCTTTATAACTGTGCCTTTAAAAAGGCATTTGCAGCTTCCACTTAGCCCGCAATGAGAAATTGCTACAATCACTGATTTGTAACAAAGTGCAACTCATCACCTGCAAGGAAACTTTTAAAGAGTGAGCCTTTTTTTCTGAGGGGTAGGTTCCAAGCCCCTGTCATTTTGATTGCTGTTTATAACTTGAAAATGTTTAATAAAGGCTGTATACAAAGCTGGGGAAAAGTCATACCAGGACAGGATGTAACAGTGAGTTGATGCAGGACAAAAGGGTACAAGAGATAGGAAGAACAAAATTGCTATACAAACATTTTTCATGGATAAATTTACATACTGCGGCGACGCCCCAGGGTTATTTTCTGCATGCAATGCACAGTAGCATTAGAACATAGAGAGCTGTTAGCAATACACAAATCAACCAACAGAGGGCAATTGAAGAGAGATTAGAATAAAGGTCGTCTTTATTTGAATTACTTAGCCCATAGCAATACACAGATCAACCAGCAGAGGGCATTTTCATTTGAGGAGAGATTAGAAGGAAGGCTTGCTTTAATTGAAAGTAAAACAATTGAAAGACACCTTGATAACAGAATCACCATGTGGAATAAGTTTTTTCTTGAAATGTATTGCATGCTTCAAAACAAGGTTTTGAAAGGGTGGTCATGGGGCTTAGATGAGGCATTGAAAAAGTGAATCCATATGGAAAGACAGTAGGTGTAAGCATTTCGGTATCGATTGGAATGGATACAATACTAAAGAAGTCCTCTGGGTGGATGTGCTACTAGACTGCTAGCTTGTAGATATTGAACAAGCATTAGGCTAATCTGGTGAACCATATGAGCCGCACTAGGTGATATGTTTAGTTCATACGTGATAAGAGGATGCAGGGTAGTATGTTTGAGTGGTTTGAGGATATCTAGGTTTGTGTATCCTATTTTGTGTGTGTTGTACATGGTAATGTGTAATTTTTGTTTTCTTCTTCTTCTTCTTCTTCTTCTTGGAGAATAGGCGAAGTCCACTGTCTGTAGTGTTGGTAAAAGAAGTTGTAGGAGGCATGACACTGTGATAGTCTTAGTAATGCAGATGTGGTGAGCTATTGAGATTGTTGTTCTTAATGTGTATGTTGGTGCAAGCCAATGAATTGTGAAATGGTGCCCCAGAAGATTTGAAATGGGGCTTTGAAATGGGGCATGATGAAAAAAGCTGTGAGCAGGATATTGCCTCTGCTGCTACTTCTGTTCCTCTTCCTCCACCTCCACTACGGTCTCCCAGATTGCAAGAGTAAACTAAAGTCAAGAAAATGATGTAACTCTTGCAAGTTTCTATGATATTTCCAATGTAGTAAGTGTATAGCTGCAATGCATTGACATAGAAAACTAGACAACAGTGCAGGGTTTATAAAAGTCTCACAGACAACCAACCATGATATAGACACTGACTAGCTAAGGTATTAGTTGTTGACCTGAGCAACAATTTCAACTATTATATATAACTGTGCCTTTAAAAAGGCATTTGCAGCTTCCACTTAGCCTGCAATTAGAAATTGCTACAAGCACTGATTTGTAACAAAGTGCAACTCATCACTTGCAAGGAAACTTTTAAAGAGTGAGCCTTTTTTTCTGAGGGGTAGGTTCCAAGCCCCTGTCATTTTGATTGCTGTTTATAACTTGAAAATGTTTAATAAAGGCTGTATACAAAGCTGGGGAAAAGTCATACCAGGACAGGATGTAACAGTGAGTTGATGCAGGACAAAAGGGTACAAGAGATAGGAAGAACAAAATTGCTATACAAACATTTTTTCATGGATAAATTTACATACTGCGGCGACGCCCCAGGGTTATTTTCTGCATGCAATGCACAGTAGCATTAGAACATAGAGAGCTGTTAGCAATACACAAATCAACCAACAGAGGGCAATTGAAGAGAGATTAGAATAAAGGTCGTCTTTATTTGAATTACTTAGCCCATAGCAATACACAGATCAACCAGCAGAGGGCATTTTCATTTGAGGAGAGATTAGAAGGAAGCCTTGCTTTAATTGAAAGTAAAACAATTGAAAGACACCTTGATAACAGAATCACCATGTGGAATAAGTTTTTTCTTGAAATGGATTGCATGCTTCAAAACAAGGTTTTGAAAGGGTGGTCATGGGGCTTAGATGAGGCATTGAAAAAGTGAATCCATATGGAAAGACAGTAGGTGTAAGCATTTCGGTATCGATTGGAATGGATACAATACTAAAGAAGTCCTCTGGGTGGATGTGCTACTAGACTGCTAGCTTGTAGATATTGAACAAGCATTAGGCTAATCTGGTGAACCATATGAGCCACACTAGGTGATATGTTTAGTTCATACGTGATAAGAGGATGCAGGGTAGTATGTTTGAGTGGTTTGAGGATATCTAGGTTTGTGTATCCTATTTTGTGTGTGTTTTACATGGTAATGTGTAATTTTTGTTTTCTTCTTCTTCTTCTTCTTCTTCTTGGAGAATAGGCGAAGTCCACTGTCTGTAGTGTTGGTAAAAGAAGTTGTAGGAGGCATGACACTGTGATAGTCTTAGTAATGCAGATGTGGTGAGCTATTGAGATTGTTGTTCTTAATGTGTATGTTGGTGCAAGCCAATGAATTGTGAAAAGGTGCCCCAGAAGATTTGAAATGGGGCATGATGAAAAAAGCTGTGAGCAGGATATTGCCTCTGCTGCTACTTCTGTTCCTCTTCCGCCACCTCCACTACTGTCTCCCAGATTGCAAGAGTAAACTAAAGGCAAGAAAATAATGTAACTCTTGCAAGTTTCTATGATATTTCCAATGTAGTAAGTGTATAGCTGCAATGCATTGACATAGAAAACTAAAGAACAGTGCAGGGTTTATAAAAGTCTCACAGAAAACCAACCATGATATAGACACTCACTAGCTAAGGTATTGGTTGTTGACCTGAGCAACCATTTCAACTATTCTTTATAACTGTGCCTTTAAAAAGGCATTTGCAGCTTCCACTTAGCCTGCAATGAGAAATTGCTACAATCACTGATTAGTAACAAAGTGCAACTCATCACCTGCAAGGAAACTTTTAAAGAGTGAGCCTTTTTTTCTGAGGGGTAGGTTCCAAGCCCCTGTCATTTTGATTGCTGTTTATAACTTGAAAATGTTTAATAAAGGCTGTATACAAAGCTGGGGAAAAGTCATACCAGGACAGGATGTAACAGTGAGTTGATGCAGGACAAAAGGGTACAAGAGATAGGAAGAACGAAATTGCTATACAAACATTTTTCATGGATAAATTTACATACTGCGGCGACGCCCCAGGGTTATTTTCTGCATGCAATGCACAGTAGCATTAGAACATAGAGAGCTGTTAGCAATACACAAATCAACCAACAGAGGGCAATTGAAGAGAGATTAGAATAAAGGTCGTCTTTATATTTGAATTACTTAGCCCATAGCAATACACAGATCAACCAGCAGAGGGCATTTTCATTTGAGGAGAGATTAGAAGGAAGGCTTGCTTTAATTGAAAGTAAAACAATTGAAAGACACCTTGATAACAGAATCACCATGTGGAATAAGTTTTTTCTTGAAATGTATTGCATGCTTCAAAACAAGGTTTTGAAAGGGTGGTCATGGGGCTTAGATGAGGCATTGAAAAAGTGAATCCATATGGAAAGACAGTAGGTGTAAGCATTTCGGTATCGATTGGAATGGATACAATACTAAAGAAGTCCTCTGGGTGGATGTGCTACTAGACTGCTAGCTTGTAGATATTGAACAAGCATTAGGCTAATCTGGTGAACCATATGAGCCGCACTAGGTGATATGTTTAGTTCATACGTGATAAGAGGATGCAGGGTAGTATGTTTGAGTGGTTTGAGGATATCTAGGTTTGTGTATCCTATTTTGTGTGTGTTTTACATGGTAATGTGTAATTTTTGTTTTCTTCTTCTTCTTCTTCTTCTTCTTCTTCTTCTTCTTCTTCTTCTTCTTGGAGAATAGGCGAAGTCCACTGTCTGTAGTGTTGGTAAAAGAAGTTGTAGGAGGCATGACACTGTGATAGTCTTAGTAATGCAGATGTGGTGAGCTATTGAGATTGTTGTTCTTAATGTGTATGTTGGTGCAAGCCAATGAATTGTGAAAAGGTGCCCCAGAAGATTTGAAATGGGGCATGATGAAAAAAAGCTGTGAGCAGGATATTGCCTCTGCTGCTACTTCTGTTCCTCTTCCTCCACCTCCACTACTGTCTCCCAGATTGCAAGAGTAAACTAAAGTCAAGAAAATGATGTAACTCTTGCAAGTTTCTATGATATTTCCAATGTAGCAAGTGTATAGCTGCAATGCATTGACATAGAAAACTAAAGAACAGTGCAGGGTTTATAAAAGTCTCACAGACAACCAACCATGATATAGACACTCACTAGCTAAGGTATTGGTTGTTGACCTGAGCAACCATTTCAACTATTCTTTATAACTGTGCCTTTAAAAAAAGCATTTGCAGTTTCCACTTAGCCTGCAATGAGAAATTGCTACAATCACTGATTTGTAACAAAGTGCAACTCATCACCTGCAAGGAAACTTTTAAAGAGTGAGCCTTTTTTTTTCTGAGGGGTAGGTTCCAAGCCCCTGTCATTTTGATTGCTGTTTATAACTTGAAAATGTTTAATAAAGGCTGTATACAAAGCTGGGGAAAAGTCATACCAGGACAGGATGTAACAGTGAGTTGATGCAGGACAAAAGGGTACAAGAGATAGGAAGAACAAAATTGCTATACAAACATTTTTCATGGATAAATTTACATACTGCGGCGACGCCCCAGGGTTATTTTCTGCATGCAATGCACAGTAGCATTAGAACATAGAGAGCTGTTAGCAATACACAAATCAACCAACAGAGGGCAATTGAAGAGAGATTAGAATAAAGGTCGTCTTTATTTGAATTACTGAGCCCATAGCAATACACAGATCAACCAGCAGAGGGCATTTTCATTTGAGGAGAGATTAGAAGGAAGGCTTGCTTTAATTGAAAGTAAAACAATTGAAAGACACCTTGATAACAGAATCACCATGTGGAATAAGTTTTTTCTTGAAATGTATTGCATGCTTCAAAACAAGGTTTTGAAAGGGTGGTCATGGGTCTTAGATGAGGCATTGAAAAAGTGAATCCATATGGAAAGACAGTAGGTGTAAGCATTTCGGTATCGATTGGAATGGATACAATACTAAAGAAGTCCTCTGGGTGGATGTGCTACTAGACTGCTAGCTTGTAGATATTGAACAAGCATTAGGCTAATCTGGTGAACCATATGAGCCGCACTAGGTGATATGTTTAGTTCATACGTGATAAGAGGATGCAGGGTAGTATGTTTGAGTGGTTTGAGGATATCTAGGTTTGTGTATCCTATTTTGTGTGTGTTGTACATGGTAATGTGTAATTTTTGTTTTCTTCTTCTTCTTCTTCTTCTTCTTGGAGAATAGGCGAAGTCCACTGTCTGTAGTGTTGGTAAAAGAAGTTGTAGCAGGCATGACACTGTGATAGTCTTAGTAATGCAGATGTGGTGAGCTATTGAGATTGTTGTTCTTAATGTGTATGTTGGTGCAAGCCAATGAATTGTGAAATGGTGCCCCAGAAGATTTGAAATGGGGCATGATGAAAAAAGCTGTGAGCAGGATATTGCCTCTGCTGCTACTGCTGCTACTTCTGTTCCTCTTCCTCCACCTCCACTACTGTCTCCCAGATTGCAAGAGTAAACTAAAGTCAAGAAAATGATGTAACTCTTGCAAGTTTCTATGATATTTCCAATGTACTAAGTGTATAGCTGCAATGCATTGACATAGAAAACTAAAGAACAGTGCAGGGTTTATAAAAGTCTCACAGAAAACCAACCATGATATAGACACTCACTAGCTAAGGTATTGGTTGTTGACCTGAGCAACCATTTCAACTATTCTTTATAACTGTGCCTTTAAAAAGGCAATTGCAGCTTCCACTAGGCCTGCAATGAGAAATTGCTACAATCACTGATTTGTAACAAAGTGCAACTCATCACTTGCAAAGAAACTTTTAAAGAGTGAGCCTTTTTTTCTGAGGGGTAGGTTCCAAGCCCCTGTCATTTTGATTGCTGTTTATAACTTGAAAATGTTTAATAAAGGCTGTATACAAAGCTGGGGAAAAGTCATACCAGGACAGGATGTAACAGTGAGTTGATGCAGGACAAAAGGGTACAAGAGATAGGAAGAACGAAATTGCTATACAAACATTTTTCATGGATAAATTTACATACTGCGGCGACGCCCCAGGGTTATTTTCTGCATGCAATGCACAGTAGCATTAGAACATAGAGAGCTGTTAGCAATACACAAATCAACCAACAGAGGGCAATTGAAGAGAGATTAGAATAAAGGTCGTCTTTATATTTGAATTACTTAGCCCATAGCAATACACAGATCAACCAGCAGAGGGCATTTTCATTTGAGGAGAGATTAGAAGGAAGGCTTGCTTTAATTGAAAGTAAAACAATTGAAAGACACCTTGATAACAGAATCACCATGTGGAATAAGTTTTTTCTTGAAATGGATTGCATGCTTCAAAACAAGGTTTTGAAAGGGTGGTCATGGGGCTTAGATGAGGCATTGAAAAAGTGAATCCATATGGAAAGACAGTAGGTGTAAGCATTTCGGTATCGATTGGAATGGATAAAATACTAAAGAAGTCCTCTGGGTGGATGTGCTACTAGACTGCTAGCTTGTAGATATTGAACAAGCATTAGGCTAATCTGGTGAACCATATGAGCCGCACTAGGTGATATGTTTAGTTCATACGTGATAAGAGGATGCAGGGTAGTATGTTTGAGTGGTTTGAGGATATCTAGGTTTCCTATTTTGTGTGTGTTTTACATGGTAATGTGTAATTTTTGTTTTCTTCTTCTTCTTCTTCTTCTTCTTCTTCTTCTTGGAGAATAGGCGAAGTCCACTGTCTGTAGTGTTGGTAAAAGAAGTTGTAGGGGGCATGACACTGTGATAGTCTTAGTAATGCAGATGTGGTGAGCTATTGAGATTGTTGTTCTTAATGTGTATGTTGGTGCAAGCCAATGAATTGTGAAATGGTGCCCCAGAAGATTTGAAATGGGGCTTTGAAATGGGGCATGATGAAAAAAGCTGTGAGCAGGATATTGCCTCTGCTGCTACTGCTGCTACTTCTGTTCCTCTTCCTCCACCTCCACTACTGTCTCCCAGATTGCAAGAGTAAACTAAAGTCAAGAAAATGATGTAACTCTTGCAAGTTTCTCTGATATTTCCAATGTAGTAAGTGTATAGCTGCAATGCATTGACATAGAAAACTAAAGAACAGTGCAGGGTTTATAAAAGTCTCACAGAAAACCAACCATGATATAGACACTCACTAGCTAAGGTATTGGTTGTTGACCTGAGCAACCATTCTTTATAACTGTGCCTTTAAAAAGGCATTTGCAGCTTCCACTTAGCCTGCAATGAGAAATTGCTACAATCACTGATTTGTAACAAAGTGCAACTCATCACCTGCAAGGAAACTTTTAAAGAGTGAGACTTTTTTTCTGAGGGGTAGGTTCCAAGCCCCTGTCATTTTGATAGCTGTTTATAACTTGAAAATGTTTAATAAAGGCTGTATACAAAGCTGGGGAAAAGTCATACCAGGACAGGATGTAACAGTGAGTTAATGCAGGACAAAAGGGTACAAGAGATAGGAAGAACGAAATTGCTATACAAACATTTTTCATGGATAAATTTACATACTGCGGCGACGCCCCAGGGTTATTTTCTGCATGCAATGCACAGTAGCATTAGAACATAGAGAGCTGTTAGCAATACACAAATCAACCAACAGAGGGCAATTGAAGAGAGATTAGAATAAAGGTCGTCTTTATTTGAATTACTGAGCCCATAGCAATACACAGATCAACCAGCAGAGGGCATTTTCATTTGAGGAGAGATTAGAAGGAAGGCTTGCTTTAATTGAAAGTAAAACAATTGAAAGACACCTTGATAACAGAATCACCATGTGGAATAAGTTTTTTCTTGAAATGTATTGCATGCTTCAAAACAAGGTTTTGAAAGGGTGGTCATGGGGCTTAGATGAGGCATTGAAAAAGTGAATCCATATGGAAAGACAGTAGGTGTAAGCATTTCGGTATCGATTGGAATGGATACAATACTAAAGAAGTCCTCTGGGTGGATGTGCTACTAGACTGCTAGCTTGTAGATATTGAACAAGCATTAGGCTAATCTGGTGAACCATATGAGCCGCACTAGGTGATATGTTTAGTTCATACGTGATAAGAGGATGCAGAGTAGTATGTTTGAGTGGTTTGAGGATATCTAGGTTTGTGTATCCTATTTTGTGTGTGTTTTACATGGTAATGTGTAATTTTTGTTTTCTTCTTCCTCTTCTTGGAGAATAGGCGAAGTCCACTGTCTGTAGTGTTGGTAAAAGAAGTTGTAGGAGGCATGACACTGTGATAGTCTTAGTAATGCAGATGTGGTGAGCTATTGAGATTGTTGTTCTTAATGTGTATGTTGGTGCAAGCCAATGAATTGTGAAAAGGTGCCCCAGAAGATTTGAAATGGGGCATGATGAAAAAAAGCTGTGAGCAGGATATTGCCTCTGCTGCTACTTCTGTTCCTCTTCCTCCACCTCCACTACTGTCTCCCAGATTGCAAGAGTAAACTAAAGTCAAGAAAATGATGTAACTCTTGCAAGTTTCTATGATATTTCCAATGTAGCAAGTGTATAGCTGCAATGCATTGACATAGAAAACTAAAGAACAGTGCAGGGTTTATAAAAGTCTCACAGACAACCAACCATGATATAGACACTCACTAGCTAAGGTATTGGTTGTTGACCTGAGCAACCATTTCAACTATTCTTTATAACTGTGCCTTTAAAAAAAGCATTTGCAGTTTCCACTTAGCCTGCAATGAGAAATTGCTACAATCACTGATTTGTAACAAAGTGCAACTCATCACCTGCAAGGAAACTTTTAAAGAGTGAGCCTTTTTTTTCTGAGGGGTAGGTTCCAAGCCCCTGTCATTTTGATTGCTGTTTATAACTTGAAAATGTTTAATAAAGGCTGTATACAAAGCTGGGGAAAAGTCATACCAGGACAGGATGTAACAGTGAGTTGATGCAGGACAAAAGGGTACAAGAGATAGGAAGAACAAAATTGCTATACAAACATTTTTCATGGATAAATTTACATACTGCGGCGACGCCCCAGGGTTATTTTCTGCATGCAATGCACAGTAGCATTAGAACATAGAGAGCTGTTAGCAATACACAAATCAACCAACAGAGGGCAATTGAAGAGAGATTAGAATAAAGGTCGTCTTTATTTGAATTACTGAGCCCATAGCAATACACAGATCAACCAGCAGAGGGCATTTTCATTTGAGGAGAGATTAGAAGGAAGGCTTGCTTTAATTGAATGTAAAACAATTGAAAGACACCTTGATAACAGAATCACCATGTGGAATAAGTTTTTTCTTGAAATGTATTGCATGCTTCAAAACAAGGTTTTGAAAGGGTGGTCATGGGTCTTAGATGAGGCATTGAAAAAGTGAATCCATATGGAAAGACAGTAGGTGTAAGCATTTCGGTATCGATTGGAATGGATACAATACTAAAGAAGTCCTCTGGGTGGATGTGCTACTAGACTGCTAGCTTGTAGATATTGAACAAGCATTAGGCTAATCTGGTGAACCATATGAGCCGCACTAGGTGATATGTTTAGTTCATACGTGATAAGAGGATGCAGGGTAGTATGTTTGAGTGGTTTGAGGATATCTAGGTTTGTGTATCCTATTTTGTGTGTGTTGTACATGGTAATGTGTAATTTTTGTTTTCTTCTTCTTCTTCTTCTTCTTCTTGGAGAATAGGCGAAGTCCACTGTCTGTAGTGTTGGTAAAAGAAGTTGTAGCAGGCATGACACTGTGATAGTCTTA
Organism: Pelobates fuscus; assembly: GCF_036172605.1. NCBI lineage: Eukaryota > Metazoa > Chordata > Amphibia > Anura > Pelobatidae > Pelobates > Pelobates fuscus. The sequence continues at coordinate 321,702,666 of NC_086317.1, read as the reverse complement.
GTAATGCAGATGTGGTGAGCTATTGAGATTGTTGTTCTTAATGTGTATGTTGGTGCAAGCCAATGAATTGTGAAATGGTGCCCCAGAAGATTTGAAATGGGGCATGATGAAAAAAGCTGTGAGCAGGATATTGCCTCTGCTGCTACTGCTGCTACTTCTGTTCCTCTTCCTCCACCTCCACTACTGTCTCCCAGATTGCAAGAGTAAACTAAAGTCAAGAAAATGATGTAACTCTTGCAAGTTTCTATGATATTTCCAATGTACTAAGTGTATAGCTGCAATGCATTGACATAGAAAACTAAAGAACAGTGCAGGGTTTATAAAAGTCTCACAGAAAACCAACCATGATATAGACACTCACTAGCTAAGGTATTGGTTGTTGACCTGAGCAACCATTTCAACTATTCTTTATAACTGTGCCTTTAAAAAGGCAATTGCAGCTTCCACTAGGCCTGCAATGAGAAATTGCTACAATCACTGATTTGTAACAAAGTGCAACTCATCACTTGCAAAGAAACTTTTAAAGAGTGAGCCTTTTTTTCTGAGGGGTAGGTTCCAAGCCCCTGTCATTTTGATTGCTGTTTATAACTTGAAAATGTTTAATAAAGGCTGTATACAAAGCTGGGGAAAAGTCATACCAGGACAGGATGTAACAGTGAGTTGATGCAGGACAAAAGGGTACAAGAGATAGGAAGAACGAAATTGCTATACAAACATTTTTCATGGATAAATTTACATACTGCGGCGACGCCCCAGGGTTATTTTCTGCATGCAATGCACAGTAGCATTAGAACATAGAGAGCTGTTAGCAATACACAAATCAACCAACAGAGGGCAATTGAAGAGAGATTAGAATAAAGGTCGTCTTTATATTTGAATTACTTAGCCCATAGCAATACACAGATCAACCAGCAGAGGGCATTTTCATTTGAGGAGAGATTAGAAGGAAGGCTTGCTTTAATTGAAAGTAAAACAATTGAAAGACACCTTGATAACAGAATCACCATGTGGAATAAGTTTTTTCTTGAAATGGATTGCATGCTTCAAAACAAGGTTTTGAAAGGGTGGTCATGGGGCTTAGATGAGGCATTGAAAAAGTGAATCCATATGGAAAGACAGTAGGTGTAAGCATTTCGGTATCGATTGGAATGGATAAAATACTAAAGAAGTCCTCTGGGTGGATGTGCTACTAGACTGCTAGCTTGTAGATATTGAACAAGCATTAGGCTAATCTGGTGAACCATATGAGCCGCACTAGGTGATATGTTTAGTTCATACGTGATAAGAGGATGCAGGGTAGTATGTTTGAGTGGTTTGAGGATATCTAGGTTTCCTATTTTGTGTGTGTTTTACATGGTAATGTGTAATTTTTGTTTTCTTCTTCTTCTTCTTCTTCTTCTTCTTCTTCTTGGAGAATAGGCGAAGTCCACTGTCTGTAGTGTTGGTAAAAGAAGTTGTAGGGGGCATGACACTGTGATAGTCTTAGTAATGCAGATGTGGTGAGCTATTGAGATTGTTGTTCTTAATGTGTATGTTGGTGCAAGCCAATGAATTGTGAAAAGGTGCCCCAGAAGATTTGAAATGGGGCATGATGAAAAAAGCTGTGAGCAGGATATTGCCTCTGCTGCTACTTCTGTTCCTCTTCCTCCACCACTGTCTCCCAGATTGCAAGAGTAAACTAAAGTCAAGAAAATGATGTAACTCTTGCAAGTTTCTATGATATTTCCAATGTAGTAAGTGTATAGCTGCAATGCATTGACATAGAAAACTAAAGAACAGTGCAGGGTTTATAAAAGTCTCACAGAAAACCAACCATGATATAGACACTCACTTGCTAAGGTATTGGTTGTTGACCTGAGCAACCATTTCAACTATTCTTTATAACTGTGCCTTTAAAAAGGCAATTGCAGCTTCCACTTAGCCCGCAATGAGAAATTGCTACAATCACTGATTTGTAACAAAGTGCAACTCATCACCTGCAAGGAAACTTTTAAAGAGTGAGCCTTTTTTTCTGAGGGGTAGGTTCCAAGCCCCTGTCATTTTGATTGCTGTTTATAACTTGAAAATGTTTAATAAAGGCTGTATACAAAGCTGGGGAAAAGTCATACCAGGACAGGATGTAACAGTGAGTTGATGCAGGACAAAAGGGTACAAGAGATAGGAAGAACGAAATTGCTATACAAACATTTTTCATGGATAAATTTACATACTGCGGCGACGCCTCAGGGTTATTTTCTGCATGCAATGCACAGTAGCATTAGAACATAGAGAGCTGTTAGCAATACACAAATCAACCAACAGAGGGCAATTGAAGAGAGATTAGAATAAAGGTCGTCTTTATTTGAATTACTTAGCCCATAGCAATACACAGATCAACCAGCAGAGGGCATTTTCATTTGAGGAGAGATTAGAAGGAAGGCTTGCTTTAATTGAAAGTAAAACAATTGAAAGACACCTTGATAACAGAATCACCATGTGGAATAAGTTTTTTCTTGAAATGGATTGCATGCTTCAAAACAAGGTTTTGAAAGGGTGGTCATGGGGCTTAGATGAGGCATTGAAAAAGTGAATCCATATGGAAAGACAGTAGGTGTAAGCATTTCGGTATCGATTGGAATGGATACAATACTAAAGAAGTCCTCTGGGTGGATGTGCTACTAGACTGCTAGCTTGTAGATATTGAACAAGCATTAGGCTAATCTGGTGAACCATATGAGCCGCACTAGGTGATATGTTTAGTTCATACGTGATAAGAGGATGCAGGGTAGTATGTTTGAGTGGTTTGAGGATATCTAGGTTTGTGTATCCTATTTTGTGTGTGTTTTACATGGTAATGTGTAATTTTTGTTTTCTTCTTCTTCTTCTTCTTCTTGGAGAATAGGCGAAGTCCACTGTCTGTAGTGTTGGTAAAAGAAGTTGTCGGAGGCATGAAACTGTGATAGTCTTAGTAATGCAGATGTGGTGAGCTATTGAGATTGTTGTTCTTAATGTGTATGTTGGTGCAAGCCAATGAATTGTGAAAAGGTGCCCCAGAAGATTTGAAATGGGGCATGATGAAAAAAGCTGTGAGCAGGATATTGCCTCTGCTGCTACTTCTGTTCCTCTTCCTCCACCTCCACTACTGTCTCCCAGATTGCAAGAGTAAACTAAAGTCAAGAAAACGATGTAACTCTTGCAAGTTTCTATGATATTTCCAATGTAGTAAGTGTATAGCTGCAATGCATTGACATAGAAAACTAAAGAACAGTGCAGGGTTTATAAAAGTCTCACAGAAAACCAACCATGATATAGACACTCACTAGCTAAGGTATTGGTTGTTGACCTGAGCAACCATTTCAACTATTCTTTATAACTGTGCCTTTAAAAAGGCATTTGCAGCTTCCACTTAGCCTGCAATGAGAAATTGCTACAATCACCGATTTGTAACAAAGTGCAACTCATCACCTGCAAGGAAACTTTTAAAGAGTGAGCCTTTTTTTCTGAGGGGTAGGTTCCAAGCCCCTGTCATTTTGATTGCTGTTTATAACTTGAAAATGTTTAATAAAGGCTGTATACAAAGCTGGGGAAAAGTCATACCAGGACAGGATGTAACAGTGACTTGATGCAGGACAAAAGGGTACAAGAGATAGGAAGAACGAAATTGCTATACAAACATTTTTCATGGATAAATTTACATACTGCGGCGACGCCCCAGGGTTATTTTCTGCATGCAATGCACAGTAGCATTAGAACATAGAGAGCTGTTAGCAATACACAAATCAACCAACAGAGGGCAATTGAAGAGAGATTAGAATAAAGGTCGTCTTTATATTTGAATTACTTAGCCCATAGCAATACACAGATCAACCAGCAGAGGGCATTTTCATTTGAGGAGAGATTAGAAGGAAGGCTTGCTTTAATTGAAAGTAAAACAATTGAAAGACACCTTGATAACAGAATCACCATGTGGAATAAGTTTTTTCTTGAAATGGATTGCATGCTTCAAAACAAGGTTTTGAAAGGGTGGTCATGGGGCTTAGATGAGGCATTGAAAAAGTGAATCCATATGGAAAGACAGTAGGTGTAAGCATTTCGGTATCGATTGGAATGGATACAATACTAAAGAAGTCCTCTGGGTGGATGTGCTACTAGACTGCTAGCTTGTAGATATTGAACAAGCATTAGGCTAATCTGGTGAACCATATGAGCCGCACTAGGTGATATGTTTAGTTCATACGTGATAAGAGGATGCAGGGTAGTATGTTTGAGTGGTTTGAGGATATCTAGGTTTGTGTATCCTATTTTGTGTGTGTTTTACATGGTAATGTGTAATTTTTGTTTTCTTCTTCTTCTTCTTCTTCTTGGAGAATAGGCGAAGTCCACTGTCTGTAGTGTTGGTAAAAGAAGTTGTCGGAGGCATGAAACTGTGATAGTCTTAGTAATGCAGATGTGGTGAGCTATTGAGATTGTTGTTCTTAATGTGTATGTTGGTGCAAGCCAATGAATTGTGAAAAGGTGCCCCAGAAGATTTGAAATGGGGCATGATGAAAAAAGCTGTGAGCAGGATATTGCCTCTGCTGCTACTTCTGTTCCTCTTCCTCCACTACTGTCTCCCAGATTGCAAGAGTAAACTAAAGTCAAGAAAATGATGTAACTCTTGCAAGTTTCTATGATATTTCCAATGTAGTAAGTGTATAGCTGCAATGCATTGACATAGAAAACTAAAGAACAGTGCAGGGTTTATAAAAGTCTCACAGAAAACCAACCATGATATAGACACTCACTAGCTAAGGTATTGGTTGTTGACCTGAGCAACCATTTCAACTATTCTTTATAACTGTGCCTTTAAAAAGGCATTTGCAGCTTCCACTTAGCCTGCAATGAGAAATTGCTACAATCACTGATTTGTAACAAAGTGCAACTCATCACCTGCAAGGAAACTTTTAAAGAGTGAGCCTTTTTTTCTGAGGGGTAGGTTCCAAGCCCCTGTCATTTTGATTGCTGTTTATAACTTGAAAATGTTTAATAAAGGCTGTATACAAAGCTGGGGAAAAGTCATACCAGGACAGGATGTAACAGTGAGTTGATGCAGGACAAAAGGGTACAAGAGATAGGAAGAACGAAATTGCTATACAAACATTTTTCATGGATAAATTTACATACTGCGGCGACGCCCCAGGGTTATTTTCTGCATGCAATGCACAGTAGCATTAGAACATAGAGAGCTGTTAGCAATACACAAATCAACCAACAGAGGGCAATTGAAGAGAGATTAGAATAAAGGTCGTCTTTATATTTGAATTACTTAGCCCATAGCAATACACAGATCAACCAGCAGAGGGCATTTTCATTTGAGGAGAGATTAGAAGGAAGGCTTGCTTTAATTGAAAGTAAAACAATTGAAAGACACCTTGATAACAGAATCACCATGTGGAATAAGTTTTTTCTTGAAATGTATTGCATGCTTCAAAACAAGGTTTTGAAAGGGTGGTCATGGGGCTTAGATGAGGCATTGAAAAAGTGAATCCATATGGAAAGACAGTAGGTGTAAGCATTTCGGTATCGATTGGAATGGATACAATACTAAAGAAGTCCTCTGGGTGGATGTGCTACTAGACTGCTAGCTTGTAGATATTGAACAAGCATTAGGCTAATCTGGTGAACCATATGAGCCGCACTAGGTGATATGTTTAGTTCATACGTGATAAGAGGATGCAGGGTAGTATGTTTGAGTGGTTTGAGGATATCTAGGTTTGTGTATCCTATTTTGTGTGTGTTTTACATGGTAATGTGTAATTTTTGTTTTCTTCTTCTTCTTCTTCTTCTTCTTCTTCTTGGAGAATAGGCGAAGTCCACTGTCTGTAGTGTTGGTAAAAGAAGTTGTAGGAGGCATGACACTGTGATAGTCTTAGTAATGCAGATGTGGTGAGCTATTGAGATTGTTGTTCTTAATGTGTATGTTGGTGCAAGCCAATGAATTGTGAAATGGTGCCCCAGAAGATTTGAAATTGGGCATGATGAAAAAAGCTGTGAGCAGGATATTGCCTCTGCTGCTACTTCTGTTCCTCTTCCTCCACCTCCACTACTGTCTCCCAGATTGCAAGAGTAAACTAAAGTCAAGAAAATGATGTAACTCTTGCAAGTTTCTATGATATTTCCAATGTAGTAAGTGTATAGCTGCAATGCATTGACATAGAAAACTAAAGAACAGTGCAGGGTTTATAAAAGTCTCACAGAAAACCAACCATGATATAGACACTCACTAGCTAAGGTATTGGTTGTTGACCTGAGCAACCATTTCAACTATTCTTTATAACTGTGCCTTTAAAAAGGCATTTGCAGCTTCCACTTAGCCTGCAATGAGAAATTGCTTCAATCACTGATTTGTAACAAAGTGCAACTGATCACCTGCAAGGAAACTTTTAAAGAGCTAGCCTTTTTTTCTGAGGGGTAGGTTCCAAGCCCCTGTCATTTTGATTGCTGTTTATAACTTGAAAATGTTTAATAAAGGCTGTATACAAAGCTGGGGAAAAGTCATACCAGGACAGGATGTAACAGTGAGTTAATGCAGGACAAAAGGGTACAAGAGATAGGAAGAACGAAATTGCTATACAAACATTTTTCAAGGATAAATTTACATACTGCGGCGACGCCCCAGGGTTATTTTCTGCATGCAATGCACAGTAGCATTAGAACATAGAGAGCTGTTAGCAATACACAAATCAACCAACAGAGGGCAATTGAAGAGAGATTAGAATAAAGGTCGTCTTTATTTGAATTACTTAGCCCATAGCAATACACAGATCAACCAGCAGAGGGCATTTTCATTTGAGGAGAGATTAGAAGGAAGGCTTGCTTTAATTGAAAGTAAAACAATTGAAAGACACCTTGATAACAGAATCACCATGTGGAATAAGTTTTTTCTTGAAATGGATTGCATGCTTCAAAACAAGGTTTTGAAAGGGTGGTCATGGGGCTTAGATGAGGCATTGAAAAAGTGAATCCATATGGAAAGACAGTAGGTGTAAGCATTTCGGTATCGATTGGAATGGATACAATACTAAAGAAGTCCTCTGGGTGGATGTGCTACTAGACTGCTAGCTTGTAGATATTGAACAAGCATTAGGCTAATCTGGTGAACCATATGAGCCGCACTAGGTGATATGTTTAGTTCATACGTGATAAGAGGATGCAGGGTAGTATGTTTGAGTGGTTTGAGGATATCTAGGTTTGTGTATCCTATTTTGTGTGTGTTTTACATGGTAATGTGTAATTTTTGTTTTCTTCTTCTTCTTCTTCTTCTTGGAGAATAGGCGAAGTCCACTGTCTGTAGTGTTGGTAAAAGAAGTTGTCGGAGGCATGAAACTGTGATAGTCTTAGTAATGCAGATGTGGTGAGCTATTGAGATTGTTGTTCTTAATGTGTATGTTGGTGCAAGCCAATGAATTGTGAAAAGGTGCCCCAGAAGATTTGAAATGGGGCATGATGAAAAAAGCTGTGAGCAGGATATTGCCTCTGCTGCTACTTCTGTTCCTCTTCCTCCACCTCCACTACTGTCTCCCAGATTGCAAGAGTAAACTAAAGTCAAGAAAACGATGTAACTCTTGCAAGTTTCTATGATATTTCCAATGTAGTAAGTGTATAGCTGCAATGCATTGACATAGAAAACTAAAGAACAGTGCAGGGTTTATAAAAGTCTCACAGAAAACCAACCATGATATAGACACTCACTAGCTAAGGTATTGGTTGTTGACCTGAGCAACCATTTCAACTATTCTTTATAACTGTGCCTTTAAAAAGGCATTTGCAGCTTCCACTTAGCCTGCAATGAGAAATTGCTACAATCACTGATTTGTAACAAAGTGCAACTCATCACCTGCAAGGAAACTTTTAAAGAGTGAGCCTTTTTTTCTGAGGGGTAGGTTCCAAGCCCCTGTCATTTTGATTGCTGTTTATAACTTGAAAATGTTTAATAAAGGCTGTATACAAAGCTGGGGAAAAGTCATACCAGGACAGGATGTAACAGTGACTTGATGCAGGACAAAAGGGTACAAGAGATAGGAAGAACGAAATTGCTATACAAACATTTTTCATGGATAAATTTACATACTGCGGCGACGCCCCAGGGTTATTTTCTGCATGCAATGCACAGTAGCATTAGAACATAGAGAGCTGTTAGCAATACACAAATCAACCAACAGAGGGCAATTGAAGAGAGATTAGAATAAAGGTCGTCTTTATATTTGAATTACTTAGCCCATAGCAATACACAGATCAACCAGCAGAGGGCATTTTCATTTGAGGAGAGATTAGAAGGAAGGCTTGCTTTAATTGAAAGTAAAACAATTGAAAGACACCTTGATAACAGAATCACCATGTGGAATAAGTTTTTTCTTGAAATGGATTGCATGCTTCAAAACAAGGTTTTGAAAGGGTGGTCATGGGGCTTAGATGAGGCATTGAAAAAGTGAATCCATATGGAAAGACAGTAGGTGTAAGCATTTCGGTATCGATTGGAATGGATACAATACTAAAGAAGTCCTCTGGGTGGATGTGCTACTAGACTGCTAGCTTGTAGATATTGAACAAGCATTAGGCTAATCTGGTGAACCATATGAGCCGCACTAGGTGATATGTTTAGTTCATACGTGATAAGAGGATGCAGGGTAGTATGTTTGAGTGGTTTGAGGATATCTAGGTTTGTGTATCCTATTTTGTGTGTGTTTTACATGGTAATGTGTAATTTTTGTTTTCTTCTTCTTCTTCTTGGAGAATAGGCGAAGTCCACTGTCTGTAGTGTTGGTAAAAGAAGTTGTAGGAGGCATGACACTGTGATAGTCTTAGTAATGCAGATGTGGTGAGCTATTGAGATTGTTGTTCTTAATGTGTATGTTGGTGCAAGCCAATGAATTGTGAAAAGGTGCCCCAGAAGATTTGAAATGGGGCATGATGAAAAAAGTTGTGAGCAGGATATTGCCTCTGCTGCTACTTCTGTTCCTCTTCCTCCACCTCCACTACTGTCTCCCAGATTGCAAGAGTAAACTAAAGTCAAGAAAATGATGTAACTCTTGCAAGTTTCTATGATATTTCCAATGTAGTAAGTGTATAGCTGCAATGCATTGACATAGAAAACTAAAGAACAGTGCAGGGTTTATAAAAGTCTCACAGAAAACCAACCATGATATAGACACTCACTAGCTAAGTTATTGGTTGTTGACCTGAGCAACCATTTCAACTATTCTTTATAACTGTGCCTTTAAAAAGGCATTTGCAGCTTCCACTTAGCCCGCAATGAGAAATTGCAACAATCACTGATTTGTAACAAAGTGCAAATCATCACCTGCAAGGAAACTTTTAAAGAGTGAGCCTTTTTTTCTGAGGGGTAGGTTCCAAGCCCCTGTCATTTTGATTGCTGTTTATAACTTGAAAATGTTTAATAAAGGCTGTATACAAAGCTGGGGAAAAGTCATACCAGGACAGGATGTAACAGTGAGTTAATGCAGGACAAAAGGGTACAAGAGATAGGAAGAACGAAATTGCTATACAAACATTTTTCATGGATAAATTTACATACTGCGGCGACGCCCCAGGGTTATTTTCTGCATGCAATGCACAGTAGCATTAGAACATAGAGAGCTGTTAGCAATACACAAATCAACCAACAGAGGGCAATTGAAGAGAGATTAGAATAAAGGTCGTCTTTATTTGAATTACTTAGCCCATAGCAATACACAGATCAACCAGCAGAGGGCATTTTCATTTGAGGAGAGATTAGAAGGAAGGCTTGCTTTAATTGAAAGTAAAACAATTGAAAGACACCTTGATAACAGAATCACCATGTGGAATAAGTTTTTTCTTGAAATGTATTGCATGCTTCAAAACAAGGTTTTGAAAGGGTGGTCATGGGGCTTAGATGAGGCATTGAAAAAGTGAATCCATATGGAAAGACAGTAGGTGTAAGCATTTCGGTATCGATTGGAATGGATACAATACTAAAGAAGTCCTCTGGGTGGATGTGCTACTAGACTGCTAGCTTGTAGATATTGAACAAGCATTAGGCTAATCTGGTGAACCATATGAGCCGCACTAGGTGATATGTTTAGTTCATACGTGATAAGAGGATGCAGGGTAGTATGTTTGAGTGGTTTGAGGATATCTAGGTTTGTGTATCCTATTTTGTGTGTGTTTTACATGGTAATGTGTAATTTTAGTTTTCTTCTTCTTCTTCTTCTTGGAGAATAGGCGAAGTCCACTGTCTGTAGTGTTGGTAAAAGAAGTTGTAGGAGGCATGACACTGTGATAGTCTTAGTAATGCAGATGTGGTGAGCTATTGAGATTGTTGTTCTTAATGTGTATGTTGGTGCAAGCCAATGAATTGTGAAATGGTGCCCCAGAAGATTTGAAATGGGGCATGATGAAAAAAGCTGTGAGCAGGATATTGCCTCTGCTGCTACTTCTGTTCCTCTTCCTCCACCTCCACTACTGTCTCCCAGATTGCAAGAGTAAACTAAAGTCAAGAAAATGATGTAACTCTTGCAAGTTTCTATGATATTTCCAATGTAGTAAGTGTATAGCTGCAATGCATTGACATAAAAAACTAGAGAACAGTGCAGGGTTTATAAAAGTCTCACAGAAAACCAACCATGATATAGACACTCACTAGCTAAGTTATTGGTTGTTGACCTGAGCAACCAATTCAAATATTCTTTATAACTGTGCCTTTAAAAAGGCATTTGCAGCTTCCACTTAGCCCGCAATGAGAAATTGCAACAATCACTGATTTGTAACAAAGTGCAAATCATCACCTGCAAGGAAACTTTTAAAGAGTGAGCCTTTTTTTCTGAGGGGTAGGTTCCAAGCCCCTGTCATTTTGATTGCTGTTTATAACTTGAAAATGTTTAATAAAGGCTGTATACAAAGCTGGGGAAAAGTCATACCAGGACAGGATGTAACAGTGAGTTAATGCAGGACAAAAGGGTACAAGAGATAGGAAGAACGAAATTGCTATACAAACATTTTTCATGGATAAATTTACATACTGCGGCGACGCCCCAGGGTTATTTTCTGCATGCAATGCACAGTAGCATTAGAACATAGAGAGCTGTTAGCAATACACAAATCAACCAACAGAGGGCAATTGAAGAGAGATTAGAATAAAGGTCGTCTTTATTTGAATTACTTAGCCCATAGCAATACACAGATCAACCAGCAGAGGGCATTTTCATTTGAGGAGAGATTAGAAGGAAGGCTTGCTTTAATTGAAAGTAAAACAATTGAAAGACACCTTGATAACAGAATCACCATGTGGAATAAGTTTTTTCTTGAAATGTATTGCATGCTTCAAAACAAGGTTTTGAAAGGGTGGTCATGGGGCTTAGATGAGGCATTGAAAAAGTGAATCCATATGGAAAGACAGTAGGTGTAAGCATTTCGGTATCGATTGGAATGGATACAATACTAAAGAAGTCCTCTGGGTGGATGTGCTACTAGACTGCTAGCTTGTAGATATTGAACAAGCATTAGGCTAATCTGGTGAACCATATGAGCCGCACTAGGTGATATGTTTAGTTCATACGTGATAAGAGGATGCAGGGTAGTATGTTTGAGTGGTTTGAGGATATCTAGGTTTGTGTATCCTATTTTGTGTGTGTTTTACATGGTAATGTGTAATTTTTGTTTTCTTCTTCTTCTTCTTCTTGGAGAATAGGCGAAGTCCACTGTCTGTAGTGTTGGTAAAAGAAGTTGTAGGAGGCATGACACTGTGATAGTCTTAGTAATGCAGATGTGGTGAGCTATTGAGATTGTTGTTCTTAATGTGTATGTTGGTGCAAGCCAATGAATTGTGAAATGGTGCCCCAGAAGATTTGAAATGGGGCATGATGAAAAAAGCTGTGAGCAGGATATTGCCTCTGCTGCTACTTCTGTTCCTCTTCCTCCACCTCCACTACTGTCTCCCAGATTGCAAGAGTAAACTAAAGTCAAGAAAATGATGTAACTCTTGCAAGTTTCTATGATATTTCCAATGTAGTAAGTGTATAGCTGCAATGCATTGACATAAAAAACTAGAGAACAGTGCAGGGTTTATAAAAGTCTCACAGACAACCAACCATGATATAGACACTCACTAGCTAAGGTATTGGTTGTTGACCTGAGCAACTATTTCAACTATTCTTTATAACTGTGCCTTTAAAAAGGCAATTGCAGCTTCCACTTAGCCCGCAATGAGAAATTGCTACAATCACTGATTTGTAACAAAGTGCAACTCATCACCTGCAAGGAAACTTTAAAGAGTGAGCCTTTTTTTCTGAGGGGTAGGTTCCAAGCCCCTGTCATTTTGATTGCTGTTTATAACTTGAAAATGTTTAATAAAGGCTGTATACAAAGCTGGGGAAAAGTCATACCAGGACAGGATGTAACAGTGAGTTGATGCAGGACAAAAGGGTACAAGAGATAGGAAGAACGAAATTGCTATACAAACATTTTTCATGGATAAATTTACATACTGCGGCGACGCCCCAGGGTTATTTTCTGCATGCAATGCACAGTAGCATTAGAACATAGAGAGCTGTTAGCAATACACAAATCAACCAACAGAGGGCAATTGAAGAGAGATTAGAATAAAGGTCGTCTTTATTTGAATTACTTAGCCCATAGCAATACACAGATCAACCAGCAGAGGGCATTTTCATTTGAGGAGAGATTAGAAGGAAGGCTTGCTTTAATTGAAAGTAAAACAATTGAAAGACACCTTGATAACAGAATCACCATGTGGAATAAGTTTTTTCTTGAAATGTATTGCATGCTTCAAAACAAGGTTTTGAAAGGGTGGTCATGGGGCTTATATGAGGCATTGAAAAAGTGAATCCATATGGAAAGACAGTAGGTGTAAGCATTTCGGTATCGATTGGAATGGATACAATACTAAAGAAGTCCTCTGGGTGGATGTGCTACTAGACTGCTAGCTTGTAGATATTGAACAAGCATTAGGCTAATCTGGTGAACCATATGAGCCGCACTAGGTGATATGTTTAGTTCATACGTGATAAGAGGATGCAGGGTAGTATGTTTGAGTGGTTTGAGGATATCTAGGTTTGTGTATCCTATTTTGTGTGTGTTTTACATGGTAATGTGTAATTTTTGTTTTCTTCTTCTTCTTCTTGGAGAATAGGCGAAGTCCACTGTCTGTAGTGTTGGTAAAAGAAGTTGTAGGAGGCATGACACTGTGATAGTCTTAGTAATGCAGATGTGGTGAGCTATTGAGATTGTTGTTCTTAATGTGTATGTTGGTGCAAGCCAATGAATTGTGAAAAGGTGCCCCAGAAGATTTGAAATGGGGCATGATGAAAAAAGCTGTGAGCAGGATATTGCCTCTGCTGCTACTTCTGTTCCTCTTCCTCCACCTCCACTACTGTCTCCCAGATTGCAAGAGTAAACTAAAGTCAAGAAAATGATGTAACTCTTGCAAGTTTCTATGATATTTCCAATGTAGTAAGTGTATAGCTGCAATGCATTGACATAGAAAACTAAAGAACAGTGCAGGGTTTATAAAAGTCTCACAGAAAACCAACCATGATATAGACACTCACTAGCTAAGTTATTGGTTGTTGACCTGAGCAACCTGAGCAACCATTTCAACTATTCTTTATAACTGTGCCTTTAAAAAGGCATTTGCAGCTTCCACTTAGCCCGCAATGAGAAATTGCAACAATCACTGATTTGTAACAAAGTGCAAATCATCACCTGCAAGGAAACTTTTAAAGAGTGAGCCTTTTTTTCTGAGGGGTAGGTTCCAAGCCCCTGTCATTTTGATTGCTGTTTATAACTTGAAAATGTTTAATAAAGGCTGTATACAAAGCTGGGGAAAAGTCATACCAGGACAGGATGTAACAGTGAGTTAATGCAGGACAAAAGGGTACAAGAGATAGGAAGAACGAAATTGCTATACAAACATTTTTCATGGATAAATTTACATACTGCGGCGACGCCCCAGGGTTATTTTCTGCATGCAATGCACAGTAGCATTAGAACATAGAGAGCTGTTAGCAATACACAAATCAACCAACAGAGGGCAATTGAAGAGAGATTAGAATAAAGGTCGTCTTTATTTGAATTACTTAGCCCATAGCAATACACAGATCAACCAGCAGAGGGCATTTTCATTTGAGGAGAGATTAGAAGGAAGGCTTGCTTTAATTGAAAGTAAAACAATTGAAAGACACCTTGATAACAGAATCACCATGTGGAATAAGTTTTTTCTTGAAATGTATTGCATGCTTCAAAACAAGGTTTTGAAAGGGTGGTCATGGGGCTTAGATGAGGCATTGAAAAAGTGAATCCATATGGAAAGACAGTAGGTGTAAGCATTTCGGTATCGATTGGAATGGATACAATACTAAAGAAGTCCTCTGGGTGGATGTGCTACTAGACTGCTAGCTTGTAGATATTGAACAAGCATTAGGCTAATCTGGTGAACCATATGAGCCGCACTAGGTGATATGTTTAGTTCATACGTGATAAGAGGATGCAGGGTAGTATGTTTGAGTGGTTTGAGGATATCTAGGTTTGTGTATCCTATTTTGTGTGTGTTTTACATGGTAATGTGTAATTTTAGTTTTCTTCTTCTTCTTCTTCTTGGAGAATAGGCGAAGTCCACTGTCTGTAGTGTTGGTAAAAGAAGTTGTAGGAGGCATGACACTGTGATAGTCTTAGTAATGCAGATGTGGTGAGCTATTGAGATTGTTGTTCTTAATGTGTATGTTGGTGCAAGCCAATGAATTGTGAAATGGTGCCCCAGAAGATTTGAAATGGGGCATGATGAAAAAAGCTGTGAGCAGGATATTGCCTCTGCTGCTACTTCTGTTCCTCTTCCTCCACCTCCACTACTGTCTCCCAGATTGCAAGAGTAAACTAAAGTCAAGAAAATGATGTAACTCTTGCAAGTTTCTATGATATTTCCAATGTAGTAAGTGTATAGCTGCAATGCATTGACATAGAAAACTAAAGAACAGTGCAGGGTTTATAAAAGTCTCACAGAAAACCAACCATGATATAGACACTCACTAGCTAAGGTATTGGTAGTAGACCTGAGCAACCATTTCAACTATTCTTTATAACTGTGCCTTTAAAAAAGCATTTGCAGCTTCCACTTAGCCTGCAATGAGAAATTGCTACAATCACTGATTTGTAACAAAGTGCAACTCATCACCTGCAAGGAAACTTTTAAAGAGTGAGCCTTTTTTTTCTGAGGGGTAGGTTCCAAGCCCCTGTCATTTTGATTGCTGTTTATAACTTGAAAATGTTTAATAAAGGCTGTATACAAAGCTGGGGAAAAGTCATACCAGGACAGGATGTAACAGTGAGTTAATGCAGGACAAAAGGGTACAAGAGATAGGAAGAACGAAATTGCTATACAAACATTTTTCATGGATAAATTTACATACTGCGGCGACGCCCCAGGGTTATTTTCTGCATGCAATGCACAGTAGCATTAGAACATAGAGAGCTGTTAGCAATACACAAATCAACCAACAGAGGGCAATTGAAGAGAGATTAGAATAAAGGTCGTCTTTATATTTGAATTACTTAGCCCATAGCAATACACAGATCAACCAGCAGAGGGCATTTTCATTTGAGGAGAGATTAGAAGGAAGGCTTGCTTTAATTGAAAGTAAAACAATTGAAAGACACCTTGATAACAGAATCACCATGTGGAATAAGTTTTTTCTTGAAATGTATTGCATGCTTCAAAACAAGGTTTTGAAAGGGTGGTCATGGGGCTTAGATGAGGCATTGAAAAAGTGAATCCATATGGAAAGACAGTAGGTGTAAGCATTTCGGTATCGATTGGAATGGATACAATACTAAAGAAGTCCTCTGGGTGGATGTGCTACTAGACTGCTAGCTTGTAGATATTGAACAAGCATTAGGCTAATCTGGTGAACCATATGAGCCGCACTAGGTGATATGTTTAGTTCATACGTGATAAGAGGATGCAGGGTAGTATGTTTGAGTGGTTTGAGGATATCTAGGTTTGTGTATCCTATTTTGTGTGTGTTTTACATGGTAATGTGTAATTTTTGTTTTCTTCTTCTTCTTCTTCTTGGAGAATAGGCGAAGTCCACTGTCTGTAGTGTTGGTAAAAGAAGTTGTAGGAGGCATGACACTGTGATAGTCTTAGTAATGCAGATGTGGTGAGCTATTGAGATTGTTGTTCTTAATGTGTATGTTGGTGCAAGCCATTGAATTGTGAAAAGGTGCCCCAGAAGATTTGAAATGGGGCTTGATGAAAAAAGCTGTGAGCAGGATATTGCCTCTGCTGCTACTTCTGTTCCTCTTCCTCCACCTCCACTACTGTCTCCCAGATTTCAAGAGTAAACTAAAGTCAAGAAAACGATGTAACTCTTGCAAGTTTCTATGATATTTCCAATGTAGTAAGTGTATAGCTGCAATGCATTGACATAGAAAACTAAAGAACAGTGCAGGGTTTATAAAAGTCTCACAGAAAACCAACCATGATATAGACACTCACTAGCTAAGGTATTGGTTGTTGACCTGAGCAACCATTTCAACTATTCTTTATAACTGTGCCTTTAAAAAGGCAATTGCAGCTTCCACTTACCCCGCAATGAGAAATTGCTACAATCACTGATTTGTAGCAAAGTGCAACTCATCACCTGCAAGGAAACTTTTAAAGAGTGAGCCTTTTTTTCTGAGGGGTAGGTTCCAAGCCCCTGTCATTTTGATTGCTGTTTATAACTTGAAAATGTTTAATAAAGGCTGTATACAAAGCTGGGGAAAAGTCATACCAGGACAGGATGTAACAGTGAGTTGATGCAGGACAAAAGGGTACAAGAGATAGGAAGAACGAAATTGCTATACAAACATTTTTCATGGATAAATTTACATACTGCGGCGACGCCCCAGGGTTATTTTCTGCATGCAATGCACAGTAGCATTAGAACATAGAGAGCTGTTAGCAATACACAAATCAACCAACAGAGGGCAATTGAAGAGAGATTAGAATAAAGGTCGTCTTTATATTTGAATTACTTAGCCCATAGCAATACACAGATCAACCAGCAGAGGGCATTTTCATTTGAGGAGAGATTAGAAGGAAGGCTTGCTTTAATTGAAAGTAAAACAATTGAAAGACACCTTGATAACAGAATCACCATGTGGAATAAGTTTTTTCTTGAAATGTATTGCATGCTTCAAAACAAGGTTTTGAAAGGGTGGTCATGGGGCTTAGATGAGGCATTGAAAAAGTGAATCCATATGGAAAGACAGTAGGTGTAAGCATTTCGGTATCGATTGGAATGGATACAATACTAAAGAAGTCCTCTGGGTGGATGTGCTACTAGACTGCTAGCTTGTAGATATTGAACAAGCATTAGGCTAATCTGGTGAACCATATGAGCCGCACTAGGTGATATGTTTAGTTCATACGTGATAAGAGGATGCAGGGTAGTATGTTTGAGTGGTTTGAGGATATCTAGGTTTGTGTATCCTATTTTGTGTGTGTTTTACATGGTAATGTGTAATTTTTGTTTTCTTCTTCTTCTTCTTCTTGGAGAATAGGCGAAGTCCACTGTCTGTAGTGTTGGTAAAAGAAGTTGTAGGAGGCATGACACTGTGATAGTCTTAGTAATGCAGATGTGGTGAGCTATTGAGATTGTTGTTCTTAATGTGTATGTTGGTGCAAGCCAATGAATTGTGAAAAGGTGCCCCAGAAGATTTGAAATGGGGCATGATGAAAAAAGCTGTGAGCAGGATATTGCCTCTGCTGCTACTTCTGTTCCTCTTCCTCCACCTCCACTACTGTCTCCCAGATTGCAAGAGTAAACTAAAGTCAAGAAAATGATGTAACTCTTGCAAGTTTCTATGATATTTCCAATGTAGTAAGTGTATAGCTGCAATGCATTGACATAGAAAACTAAAGAACAGTGCAGGGTTTATAAAAGTCTCACAGAAAACAAACCATGATATAGACACTCACTAGCTAAGGTATTGGTTGTTGACCTGAGCAACCATTTCAACTATTCTTTATAACTGTGCCTTTAAAAAGTCATTTGCAGCTTCCACTTAGCCTGCAATGAGAAATTGCTACAATCACTGATTTGTAACAAAGTGCAACTCATCACCTGCAAGGAAACTTTTAAAGAGTGAGCCTTTTTTTCTGAGGGGTAGGTTCCAAGCCCCTGTCATTTTGATTGCTGTTTATAACTTGAAAATGTTTAATAAAGGCTGTATACAAAGCTGGGGAAAAGTCATACCAGGACAGGATGTAACAGTGAGTTGATGCAGGACAAAAGGGTACAAGAGATAGGAAGAACGAAATTGCTATACAAACATTTTTCATGGATAAATTTAAATACTGCGGCGACGCCCCAGGGTTATTTTCTGCATGCAATGCACAGTAGCATTAGAACATAGAGAGCTGTTAGAAATACACAAATCAACCAACAGAGGGCAATTGAAGAGAGATTAGAATAAAGGTCGTCTTTATTTGAATTACTTAGCCCATAGCAATACACAGATCAACCAGCAGAGGGCATTTTCATTTGAGGAGAGATTAGAAGGAAGGCTTGCTTTAATTGAAAGTAAAACAATTGAAAGACACCTTGATAACAGAATCACCATGTGGAATAAGTTTTTTTCTTGAAATGTATTGCATGCTTCAAAACAAGGTTTTGAAAGGGTGGTCATGGGGCTTAGATGAGGCATTGAAAAAGTGAATCCATATGGAAAGACAGTAGGTGTAAGCATTTCGGTATCGATTGGAATGGATACAATACTAAAGAAGTCCTCTGGGTGGATGTGCTACTAGACTGCTAGCTTGTAGATATTGAACAAGCATTAGGCTAATCTGGTGAACCATATGAGCCGCACTAGGTGATATGTTTAGTTCATACGTGATAAGAGGATGCAGGGTAGTATGTTTGAGTGGTTTGAGGATATCTAGGTTTGTGTATCCTATTTTGTGTGTGTTTTACATGGTAATGTGTAATTTTTGTTTTCTTCTTCTTCTTCTTGGAGAATAGGCGAAGTCCACTGTCTGTAGTGTTGGTAAAAGAAGTTGTAGGAGGCATGACACTGTGATAGTCTTAGTAATGCAGATGTGGTGAGCTATTGAGATTGTTGTTCTTAATGTGTATGTTGGTGCAAGCCAATGAATTGTGAAAAGGTGCCCCAGAAGATTTGAAATGGGGCATGATGAAAAAAGCTGTGAGCAGGATATTGCCTCTGCTGCTACTTCTGTTCCTCTTCCTCCACCTCCACTACTGTCTCCCAGATTGCAAGAGTAAACTAAAGTCAAGAAAATGATGTAACTCTTGCAAGTTTCTATGATATTTCCAATGTAGTAAGTGTATAACTGCAATGCATTGACATAGAAAACTAAAGAACAGTGCAGGGTTTATAAAAGTCTCACAGAAAACAAACCATGATATAGACACTCACTAGCTAAGGTATTGGTTGTTGACCTGAGCAACCATTTCAACTATTCTTTATAACTGTGCCTTTAAAAAGTCATTTGCAGCTTCCACTTAGCCTGCAATGAGAAATTGCTACAATCACTGATTTGTAACAAAGTGCAACTCATCACCTGCAAGGAAACTTTTAAAGAGTGAGCCTTTTTTTCTGAGGGGTAGGTTCCAAGCCCCTGTCATTTTGATTGCTGTTTATAACTTGAAAATGTTTAATAAAGGCTGTATACAAAGCTGGGGAAAAGTCATACCAGGACAGGATGTAACAGTGAGTTGATGCAGGACAAAAGGGTACAAGAGATAGGAAGAACGAAATTGCTATACAACCATTTTTCATGGATAAATTTAAATACTGCGGCGACGCCCCAGGGTTATTTTCTGCATGCAATGCACAGTAGCATTAGAACATAGAGAGCTGTTAGAAATACACAAATCAACCAACAGAGGGCAATTGAAGAGAGATTAGAATAAAGGTCGTCTTTATTTGAATTACTTAGCCCATAGCAATACACAGATCAACCAGCAGAGGGCATTTTCATTTGAGGAGAGATTAGAAGGAAGGCTTGCTTTAATTGAAAGTAAAACAATTGAAAGACACCTTGATAACAGAATCACCATGTGGAATTAGTTTTTTCTTGAAATGTATTGCATGCTTCAAAACAAGGTTTTGAAAGGGTGGTCATGGGGCTTAGATGAGGCATTGAAAAAGTGAATCCATATGGAAAGACAGTAGGTGTAAGCATTTCGGTATCGATTGGAATGGATACAATACTAAAGAAGTCCTCTGGGTGGATGTGCTACTAGACTGCTAGCTTGTAGATATTGAACAAGCATTAGGCTAATCTGGTGAACCATATGAGCCGCACTAGGTGATATGTTTAGTTCATACGTGATAAGAGGATGCAGGGTAGTATGTTTGAGTGGTTTGAGGATATCTAGGTTTGTGTATCCTATTTTGTGTGTGTTTTACATGGTAATGTGTAATTTTTGTTTTCTTCTTCTTCTTCTTCTTGGAGAATAGGCGAAGTCCACTGTCTGTAGTGTTGGTAAAAGAAGTTGTAGGAGGCATGACACTGTGATAGTCTTAGTAATGCAGATGTGGTGAGCTATTGAGATTGTTGTTCTTAATGTGTATGTTGGTGCAAGCCAATGAATTGTGAAAAGGTGCCCCAGAAGATTTGAAATGGGGCATGATGAAAAAAGCTGTGAGCAGGATATTGCCTCTGCTGCTACTTCTGTTCCTCTTCCTCCACCTCCACTACTGTCTACCAGATTGCAAGAGTAAACTAAAGAAAATGATGTAACTCTTACAAGTTTCTATGATATTTCCAATGTAGTAAGTGTATAGCTGCAATGCATTGACATAGAAAACTAAAGAACAGTGCAGGGTTTATAAAAGTCTCACAGAAAACCAACCATGATATAGACACTCACTAGCTAAGGTATTGGTTGTTGACCTGAGCAACCATTTCAACTATTCTTTATAACTGTGCCTTTAAAAAGGCAATTGCAGCTTCCACTTAGCCCGCAATGAGAAATTGCTACAATCACTGATTTGTAACAAAGTGCAACTCATCACCTGCAAGGAAACTTTTAAAGAGTGAGCCTTTTTTTCTGAGGGGTAGGTTCCAAGCCCCTGTCATTTTGATTGCTGTTTATAACTTGAAAATGTTTAATAAAGGCTGTATACAAAGCTGGGGAAAAGTCATACCAGGACAGGATGTAACAGTGAGTTGATGCAGGACAAAAGGGTACAAGAGATAGGAAGAACGAAATTGCTATACAAACATTTTTCATGGATAAATTTACATACTGCGGCGACGCCCCAGGGTTATTTTCTGCATGCAATGCACAGTAGCATTAGAACATAGAGAGCTGTTAGCAATACACAAATCAACCAACAGAGGGCAATTGAAGAGAGATTAGAATAAAGGTCGTCTTTATTTGAATTACTTAGCCCATAGCAATACACAGATCAACCAGCAGAGGGCATTTTCATTTGAGGAGAGATTAGAAGGAAGGCTTGCTTTAATTGAAAGTAAAACAATTGAAAGACACCTTGATAACAGAATCACCATGTGGAATAAGTTTTTTCTTGAAATGTATTGCATGCTTCAAAACAAGGTTTTGAAAGGGTGGTCATGGGGCTTAGATGAGGCATTGAAAAAGTGAATCCATATGGAAAGACAGTAGGTGTAAGCATTTCGGTATCGATTGGAATGGATACAATACTAAAGAAGTCCTCTGGGTGGATGTGCTACTAGACTGCTAGCTTGTAGATATTGAACAAGCATTAGGCTAATCTGGTGAACCATATGAGCCGCACTAGGTGATATGTTTAGTTCATACGTGATAAGAGGATGCAGGGTAGTATGTTTGAGTGGTTTGAGGATATCTAGGTTTGTGTATCCTATTTTGTGTGTGTTTTACATGGTAATGTGTAATTTTTGTTTTCTTCTTCTTCTTCTTCTTGGAGAATAGGCGAAGTCCACTGTCTGTAGTGTTGGTAAAAGAAGTTGTAGGAGGCATGACACTGTGATAGTCTTAGTAATGCAGATGTGGTGAGCTATTGAGATTGTTGTTCTTAATGTGTATGTTGGTGCAAGCCAATGAATTGTGAAAAGGTGCCCCAGAAGATTTGAAATGGGGCTTGATGAAAAAAGCTGTGAGCAGGATATTGCCTCTGCTGCTACTTCTGTTCCTCTTCCTCCACCTCCACTACTGTCTCCCAGATTTCAAGAGTAAACTAAAGTCAAGAAAACGATGTAACTCTTGCAAGTTTCTATGATATTTCCAATGTAGTAAGTGTATAGCTGCAATGCATTGACATAGAAAACTAAAGAACAGTGCAGGGTTTATAAAAGTCTCACAGAAAACCAACCATGATATAGACACTCACTAGCTAAGGTATTGGTTGTTGACCTGAGCAACCATTTCAACTATTCTTTATAACTGTGCCTTTAAAAAGGCAATTGCAGCTTCCACTTACCCCGCAATGAGAAATTGCTACAATCACTGATTTGTAG
The DNA here is from genome assembly GCF_036172605.1 of Pelobates fuscus. Taxonomy (NCBI): domain Eukaryota; kingdom Metazoa; phylum Chordata; class Amphibia; order Anura; family Pelobatidae; genus Pelobates; species Pelobates fuscus. The sequence continues at coordinate 321,680,177 of NC_086317.1, read as the reverse complement.
CAAAGTGCAACTCATCACCTGCAAGGAAACTTTTAAAGAGTGAGCCTTTTTTTCTGAGGGGTAGGTTCCAAGCCCCTGTCATTTTGATTGCTGTTTATAACTTGAAAATGTTTAATAAAGGCTGTATACAAAGCTGGGGAAAAGTCATACCAGGACAGGATGTAACAGTGAGTTGATGCAGGACAAAAGGGTACAAGAGATAGGAAGAACGAAATTGCTATACAAACATTTTTCATGGATAAATTTACATACTGCGGCGACGCCCCAGGGTTATTTTCTGCATGCAATGCACAGTAGCATTAGAACATAGAGAGCTGTTAGCAATACACAAATCAACCAACAGAGGGCAATTGAAGAGAGATTAGAATAAAGGTCGTCTTTATATTTGAATTACTTAGCCCATAGCAATACACAGATCAACCAGCAGAGGGCATTTTCATTTGAGGAGAGATTAGAAGGAAGGCTTGCTTTAATTGAAAGTAAAACAATTGAAAGACACCTTGATAACAGAATCACCATGTGGAATAAGTTTTTTCTTGAAATGTATTGCATGCTTCAAAACAAGGTTTTGAAAGGGTGGTCATGGGGCTTAGATGAGGCATTGAAAAAGTGAATCCATATGGAAAGACAGTAGGTGTAAGCATTTCGGTATCGATTGGAATGGATACAATACTAAAGAAGTCCTCTGGGTGGATGTGCTACTAGACTGCTAGCTTGTAGATATTGAACAAGCATTAGGCTAATCTGGTGAACCATATGAGCCGCACTAGGTGATATGTTTAGTTCATACGTGATAAGAGGATGCAGGGTAGTATGTTTGAGTGGTTTGAGGATATCTAGGTTTGTGTATCCTATTTTGTGTGTGTTTTACATGGTAATGTGTAATTTTTGTTTTCTTCTTCTTCTTCTTGGAGAATAGGCGAAGTCCACTGTCTGTAGTGTTGGTAAAAGAAGTTGTAGGAGGCATGACACTGTGATAGTCTTAGTAATGCAGATGTGGTGAGCTATTGAGATTGTTGTTCTTAATGTGTATGTTGGTGCAAGCCAATGAATTGTGAAAAGGTGCCCCAGAAGATTTGAAATGGGGCATGATGAAAAAAGCTGTGAGCAGGATATTGCCTCTGCTGCTACTTCTGTTCCTCTTCCTCCACCTCCACTACTGTCTCCCAGATTGCAAGAGTAAACTAAAGTCAAGAAAATGATGTAACTCTTGCAAGTTTCTATGATATTTCCAATGTAGTAAGTGTATAACTGCAATGCATTGACATAGAAAACTAAAGAACAGTGCAGGGTTTATAAAAGTCTCACAGAAAACAAACCGTGATATAGACACTCACTAGCTAAGGTATTGGTTGTTGACCTGAGCAACCATTTCAACTATTTTTTATAACTGTGCCTTTAAAAAGTCATTTGCAGCTTCCACTTAGCCTGCAATGAGAAATTGCTACAATCACTGATTTGTAACAAAGTGCAACTCATCACCTGCAAGGAAACTTTTAAAGAGTGAGCCTTTTTTTCTGAGGGGTAGGTTCCAAGCCCCTGTCATTTTGATTGCTGTTTATAACTTGAAAATGTTTAATAAAGGCTGTATACAAAGCTGGGGAAAAGTCATACCAGGACAGGATGTAACAGTGAGTTGATGCAGGACAAAAGGGTACAAGAGATAGGAAGAACGAAATTGCTATACAACCATTTTTCATGGATAAATTTAAATACTGCGGCGACGCCCCAGGGTTATTTTCTGCATGCAATGCACAGTAGCATTAGAACATAGAGAGCTGTTAGAAATACACAAATCAACCAACAGAGGGCAATTGAAGAGAGATTAGAATAAAGGTCGTCTTTATTTGAATTACTTAGCCCATAGCAATACACAGATCAACCAGCAGAGGGCATTTTCATTTGAGGAGAGATTAGAAGGAAGGCTTGCTTTAATTGAAAGTAAAACAATTGAAAGACACCTTGATAACAGAATCACCATGTGGAATTAGTTTTTTCTTGAAATGTATTGCATGCTTCAAAACAAGGTTTTGAAAGGGTGGTCATGGGGCTTAGATGAGGCATTGAAAAAGTGAATCCATATGGAAAGACAGTAGGTGTAAGCATTTCGGTATCGATTGGAATGGATACAATACTAAAGAAGTCCTCTGGGTGGATGTGCTACTAGACTGCTAGCTTGTAGATATTGAACAAGCATTAGGCTAATCTGGTGAACCATATGAGCCGCACTAGGTGATATGTTTAGTTCATACGTGATAAGAGGATGCAGGGTAGTATGTTTGAGTGGTTTGAGGATATCTAGGTTTGTGTATCCTATTTTGTGTGTGTTTTACATGGTAATGTGTAATTTTTGTTTTCTTCTTCTTCTTCTTGGAGAATAGGCGAAGTCCACTGTCTGTAGTGTTGGTAAAATAAGTTGTAGGAGGCATGACACTGTGATAGTCTTAGTAATGCAGATGTGGTGAGCTATTGAGATTGTTGTTCTTAATGTGTATGTTGGTGCAAGCCAATGAATTGTGAAAAGGTGCCCCAGAAGATTTGAAATGGGGCATGATGAAAAAAGCTGTGAGCAGGATATTGCCTCTGCTGCTACTTCTGTTCCTCTTCCTCCACCTCCACTACTGTCTACCAGATTGCAAGAGTAAACTAAAGAAAATGATGTAACTCTTACAAGTTTCTATGATATTTCCAATGTAGTAAGTGTATAGCTGCAATGCATTGACATAGAAAACTAAAGAACAGTGCAGGGTTTATAAAAGTCTCACAGAAAACCAACCATGATATAGACACTCACTAGCTAAGGTATTGGTTGTTGACCTGAGCAACCATTTCAACTATTCTTTATAACTGTGCCTTTAAAAAGGCAATTGCAGCTTCCACTTAGCCCGCAATGAGAAATTGCTACAATCACTGATTTGTAACAAAGTGCAACTCATCACCTGCAAGGAAACTTTTAAAGAGTGAGCCTTTTTTTCTGAGGGGTAGGTTCCAAGCCCCTGTCATTTTGATTGCTGTTTATAACTTGAAAATGTTTAATAAAGGCTGTATACAAAGCTGGGGAAAAGTCATACCAGGACAGGATGTAACAGTGAGTTGATGCAGGACAAAAGGGTACAAGAGATAGGAAGAACGAAATTGCTATACAAACATTTTTCATGGATAAATTTACATACTGCGGCGACGCCCCAGGGTTATTTTCTGCATGCAATGCACAGTAGCATTAGAACATAGAGAGCTGTTAGCAATACACAAATCAACCAACAGAGGGCAATTGAAGAGAGATTAGAATAAAGGTCGTCTTTATTTGAATTACTTAGCCCATAGCAATACACAGATCAACCAGCAGAGGGCATTTTCATTTGAGGAGAGATTAGAAGGAAGGCTTGCTTTAATTGAAAGTAAAACAATTGAAAGACACCTTGATAACAGAATCACCATGTGGAATAAGTTTTTTCTTGAAATGTATTGCATGCTTCAAAACAAGGTTTTGAAAGGGTGGTCATGGGGCTTAGATGAGGCATTGAAAAAGTGAATCCATATGGAAAGACAGTAGGTGTAAGCATTTCGGTATCGATTGGAATGGATACAATACTAAAGAAGTCCTCTGGGTGGATGTGCTACTAGACTGCTAGCTTGTAGATATTGAACAAGCATTAGGCTAATCTGGTGAACCATATGAGCCGCACTAGGTGATATGTTTAGTTCATACGTGATAAGAGGATGCAGGGAAGTATGTTTGAGTGGTTTGAGGATATCTAGGTTTGTGTATCCTATTTTGTGTGTGTTTTACATGGTAATGTGTAATTTTTGTTTTCTTCTTCTTCTTCTTGGAGAATAGGCGAAGTCCACTGTCTGTAGTGTTGGTAAAAGAAGTTGTAGGAGGCATGACACTGTGATAGTCTTAGTAATGCAGATGTGGTGAGCTATTGAGATTGTTGTTCTTAATGTGTATGTTGGTGCAAGCCAATGAATTGTGAAAAGGTGCCCCAGAAGATTTGAAATGGGGCATGATGAAAAAATCTGTGAGCAGGATATTGCCTCTGCTGCGACTTCTGTTCCTCTTCCTCCACCTCCACTACTGTCTACCAGATTGCAAGAGTAAACTAAAGTCAAGAAAATGATGTAACTCTTGCAAGTTTCTATGATATTTCCAATGTAGTAAGTGTATAGCTGCAATGCATTGACATAGAAAACTAAAGAACAGTGCAGGGTTTATAAAAGTCTCACAGAAAACCAACCATGATATAGACACTCACTAGCTAAGGTATTGGTTGTTGACCTGCGCAACCATTTCAACTATTCTTTATAACTGTGCCTTTAAAAAGGCAATTGCAGCTTCCACTTAGGCCGCAATGAGAAATTGCTACAATCACTGATTTGTAACAAAGTGCAACTCATCACCTGCAAGGAAACTTTTAAAGAGTGAGCCTTTTTTTCTGAGGGGTAGGTTCCAAGCCCCTGTCATTTTGATTGCTGTTTATAACTTGAAAATGTTTAATAAAGGCTGTATACAAAGCTGGGGAAAAGTCATACCAGGACAGGATGTAACAGTGAGTTGATGCAGGACAAAAGGGTACAAGAGATAGGAAGAACGAAATTGCTATACAAACATTTTTCATGGATAAATTTACATACTGCGGCGACGCCCCAGGGTTATTTTCTGCATGCAATGCACAGTAGCATTAGAACATAGAGAGCTGTTAGCAATACACAAATCAACCAACAGAGGGCAATTGAAGAGAGATTAGAATAAAGGTCGTCTTTATTTGAACTACTTAGCCCATAGCAATACACAGATCAACCAGCAGAGGGCATTTTCATTTGAGGAGAGATTAGAAGGAAGGCTTGCTTTAATTGAAAGTAAAACAATTGAAAGACACCTTGATAACAGAATCACCATGTGGAATAAGTTTTTTCTTGAAATGTATTGCATGCTTCAAAACAAGGTTTTGAAAGGGTGGTCATGGGGCTTAGATGAGGCATTGAAAAAGTGAATCCATATGGAAAGACAGTAGGTGTAAGCATTTCGGTATCGATTGGAATGGATACAATACTAAAGAAGTCCTCTGGGTGGATGTGCTACTAGACTGCTAGCTTGTAGATATTGAACAAGCATTAGGCTAATCTGGTGAACCATATGAGCCGCACTAGGTGATATGTTTAGTTCATACGTGATAAGAGGATGCAGGGTAGTATGTTTGAGTGGTTTGAGGATATCTAGGTTTGTGTATCCTATTTTGTGTGTGTTTTACATGGTAATGTGTAATTTTTGTTTTCTTCTTCTTCTTCTTCTTGGAGAATAGGCGAAGTCCACTGTCTGTAGTGTTGGTAAAAGAAGTTGTAGGAGGCATGACACTGTGATAGTCTTAGTAATGCAGATGTGGTGAGCTATTGAGATTGTTGTTCTTAATGTGTATGTTGGTGCAAGCCAATGAATTGTGAAAAGGTGCCCCAGAAGATTTGAAATAGGGCATGATGAAAAAAGCTGTGAGCAGGATATTGCCTCTTCCTCCACCTCCACTACTGTCTACCAGATTGCAAGAGTAAACTAAAGAAAATGATGTAACTCTTACAAGTTTCTATGATATTTCCAATGTAGTAAGTGTATAGCTGCAATGCATTGACATAGAAAACTAAAGAACAGTGCAGGGTTTATAAAAGTCTCACAGAAAACCAACCATGATATAGACACTCATTAGCTAAGGTATTGGTTGTTGACCTGAGCAACCATTTCAACTATTCTTTATAACTGTGCCTTTAAAAAGGCAATTGCAGCTTCCACTTAGCCCGCAATGAGAAATTGCTACAATCACTGATTTGTAACAAAGTGCAACTCATCACCTGCAAGGAAACTTTTAAAGAGTGAGCCTTTTTTTCTGAGGGGTAGGTTCCAAGCCCCTGTCATTTTGATTGCTGTTTATAACTTAAAAATGTTTAATAAAGGCTGTATACAAAGCTGGGGAAAAGTCATACCAGGACAGGATGTAACAGTGAGTTGATGCAGGACAAAAGGGTACAAGAGATAGGAAGAACGAAATTGCTATACAAATATTTTTCATGGATAAATTTACATACTGCGGCGACGCCCCAGGGTTATTTTCTGCATGCAATGCACAGTAGCATTAGAACATAGAGAGCTGTTAGCAATACACAAATCAACCAACAGAGGGCAATTGAAGAGAGATTAGAATAAAGGTCGTCTTTATTTGAATTACTTAGCCCATAGCAATACACAGATCAACCAGCAGAGGGCATTTTCATTTGAGGAGAGATTAGAAGGAAGGCTTGCTTTAATTGAAAGTAAAACAATTGAAAGACACCTTGATAACAGAATCACCATGTGGAATAAGTTTTTTCTTGAAATGGATTGCATGCTTCAAAACAAGGTTTTGAAAGGGTGGTCATGGGGCTTAGATGAGGCATTGAAAAAGTGAATCCATATGGAAAGACAGTAGGTGTAAGCATTTCGGTATCGATTGGAATGGATACAATACTAAAGAAGTCCTCTGGGTGGATGTGCTACTAGACTGCTAGCTTGTAGATATTGAACAAGCATTAGGCTAATCTGGTGAACCATATGAGCCGCACTAGGTGATATGTTTAGTTCATACGTGATAAGAGGATGCAGGGAAGTATGTTTGAGTGGTTTGAGGATATCTAGGTTTGTGTATCCTATTTTGTGTGTGTTTTACATGGTAATGTGTAATTTTTGTTTTCTTCTTCTTCTTCTTGGAGAATAGGCGAAGTCCACTGTCTGTAGTGTTGGTAAAAGAAGTTGTAGGAGGCATGACAGTGTGATAGTCTTAGTAATGCAGATGTGGTGAGCTATTGAGATTGTTGTTCTTAATGTGTATGTTGGTGCAAGCCAATGAATCGTGAAAAGGTGCCCCAGAAGATTTGAAATGGGGCATGATGAAAAAAGCTGTGAGCAGGATATTGCCTCTGCTGCTACTTCTGTTCCTCTTCCTCCACCTCCACTACTGTCTACCAGATTGCAAGAGTAAACTAAAGTCAAGAAAATGATGTAACTCTTGCAAGTTTCTATGATATTTCCAATGTAGTAAGTGTATAGCTGCAATGCATTGACATAGAAAACTAAAGAACAGTGCAGGGTTTATAAAAGTCTCACAGAAAACCAACCATGATATAGACACTCACTAGCTAAGGTATTGGTTGTTGACCTGAGCAACCATTTCAACTATTCTTTATAACTGTGCCTTTAAAAAGGCAATTGCAGCTTCCACTTAGGAATCACTGATTTGTAACAAAGTGCAACTCATCACCTGCAAGGAAACTTTTAAAGAGTGAGCCTTTTTTTCTGAGGGGTAGGTTCCAAGCCCCTGTCATTTTGATTGCTGTTTATAACTTGAAAATGTTTAATAAAGGCTGTATACAAAGCTGGGGAAAAGTCATACCAGGACAGGATGTAACAGTGAGTTGATGCAGGACAAAAGGGTACAAGAGATAGGAAGAACGAAATTGCTATACAAACATTTTTCATGGATAAATTTACATACTGCGGCGACGCCCCAGGGTTATTTTCTGCATGCAATGCACAGTAGCATTAGAACATAGAGAGCTGTTAGCAATACACAAATCAACCAACAGAGGGCAATTGAAGAGAGATTAGAATAAAGGTCGTCTTTATTTGAATTACTTAGCCCATAGCAATACACAGATCAACCAGCAGAGGGCATTTTCATTTGAGGAGAGATTAGAAGGAAGGCTTGCTTTAATTGAAAGTAAAACAATTGAAAGACACCTTGATAACAGAATCACCATGTGGAATAAGTTTTTTCTTGAAATGTATTGCATGCTTCAAAACAAGGTTTTGAAAGGGTGGTCATGGGGCTTAGATGAGGCATTGAAAAAGTGAATCCATATGGAAAGACAGTAGGTGTAAGCATTTCGGTATCGATTGGAATGGATACAATACTAAAGAAGTCCTCTGGGTGAATGTGCTACTAGACTGCTAGCTTGTAGATATTGAACAAGCATTAGGCTAATCTGGTGAACCATATGAGCCGCACTAGGTGATATGTTTAGTTCATACGTGATAAGAGGATGCAGGGTAGTATGTTTGAGTGGTTTGAGGATATCTAGGTTTGTGTATCCTATTTTGTGTGTGTTTTACATGGTAATGTGTAATTTTTGTTTTCTTCTTCTTCTTCTTGGAGAATAGGCGAAGTCCACTGTCTGTAGTGTTGGTAAAAGAAGTTGTAGGAGGCATGACACTGTGATAGTCTTAGTAATGCAGATGTGGTGAGCTATTGAGATTGTTGTTCTTAATGTGTATGTTGGTGCAAGCCAATGAATTGTGAAAAGGTGCCCCAGAAGATTTGAAATAGGCATGATGAAAAAAGCTGTGAGCAGGATATTGCCTCTGCTGCTACTTCTGTTCCTCTTCCTCCACCTCCACTACTGTCTCCCAGATTGCAAAAGTAAACTAAAGTCAAGAAAATGATGTAACTCTTGCAAGTTTCTATGATATTTCCAATGTAGTAAGTGTATAGCTGCAATGCATTGACATAGAAAACTAAAGAACAGTGCAGGGTTTATAAAAGTCTCACAGAAAACCAACCATGATATAGACACTCACTAGCTAAGGTATTGGTTGTTGACCTGAGCAACCATTTCAACTATTCTTTATAACTGTGCCTTTAAAAAGGCAATTGCAGCTTCCACTTAGCCCGCAATGAGAAATTGCTACAATCACTGATTTGTAACAAAGTGCAACTCATCACCTGCAAGGAAACTTTTAAAAAAGTGAGCCTTTTTTTTTTTTCTGAGGGGTAGGTTCTAAGCCCCTGTCATTTTGATTGCTGTTTATAACTTGAAAATGTTTAATAAAGGCTGTATACAAAGCTGGGGAAAAGTCATACCAGGACAGGATGTAACAGTGAGTTGATGCAGGACAAAAGGGTACAAGAGATAGGAAGAACGAAATTGCTATACAAACATTTTTCATGGATAAATTTACATACTGCGGCGACGCCCCAGGGTTATTTTCTGCATGCAATGCACAGTAGCATTAGAACATAGAGAGCTGTTAGCAATACACAAATCAACCAACAGAGGGCAATTGAAGAGAGATTAGAATAAAGGTCGTCTTTATTTGAATTACTTAGCCCATAGCAATACACAGATCAACCAGCAGAGGGCATTTTCATTTGAGGAGAGATTAGAAGGAAGGCTTGCTTTAATTGAAAGTAAAACAATTGAAAGACACCTTGATAACAGAATCACCATGTGGAATAAGTTTTTTCTTGAAATGGATTGCATGCTTCAAAACAAGGTTTTGAAAGGGTGGTCATGGGGCTTAGATGAGGCATTGAAAAAGTGAATCCATATGGAAAGACAGTAGGTGTAAGCATTTCGGTATCGATTGGAATGGATACAATACTAAAGAAGTCCTCTGGGTGGATGTGCTACTAGACTGCTAGCTTGTAGATATTGAACAAGCATTAGGCTAATCTGGTGAACCATATGAGCCGCACTAGGTGATATGTTTAGTTCATACGTGATAAGAGGATGCAGGGTAGTATGTTTGAGTGGTTTGAGGATATCTAGGATTGTGTATCCTATTTTGTGTGTGTTTTACATGGTAATGTGTAATTTTTGTTTTCTTCTTCTTCTTCTTCTTGGAGAATAGGCGAAGTCCACTGTCTGTAGTGTTGGTAAAAGAAGTTGTAGGAGGCATGACACTGTGATAGTCTTAGTAATGCAGATGTGGTGAGCTATTGAGATTGTTGTTCTTAATGTGTATGTTGGTGCAAGCCAATGAATTGTGAAAAGGTGCCCCAGAAGATTTGAAATGGGGCATGATGAAAAAATCTGTGAGCAGGATATTGCCTCTGCTGCTACTTCTGTTCCTCTTCCTCCACCTCCACTACTGTCTACCAGATTGCAAGAGTAAACTAAAGAAAATGATGTAACTCTTACAAGTTTCTATGATATTTCCAATGTAGTAAGTGTATAGCTGCAATGCATTGACATAGAAAACTAATGAACAGTGCAGGGTTTATAAAAGTCTCACAGAAAACCAACCATGATATAGACACTCACTAGCTAAGGTATTGGTTGTTGACCTAAGCAACCATTTCAACTATTCTTTATAACTGTGCCTTTAAAAAGGCAATTGCAGCTTCCACTTAGCCCGCAATGAGAAATTGCTACAATCACTGATTTGTAACAAAGTGCAACTCATCACCTGCAAGGAAACTTTTAAAGAGTGAGCCTTTTTTTCTGAGGGGTAGGTTCCAAGCCCCTGTCATTTTGATTGCTGTTTATAACTTGAAAATGTTTAATAAAGGCTGTATACAAAGCTGGGGAAAAGTCATACCAGGACAGGATGTAACAGTGAGTTGATGCAGGACAAAAGGGTACAAGAGATAGGAAGAACGAAATTGCTATACAAACATTTTTCATGGATAAATTTACATACTGCGGCGACGCCCCAGGGTTATTTTCTGCATGCAATGCACAGTAGCATTAGAACATAGAGAGCTGTTAGCAATACACAAATCAACCAACAGAGGGCAATTGAAGAGAGATTAGAATAAAGGTCGTCTTTAAATTTGAATTACTTAGCCCATAGCAATACACAGATCAACCAGCAGAGGGCATTTTCATTTGAGGAGAGATTAGAAGGAAGGCTTGCTTTAATTGAAAGTAAAACAATTGAAAGACACCTTGATAACAGAATCACCATGTGGAATAAGTTTTTTTCTTGAAATGTATTGCATGCTTCAAAACAAGGTTTTGAAAGGGTGGTCATGGGGCTTAGATGAGGCATTGAAAAAGTGAATCCATATGGAAAGACAGTAGGTGTAAGCATTTCGGTATCGATTGGAATGGATACAATACTAAATAAGTCCTCTGGGTGGATGTGCTACTAGACTGCTAGCTTGTAGATATTGAACAAGCATTAGGCTAATCTGGTGAACCATATGAGCCGCACTAGGTGATATGTTTAGTTCATACGTGATAAGAGGATGCAGGGTAGTATGTTTGAGTGGTTTGAGGATATCTAGGTTTGTGTATCCTATTTTGTGTGTGTTTTACATGGTAATGTGTAATTTTTGTTTTCTTCTTCTTCTTCTTGGAGAATAGGCAAAGTCCACTGTCTGTAGTGTTGGTAAAAGAAGTTGTAGGAGGCATGACACTGTGATAGTCTTAGTAATGCAGATGTGGTGAGCTATTGAGATTGTTGTTCTTAATGTGTATGTTGGTGCAAGCCAATGAATTGTGAAAAGGTGCCCCAGAAGATTTGAAATGGGGCATGATGAAAAAAGCTGTGAGCAGGATATTGCCTCTGCTGCTACTTCTGTTCCTCTTCCTCCACCTCCACTACTGTCTCCCAGATTGCAAGAGTAAACTAAAGTCAAGAAAATGATGTAACTCTTGCAAGCTTCTATGATATTTCCAATGTAGTAAGTGTATAGCTGCAATGCATTGACATAGAAAACTAAAGAACAGTGCAGGGTTTATAAAAGTCTCACAGAAAACCAACCATGATATAGACACTCACTAGCTAAGGTATTGGTTGTTGACCTGAGCAACCATTTCAACTATTCTTTATAACTGTGCCTTTAAAAAGGCATTTGCAGCTTCCACTTAGCCTGCAATGAGAAATTGCTACAATCACTGATTTGTAACAAAGTGCAACTCATCACCTGCAAGGAAACTTTTAAAGAGTGAGCCTTTTTTTCTGAGGGGTAGGTTCCAAGCCCCTGTCATTTTGATTGCTGTTTATAACTTGAAAATGTTTAATAAAGGCTGTATACAAAGCTGGGGAAAAGTCATACCAGGACAGGATGTAACAGTGAGTTAATGCAGGACAAAAGGGTACAAGAGATAGGAAGAACGAAATTGCTATACAAACATTTTTCATGGATAAATTTACATACTGCGGCGACGCCCCAGGGTTATTTTCTGCATGCAATGCACAGTAGCATTAGAACATAGAGAGCTGTTAGCAATACACAAATCAACCAACAGAGGGCAATTGAAGAGAGATTAGAATAAAGGTCGTCTTTATTTGAATTACTTAGCCCATAGCAATACACAGATCAACCAGCAGAGGGCATTTTCATTTGAGGAGAGATTAGAAGGAAGGCTTGCTTTAATTGAAAGTAAAACAATTGAAAGACACCTTAAAAACAGAATCACCATGTGGAATAAGTTTTTTCTTGAAATGTATTGCATGCTTCAAAACAAGGTTTTGAAAGGGTGGTCATGGGGCTTAGATGAGGCATTGAAAAAGTGAATCCATATGGAAAGACAGTAGGTGTAAGCATTTCGGTATCGATTGGAATGGATACAATACTAAAGAAGTCCTCTGGGTGGATGTGCTACTAGACTGCTAGCTTGTAGATATTGAACAAGCATTAGGCTAATCTGGTGAACCATATGAGCCGCACTAGGTGATATGTTTAGTTCATACGTGATAAGAGGATGCAGGGTAGTATGTTTGAGTGGTTTGAGGATATCTAGGTTTGTGTATCCTATTTTGTGTGTGTTTTACATGGTAATGTGTAATTTTTGTTTTCTTCTTCTTCTTCTTCTTGGAGAATAGGCGAAGTCCACTGTCTGTAGTGTTGGTAAAAGAAGTTGTAGGAGGCATGACACTGTGATAGTCTTAGTAATGCAGATGTGGTGAGCTATTGAGATTGTTGTTCTTAATGTGTATGTTGGTGCAAGCCAATGAATTGTGAAAAGGTGCCCCAGAAGATTTGAAATGGGGCATGATGAAAAAATCTGTGAGCAGGATATTGCCTCTGCTGCTACTTCTGTTCCTCTTCCTCCACCTCCACTACTGTCTCCCAGATTGCAAAAGTAAACTAAAGTCAAGAAAATGATGTAACTCTTGCAAGTTTCTATGATATTTCCAATGTAGTAAGTGTATAGCTGCAATGCATTGACATAGAAAACTAAAGAACAGTGCAGGGCTTATAAAAGTCTCACAGAAAACCAACCATGATATAGACACTCACTAGCTAAGGTATTGGTTGTTGACCTGAGCAACCATTTCAACTATTCTTTATAACTGTGCCTTTAAAAAGGCAATTGCAGCTTCCACTTAGCCCGCAATGAGAAATTGCTACAATCACTGATTTGTAACAAAGTGCAACTCATCACCTGCAAGGAAACTTTTAAAAAGTGAGCCTTTTTTTCTGAGGGGTTGGTTCTAAGCCCCTGTCATTTTGATTGCTGTTTATAACTTGAAAATGTTTAATAAAGGCTGTATACAAAGCTGGGGAAAAGTCATACCAGGACAGGATGTAACAGTGAGTTGATGCAGGACAAAAGGGTACAAGAGATAGGAAGAACGAAATTGCTATACAAACATTTTTCATGGATAAATTTACATACTGCGGCGACGCCCCAGGGTTATTTTCTGCATGCAATGCACAGTAGCATTAGAACATAGAGAGCTGTTAGCAATACACAAATCAACCAACAGAGGACAATTGAAGAGAGATTAGAATAAAGGTCGTCTTTATTTGAATTACTTAGCCCATAGCAATACACAGATCAACCAGCAGAGGGCATTTTCATTTGAGGAGAGATTAGAAGGAAGGCTTGCTTTAATTGAAAGTAAAACAATTGAAAGACACCTTGATAACAGAATCACCATGTGGAATAAGTTTTTTCTTGAAATGTATTGCATGCTTCAAAACAAGGTTTTGAAAGGGTGGTCATGGGGCTTAGATGAGGCATTGAAAAAGGGAATCCATATGGAAAGACAGTAGGTGTAAGCATTTCGGTATCGATTGGAATGGATACAATACTAAATAAGTCCTCTGGGTGGATGTGCTACTAGACTGCTAGCTTGTAGATATTGAACAAGCATTAGGCTAATCTGGTGAACCATATGAGCCGCACTAGGTGATATGTTTAGTTCATACGTGATAAGAGGATGCAGGGTAGTATGTTTGAGTGGTTTGAGGATATCTAGGTTTGTGTATCCTATTTTGTGTGTGTTTTACATGGTAATGTGTAATTTTTGTTTTCTTCTTCTTCTTCTTGGAGAATAGGCGAAGTCCACTGTCTGTAGTGTTGGTAAAAGAAGTTGTAGGAGGCATGACACTGTGATAGTCTTAGTAATGCAGATGTGGTGAGCTATTGAGATTGTTGTTCTTAATGTGTATGTTGGTGCAAGCCAATGAATTGTGAAAAGGTGCCCCAGAAGATTTGAAATGGGGCATGATGAAAAAAGCTGTGAGCAGGATATTGCCTCTGCTGCTACTTCTGTTCCTCTTCCTCCACCTCCACTACTGTCTCCCAGATTGCAAGAGTAAACTAAAGTCAAGAAAATGATGTAACTCTTGCAAGTTTCTATGATATTTCCAATGTAGTAAGTGTATAGCTGCAATGCATTGACATTGAAAACTAAAGAACAGTGCAGGGTTTATAAAAGTCTCACAGAAAACCAACCATGATATAGACACTCACTAGCTAAGGTATTGGTTGTTGACCTGAGCAACCATTTCAACTATTCTTTATAACTGTGCCTTTAAAAAGGCATTTGCAGCTTCCACTTAGCCTGCAATGAGAAATTGCTACAATCACTGATTTGTAACAAAGTGCAACTCATCACCTGCAAGGAAACTTTTAAAGAGTGAGCCTTTTTTTCTGAGGGGTAGGTTCCAAGCCCCTGTCATTTTGATTGCTGTTTATAACTTGAAAATGTTTAATAAAGGCTGTATACAAAGCTGGGGAAAAGTCATACCAGGACAGGATGTAACAGTGAGTTAATGCAGGACAAAAGGGTACAAGAGATAGGAAGAACGAAATTGCTATACAAACATTTTTCATGGATAAATTTACATACTGCGGCGACGCCCCAGGGTTATTTTCTGCATGCAATGCACAGTAGCATTAGAACATAGAGAGCTGTTAGCAATACACAAATCAACCAACAGAGGGCAATTGAAGAGAGATTAGAATAAAGGTTGTCTTTATTTGAATTACTTAGCCCATAGCAATACACAGATCAACCAGCAGAGGGCATTTTCATTTGAGGAGAGATTAGAAGGAAGGCTTGCTTTAATTGAAAGTAAAACAATTGAAAGACACCTTGATAACAGAATCACCATGTTGAATAAGTTTTTTCTTGAAATGTATTGCATGCTTCAAAACAAGGTTTTGAAAGGGTGGTCATGGGGCTTAGATGAGGCATTGAAAAAGTGAATCCATATGGAAAGACAGTAGGTGTAAGCATTTCGGTATCGATTGGAATGGATACAATACTAAAGAAGTCCTCTGGGTGGATGTGCTACTAGACTGCTAGCTTGTAGATATTGAACAAGCATTAGGCTAATCTGGTGAACCATATGAGCCGCACTAGGTGATATGTTTAGTTCATACGTGATAAGAGGATGCAGGGTAGTATGTTTGAGTGGTTTGAGGATATCTAGGTTTGTGTATCCTATTTTGTATGTGTTTTACATGGTAATGTGTAATTTTTGTTTTCTTCTTCTTCTTCTTCTTCTTGGAGAATAGGCGAAGTCCACTGTCTGTAGTGTTGGTAAAAGAAGTTGTAGGAGGCATGACACTGTGATAGTCTTAGTAATGCAGATGTGGTGAGCTATTGAGATTGTTGTTCTTAATGTGTATGTTGGTGCAAGCCAATGAATTGTGAAAAGGTGCCCCAGAAGATTTGAAATGGGGCATGATGAAAAAAGCTGTGAGCAGGATATTGCCTCTGCTGCTACTTCTGTTCCTCTTCCTCCACCTCCACTACTGTCTCCCAGATTGCAAGAGTAAACTTAAGTCAAGAAAATGATGTAACTCTTGCAAGCTTCTATGATATTTCCAATGTAGTAAGTGTATAGCTGCAATGCATTGACATAGAAAACTAAAGAACAGTGCAGGGTTTATAAAAGTCTCACAGAAAACCAACCATGATATAGACACTCACTAGCTAAGGTATTGGTTGTTGACCTGAGCAACCATTTCAACTATTTTTTATAACTGTGCCTTTAAAAAGGCATTTGCAGCTTCCACTTAGCCTGCAATGAGAAATTGCTACAATCACTGATTTGTAACAAAGTGCAACTCATCACCTGCAAGGAAACTTTTAAAGAGTGAGCCTTTTTTTCTGAGGGGTAGGTTCCAAGCCCCTGTCATTTTGATTGCTGTTTATAACTTGAAAATGTTTAATAAAGGCTGTATACAAAGCTGGGGAAAAGTCATACCAGGACAGGATGTAACAGTGAGTTAATGCAGGACAAAAGGGTACAAGAGATAGGAAGAACGAAATTGCTATACAAACATTTTTCATGGATAAATTTACATACTGCGGCGACGCCCCAGGGTTATTTTCTGCATGCAATGCACAGTAGCATTAGAACATAGAGAGCTGTTAGCAATACACAAATCAACCAACAGAGGGCAATTGAAGAGAGATTAGAATAAAGGTCGTCTTTATTTGAATTACTTAGCCCATAGCAATACACAGATCAACCAGCAGAGGGCATTTTCATTTGAGGAGAGATTAGAAGGAAGGCTTGCTTTAATTGAAAGTAAAACAATTGAAAGACACCTTAAAAACAGAATCACCATGTGGAATAAGTTTTTTCTTGAAATGTATTGCATGCTTCAAAACAAGGTTTTGAAAGGGTGGTCATGGGGCTTAGATGAGGCATTGAAAAAGTGAATCCATATGGAAAGACAGTAGGTGTAAGCATTTCGGTATCGATTGGAATGGATACAATACTAAAGAAGTCCTCTGGGTGGATGTGCTACTAGACTGCTAGCTTGTAGATATTGAACAAGCATTAGGCTAATCTGGTGAACCATATGAGCCGCACTAGGTGATATGTTTAGTTCATACGTGATAAGAGGATGCAGGGTAGTATGTTTGAGTGGTTTGAGGATATCTAGGTTTGTGTATCCTATTTTGTGTGTGTTTTACATGGTAATGTGTAATTTTTGTTTTCTTCTTCTTCTTCTTGGAGAATAGGCGAAGTCCACTGTCTGTAGTGTTGGTAAAAGAAGTTGTAGGAGGCATGACACTGTGATAGTCTTAGTAATGCAGATGTGGTGAGCTATTGAGATTGTTGTTCTTAATGTGTATGTTGGTGCAAGCCAATGAATTGTGAAAAGGTGCCCCAGAAGATTTGAAATGGGGCATGATGAAAAAAGCTGTGAGCAGGATATTGCCTCTTCCTCCACCTCCACTACTGTCTACCAGATTGCAAGAGTAAACTAAAGAAAATGATGTAACTCTTACAAGTTTCTATGATATTTCCAATGTAGTAAGTGTATAGCTGCAATGCATTGACATAGAAAACTAAAGAACAGTGCAGGGTTTATAAAAGTCTCACAGAAAACCAACCATGATATAGACACTCATTAGCTAAGGTATTGGTTGTTGACCTGAGCAACCATTTCAACTATTCTTTATAACTGTGCCTTTAAAAAGGCAATTGCAGCTTCCACTTAGCCCGCAATGAGAAATTGCTACAATCACTGATTTGTAACAAAGTGCAACTCATCACCTGCAAGGAAACTTTTAAAGAGTGAGCCTTTTTTTCTGAGGGGTAGGTTCCAAGCCCCTGTCATTTTGATTGCTGTTTATAACTTAAAAATGTTTAATAAAGGCTGTATACAAAGCTGGGGAAAAGTCATACCAGGACAGGATGTAACAGTGAGTTGATGCAGGACAAAAGGGTACAAGAGATAGGAAGAACGAAATTGCTATACAAATATTTTTCATGGATAAATTTACATACTGCGGCGACGCCCCAGGGTTATTTTCTGCATGCAATGCACAGTAGCATTAGAACATAGAGAGCTGTTAGCAATACACAAATCAACCAACAGAGGGCAATTGAAGAGAGATTAGAATAAAGGTCGTCTTTATTTGAATTACTTAGCCCATAGCAATACACAGATCAACCAGCAGAGGGCATTTTCATTTGAGGAGAGATTAGAAGGAAGGCTTGCTTTAATTGAAAGTAAAACAATTGAAAGACACCTTGATAACAGAATCACCATGTGGAATAAGTTTTTTCTTGAAATGGATTGCATGCTTCAAAACAAGGTTTTGAAAGGGTGGTCATGGGGCTTAGATGAGGCATTGAAAAAGTGAATCCATATGGAAAGACAGTAGGTGTAAGCATTTCGGTATCGATTGGAATGGATACAATACTAAAGAAGTCCTCTGGGTGGATGTGCTACTAGACTGCTAGCTTGTAGATATTGAACAAGCATTAGGCTAATCTGGTGAACCATATGAGCCGCACTAGGTGATATGTTTAGTTCATACGTGATAAGAGGATGCAGGGAAGTATGTTTGAGTGGTTTGAGGATATCTAGGTTTGTGTATCCTATTTTGTGTGTGTTTTACATGGTAATGTGTAATTTTTGTTTTCTTCTTCTTCTTCTTGGAGAATAGGCGAAGTCCACTGTCTGTAGTGTTGGTAAAAGAAGTTGTAGGAGGCATGACAGTGTGATAGTCTTAGTAATGCAGATGTGGTGAGCTATTGAGATTGTTGTTCTTAATGTGTATGTTGGTGCAAGCCAATGAATCGTGAAAAGGTGCCCCAGAAGATTTGAAATGGGGCATGATGAAAAAAGCTGTGAGCAGGATATTGCCTCTGCTGCTACTTCTGTTCCTCTTCCTCCACCTCCACTACTGTCTACCAGATTGCAAGAGTAAACTAAAGTCAAGAAAATGATGTAACTCTTGCAAGTTTCTATGATATTTCCAATGTAGTAAGTGTATAGCTGCAATGCATTGACATAGAAAACTAAAGAACAGTGCAGGGTTTATAAAAGTCTCACAGAAAACCAACCATGATATAGACACTCACTAGCTAAGGTATTGGTTGTTGACCTGAGCAACCATTTCAACTATTCTTTATAACTGTGCCTTTAAAAAGGCAATTGCAGCTTCCACTTAGGAATCACTGATTTGTAACAAAGTGCAACTCATCACCTGCAAGGAAACTTTTAAAGAGTGAGCCTTTTTTTCTGAGGGGTAGGTTCCAAGCCCCTGTCATTTTGATTGCTGTTTATAACTTGAAAATGTTTAATAAAGGCTGTATACAAAGCTGGGGAAAAGTCATACCAGGACAGGATGTAACAGTGAGTTGATGCAGGACAAAAGGGTACAAGAGATAGGAAGAACGAAATTGCTATACAAACATTTTTCATGGATAAATTTACATACTGCGGCGACGCCCCAGGGTTATTTTCTGCATGCAATGCACAGTAGCATTAGAACATAGAGAGCTGTTAGCAATACACAAATCAACCAACAGAGGGCAATTGAAGAGAGATTAGAATAAAGGTCGTCTTTATTTGAATTACTTAGCCCATAGCAATACACAGATCAACCAGCAGAGGGCATTTTCATTTGAGGAGAGATTAGAAGGAAGGCTTGCTTTAATTGAAAGTAAAACAATTGAAAGACACCTTGATAACAGAATCACCATGTGGAATAAGTTTTTTCTTGAAATGTATTGCATGCTTCAAAACAAGGTTTTGAAAGGGTGGTCATGGGGCTTAGATGAGGCATTGAAAAAGTGAATCCATATGGAAAGACAGTAGGTGTAAGCATTTCGGTATCGATTGGAATGGATACAATACTAAAGAAGTCCTCTGGGTGAATGTGCTACTAGACTGCTAGCTTGTAGATATTGAACAAGCATTAGGCTAATCTGGTGAACCATATGAGCCGCACTAGGTGATATGTTTAGTTCATACGTGATAAGAGGATGCAGGGTAGTATGTTTGAGTGGTTTGAGGATATCTAGGTTTGTGTATCCTATTTTGTGTGTGTTTTACATGGTAATGTGTAATTTTTGTTTTCTTCTTCTTCTTCTTGGAGAATAGGCGAAGTCCACTGTCTGTAGTGTTGGTAAAAGAAGTTGTAGGAGGCATGACACTGTGATAGTCTTAGTAATGCAGATGTGGTGAGCTATTGAGATTGTTGTTCTTAATGTGTATGTTGGTGCAAGCCAATGAATTGTGAAAAGGTGCCCCAGAAGATTTGAAATAGGCATGATGAAAAAAGCTGTGAGCAGGATATTGCCTCTGCTGCTACTTCTGTTCCTCTTCCTCCACCTCCACTACTGTCTCCCAGATTGCAAAAGTAAACTAAAGTCAAGAAAATGATGTAACTCTTGCAAGTTTCTATGATATTTCCAATGTAGTAAGTGTATAGCTGCAATGCATTGACATAGAAAACTAAAGAACAGTGCAGGGTTTATAAAAGTCTCACAGAAAACCAACCATGATATAGACACTCACTAGCTAAGGTATTGGTTGTTGACCTGAGCAACCATTTCAACTATTCTTTATAACTGTGCCTTTAAAAAGGCAATTGCAGCTTCCACTTAGCCCGCAATGAGAAATTGCTACAATCACTGATTTGTAACAAAGTGCAACTCATCACCTGCAAGGAAACTTTTAAAAAAGTGAGCCTTTTTTTTTTTTCTGAGGGGTAGGTTCTAAGCCCCTGTCATTTTGATTGCTGTTTATAACTTGAAAATGTTTAATAAAGGCTGTATACAAAGCTGGGGAAAAGTCATACCAGGACAGGATGTAACAGTGAGTTGATGCAGGACAAAAGGGTACAAGAGATAGGAAGAACGAAATTGCTATACAAACATTTTTCATGGATAAATTTACATACTGCGGCGACGCCCCAGGGTTATTTTCTGCATGCAATGCACAGTAGCATTAGAACATAGAGAGCTGTTAGCAATACACAAATCAACCAACAGAGGGCAATTGAAGAGAGATTAGAATAAAGGTCGTCTTTATTTGAATTACTTAGCCCATAGCAATACACAGATCAACCAGCAGAGGGCATTTTCATTTGAGGAGAGATTAGAAGGAAGGCTTGCTTTAATTGAAAGTAAAACAATTGAAAGACACCTTGATAACAGAATCACCATGTGGAATAAGTTTTTTCTTGAAATGGATTGCATGCTTCAAAACAAGGTTTTGAAAGGGTGGTCATGGGGCTTAGATGAGGCATTGAAAAAGTGAATCCATATGGAAAGACAGTAGGTGTAAGCATTTCGGTATCGATTGGAATGGATACAATACTAAAGAAGTCCTCTGGGTGGATGTGCTACTAGACTGCTAGCTTGTAGATATTGAACAAGCATTAGGCTAATCTGGTGAACCATATGAGCCGCACTAGGTGATATGTTTAGTTCATACGTGATAAGAGGATGCAGGGTAGTATGTTTGAGTGGTTTGAGGATATCTAGGATTGTGTATCCTATTTTGTGTGTGTTTTACATGGTAATGTGTAATTTTTGTTTTCTTCTTCTTCTTCTTCTTGGAGAATAGGCGAAGTCCACTGTCTGTAGTGTTGGTAAAAGAAGTTGTAGGAGGCATGACACTGTGATAGTCTTAGTAATGCAGATGTGGTGAGCTATTGAGATTGTTGTTCTTAATGTGTATGTTGGTGCAAGCCAATGAATTGTGAAAAGGTGCCCCAGAAGATTTGAAATGGGGCATGATGAAAAAATCTGTGAGCAGGATATTGCCTCTGCTGCTACTTCTGTTCCTCTTCCTCCACCTCCACTACTGTCTACCAGATTGCAAGAGTAAACTAAAGAAAATGATGTAACTCTTACAAGTTTCTATGATATTTCCAATGTAGTAAGTGTATAGCTGCAATGCATTGACATAGAAAACTAATGAACAGTGCAGGGTTTATAAAAGTCTCACAGAAAACCAACCATGATATAGACACTCACTAGCTAAGGTATTGGTTGTTGACCTAAGCAACCATTTCAACTATTCTTTATAACTGTGCCTTTAAAAAGGCAATTGCAGCTTCCACTTAGCCCGCAATGAGAAATTGCTACAATCACTGATTTGTAACAAAGTGCAACTCATCACCTGCAAGGAAACTTTTAAAGAGTGAGCCTTTTTTTCTGAGGGGTAGGTTCCAAGCCCCTGTCATTTTGATTGCTGTTTATAACTTGAAAATGTTTAATAAAGGCTGTATACAAAGCTGGGGAAAAGTCATACCAGGACAGGATGTAACAGTGAGTTGATGCAGGACAAAAGGGTACAAGAGATAGGAAGAACGAAATTGCTATACAAACATTTTTCATGGATAAATTTACATACTGCGGCGACGCCCCAGGGTTATTTTCTGCATGCAATGCACAGTAGCATTAGAACATAGAGAGCTGTTAGCAATACACAAATCAACCAACAGAGGGCAATTGAAGAGAGATTAGAATAAAGGTCGTCTTTAAATTTGAATTACTTAGCCCATAGCAATACACAGATCAACCAGCAGAGGGCATTTTCATTTGAGGAGAGATTAGAAGGAAGGCTTGCTTTAATTGAAAGTAAAACAATTGAAAGACACCTTGATAACAGAATCACCATGTGGAATAAGTTTTTTTCTTGAAATGTATTGCATGCTTCAAAACAAGGTTTTGAAAGGGTGGTCATGGGGCTTAGATGAGGCATTGAAAAAGTGAATCCATATGGAAAGACAGTAGGTGTAAGCATTTCGGTATCGATTGGAATGGATACAATACTAAATAAGTCCTCTGGGTGGATGTGCTACTAGACTGCTAGCTTGTAGATATTGAACAAGCATTAGGCTAATCTGGTGAACCATATGAGCCGCACTAGGTGATATGTTTAGTTCATACGTGATAAGAGGATGCAGGGTAGTATGTTTGAGTGGTTTGAGGATATCTAGGTTTGTGTATCCTATTTTGTGTGTGTTTTACATGGTAATGTGTAATTTTTGTTTTCTTCTTCTTCTTCTTGGAGAATAGGCAAAGTCCACTGTCTGTAGTGTTGGTAAAAGAAGTTGTAGGAGGCATGACACTGTGATAGTCTTAGTAATGCAGATGTGGTGAGCTATTGAGATTGTTGTTCTTAATGTGTATGTTGGTGCAAGCCAATGAATTGTGAAAAGGTGCCCCAGAAGATTTGAAATGGGGCATGATGAAAAAAGCTGTGAGCAGGATATTGCCTCTGCTGCTACTTCTGTTCCTCTTCCTCCACCTCCACTACTGTCTCCCAGATTGCAAGAGTAAACTAAAGTCAAGAAAATGATGCAACTCTTGCAAGCTTCTATGATATTTCCAATGTAGTAAGTGTATAGCTGCAATGCATTGACATAGAAAACTAAAGAACAGTGCAGGGTTTATAAAAGTCTCACAGAAAACCAACCATGATATAGACACTCACTAGCTAAGGTATTGGTTGTTGACCTGAGCAACCATTTCAACTATTCTTTATAACTGTGCCTTTAAAAAGGCATTTGCAGCTTCCACTTAGCCTGCAATGAGAAATTGCTACAATCACTGATTTGTAACAAAGTGCAACTCATCACCTGCAAGGAAACTTTTAAAGAGTGAGCCTTTTTTTCTGAGGGGTAGGTTCCAAGCCCCTGTCATTTTGATTGCTGTTTATAACTTGAAAATGTTTAATAAAGGCTGTATACAAAGCTGGGGAAAAGTCATACCAGGACAGGATGTAACAGTGAGTTGATGCAGGACAAAAGGGTACAAGAGATAGGAAGAACGAAATTGCTATACAAACATTTTTCATGGATAAATTTACATACTGCGGCGACGCCCCAGGGTTATTTTCTGCATGCAATGCACAGTAGCATTAGAACATAGAGAGCTGTTAGCAATACACAAATCAACCAACAGAGGGCAATTGAAGAGAGATTAGAATAAAGGTCGTCTTTAAATTTGAATTACTTAGCCCATAGCAATACACAGATCAACCAGCAGAGGGCATTTTCATTTGAGGAGAGATTAGAAGGAAGGCTTGCTTTAATTGAAAGTAAAACAATTGAAAGACACCTTGATAACAGAATCACCATGTGGAATAAGTTTTTTTCTTGAAATGTATTGCATGCTTCAAAACAAGGTTTTGAAAGGGTGGTCATGGGGCTTAGATGAGGCATTGAAAAAGTGAATCCATATGGAAAGACAGTAGGTGTAAGCATTTCGGTATCGATTGGAATGGATACAATACTAAATAAGTCCTCTGGGTGGATGTGCTACTAGACTGCTAGCTTGTAGATATTGAACAAGCATTAGGCTAATCTGGTGAACCATATGAGCCGCACTAGGTGATATGTTTAGTTCATACGTGATAAGAGGATGCAGGGTAGTATGTTTGAGTGGTTTGAGGATATCTAGGTTTGTGTATCCTATTTTGTGTGTGTTTTACATGGTAATGTGTAATTTTTGTTTTCTTCTTCTTCTTCTTGGAGAATAGGCAAAGTCCACTGTCTGTAGTGTTGGTAAAAGAAGTTGTAGGAGGCATGACACTGTGATAGTCTTAGTAATGCAGATGTGGTGAGCTATTGAGATTGTTGTTCTTAATGTGTATGTTGGTGCAAGCCAATGAATTGTGAAAAGGTGCCCCAGAAGATTTGAAATGGGGCATGATGAAAAAAGCTGTGAGCAGGATATTGCCTCTGCTGCTACTTCTGTTCCTCTTCCTCCACCTCCACTACTGTCTCCCAGATTGCAAGAGTAAACTAAAGTCAAGAAAATGATGTAACTCTTGCAAGCTTCTATGATATTTCCAATGTAGTAAGTGTATAGCTGCAATGCATTGACATAGAAAACTAAAGAACAGTGCAGGGTTTATAAAAGTCTCACAGAAAACCAACCATGATATAGACACTCACTAGCTAAGGTATTGGTTGTTGACCTGAGCAACCATTTCAACTATTCTTTATAACTGTGCCTTTAAAAAGGCATTTGCAGCTTCCACTTAGCCTGCAATGAGAAATTGCTACAATCACTGATTTGTAACAAAGTGCAACTCATCACCTGCAAGGAAACTTTTAAAGAGTGAGCCTTTTTTTCTGAGGGGTAGGTTCCAAGCCCCTGTCATTTTGATTGCTGTTTATAACTTGAAAATGTTTAATAAAGGCTGTATACAAAGCTGGGGAAAAGTCATACCAGGACAGGATGTAACAGTGAGTTAATGCAGGACAAAAGGGTACAAGAGATAGGAAGAACGAAATTGCTATACAAACATTTTTCATGGATAAATTTACATACTGCGGCGACGCCCCAGGGTTATTTTCTGCATGCAATGCACAGTAGCATTAGAACATAGAGAGCTGTTAGCAATACACAAATCAACCAACAGAGGGCAATTGAAGAGAGATTAGAATAAAGGTCGTCTTTATTTGAATTACTTAGCCCATAGCAATACACAGATCAACCAGCAGAGGGCATTTTCATTTGAGGAGAGATTAGAAGGAAGGCTTGCTTTAATTGAAAGTAAAACAATTGAAAGACACCTTAAAAACAGAATCACCATGTGGAATAAGTTTTTTCTTGAAATGTATTGCATGCTTCAAAACAAGGTTTTGAAAGGGTGGTCATGGGGCTTAGATGAGGCATTGAAAAAGTGAATCCATATGGAAAGACAGTAGGTGTAAGCATTTCGGTATCGATTGGAATGGATACAATACTAAAGAAGTCCTCTGGGTGGATGTGCTACTAGACTGCTAGCTTGTAGATATTGAACAAGCATTAGGCTAATCTGGTGAACCATATGAGCCGCACTAGGTGATATGTTTAGTTCATACGTGATAAGAGGATGCAGGGTAGTATGTTTGAGTGGTTTGAGGATATCTAGGTTTGTGTATCCTATTTTGTGTGTGTTTTACATGGTAATGTGTAATTTTTGTTTTCTTCTTCTTCTTCTTCTTGGAGAATAGGCGAAGTCCACTGTCTGTAGTGTTGGTAAAAGAAGTTGTAGGAGGCATGACACTGTGATAGTCTTAGTAATGCAGATGTGGTGAGCTATTGAGATTGTTGTTCTTAATGTGTATGTTGGTGCAAGCCAATGAATTGTGAAAAGGTGCCCCAGAAGATTTGAAATGGGGCATGATGAAAAAATCTGTGAGCAGGATATTGCCTCTGCTGCTACTTCTGTTCCTCTTCCTCCACCTCCACTACTGTCTCCCAGATTGCAAAAGTAAACTAAAGTCAAGAAAATGATGTAACTCTTGCAAGTTTCTATGATATTTCCAATGTAGTAAGTGTATAGCTGCAATGCATTGACATAGAAAACTAAAGAACAGTGCAGGGCTTATAAAAGTCTCACAGAAAACCAACCATGATATAGACACTCACTAGCTAAGGTATTGGTTGTTGACCTGAGCAACCATTTCAACTATTCTTTATAACTGTGCCTTTAAAAAGGCAATTGCAGCTTCCACTTAGCCCGCAATGAGAAATTGCTACAATCACTGATTTGTAACAAAGTGCAACTCATCACCTGCAAGGAAACTTTTAAAAAGTGAGCCTTTTTTTCTGAGGGGTTGGTTCTAAGCCCCTGTCATTTTGATTGCTGTTTATAACTTGAAAATGTTTAATAAAGGCTGTATACAAAGCTGGGGAAAAGTCATACCAGGACAGGATGTAACAGTGAGTTGATGCAGGACAAAAGGGTACAAGAGATAGGAAGAACGAAATTGCTATACAAACATTTTTCATGGATAAATTTACATACTGCGGCGACGCCCCAGGGTTATTTTCTGCATGCAATGCACAGTAGCATTAGAACATAGAGAGCTGTTAGCAATACACAAATCAACCAACAGAGGACAATTGAAGAGAGATTAGAATAAAGGTCGTCTTTATTTGAATTACTTAGCCCATAGCAATACACAGATCAACCAGCAGAGGGCATTTTCATTTGAGGAGAGATTAGAAGGAAGGCTTGCTTTAATTGAAAGTAAAACAATTGAAAGACACCTTGATAACAGAATCACCATGTGGAATAAGTTTTTTCTTGAAATGTATTGCATGCTTCAAAACAAGGTTTTGAAAGGGTGGTCATGGGGCTTAGATGAGGCATTGAAAAAGGGAATCCATATGGAAAGACAGTAGGTGTAAGCATTTCGGTATCGATTGGAATGGATACAATACTAAATAAGTCCTCTGGGTGGATGTGCTACTAGACTGCTAGCTTGTAGATATTGAACAAGCATTAGGCTAATCTGGTGAACCATATGAGCCGCACTAGGTGATATGTTTAGTTCATACGTGATAAGAGGATGCAGGGTAGTATGTTTGAGTGGTTTGAGGATATCTAGGTTTGTGTATCCTATTTTGTGTGTGTTTTACATGGTAATGTGTAATTTTTGTTTTCTTCTTCTTCTTCTTCTTGGAGAATAGGCGAAGTCCACTGTCTGTAGTGTTGGTAAAAGAAGTTGTAGGAGGCATGACACTGTGATAGTCTTAGTAATGCAGATGTGGTGAGCTATTGAGATTGTTGTTCTTAATGTGTATGTTGGTGCAAGCCAATGAATTGTGAAAAGGTGCCCCAGAAGATTTGAAATGGGGCATGATGAAAAAAGCTGTGAGCAGGATATTGCCTCTGCTGCTACTTCTGTTCCTCTTCCTCCACCTCCACTACTGTCTCCCAGATTGCAAGAGTAAACTAAAGTCAAGAAAATGATGTAACTCTTGCAAGTTTCTATGATATTTCCAATGTAGTAAGTGTATAGCTGCAATGCATTGACATTGAAAACTAAAGAACAGTGCAGGGTTTATAAAAGTCTCACAGAAAACCAACCATGATATAGACACTCACTAGCTAAGGTATTGGTTGTTGACCTGAGCAACCATTTCAACTATTCTTTATAACTGTGCCTTTAAAAAGGCATTTGCAGCTTCCACTTAGCCTGCAATGAGAAATTGCTACAATCACTGATTTGTAACAAAGTGCAACTCATCACCTGCAAGGAAACTTTTAAAGAGTGAGCCTTTTTTTCTCAGGGGTAGGTTCCAAGCCCCTGTCATTTTGATTGCTGTTTATAACTTGAAAATGTTTAATAAAGGCTGTATACAAAGCTGGGGAAAAGTCATACCAGGACAGGATGTAACAGTGAGTTAATGCAGGACAAAAGGGTACAAGAGATAGGAAGAACGAAATTGCTATACAAACATTTTTCATGGATAAATTTACATACTGCGGCGACGCCCCAGGGTTATTTTCTGCATGCAATGCACAGTAGCATTAGAACATAGAGAGCTGTTAGCAATACACAAATCAACCAACAGAGGGCAATTGAAGAGAGATTAGAATAAAGGTTGTCTTTATTTGAATTACTTAGCCCATAGCAATACACAGATCAACCAGCAGAGGGCATTTTCATTTGAGGAGAGATTAGAAGGAAGGCTTGCTTTAATTGAAAGTAAAACAATTGAAAGACACCTTGATAACAGAATCACCATGTTGAATAAGTTTTTTCTTGAAATGTATTGCATGCTTCAAAACAAGGTTTTGAAAGGGTGGTCATGGGGCTTAGATGAGGCATTGAAAAAGTGAATCCATATGGAAAGACAGTAGGTGTAAGCATTTCGGTATCGATTGGAATGGATACAATACTAAAGAAGTCCTCTGGGTGGATGTGCTACTAGACTGCTAGCTTGTAGATATTGAACAAGCATTAGGCTAATCTGGTGAACCATATGAGCCGCACTAGGTGATATGTTTAGTTCATACGTGATAAGAGGATGCAGGGTAGTATGTTTGAGTGGTTTGAGGATATCTAGGTTTGTGTATCCTATTTTGTATGTGTTTTACATGGTAATGTGTAATTTTTGTTTTCTTCTTCTTCTTCTTCTTCTTGGAGAATAGGCGAAGTCCACTGTCTGTAGTGTTGGTAAAAGAAGTTGTAGGAGGCATGACACTGTGATAGTCTTAGTAATGCAGATGTGGTGAGCTATTGAGATTGTTGTTCTTAATGTGTATGTTGGTGCAAGCCAATGAATTGTGAAAAGGTGCCCCAGAAGATTTGAAATGGGGCATGATGAAAAAAGCTGTGAGCAGGATATTGCCTCTGCTGCTACTTCTGTTCCTCTTCCTCCACCTCCACTACTGTCTCCCAGATTGCAAGAGTAAACTTAAGTCAAGAAAATGATGTAACTCTTGCAAGCTTCTATGATATTTCCAATGTAGTAAGTGTATAGCTGCAATGCATTGACATAGAAAACTAAAGAACAGTGCAGGGTTTATAAAAGTCTCACAGAAAACCAACCATGATATAGACACTCACTAGCTAAGGTATTGGTTGTTGACCTGAGCAACCATTTCAACTATTTTTTATAACTGTGCCTTTAAAAAGGCATTTGCAGCTTCCACTTAGCCTGCAATGAGAAATTGCTACAATCACTGATTTGTAACAAAGTGCAACTCATCACCTGCAAGGAAACTTTTAAAGAGTGAGCCTTTTTTTCTGAGGGGTAGGTTCCAAGCCCCTGTCATTTTGATTGCTGTTTATAACTTGAAAATGTTTAATAAAGGCTGTATACAAAGCTGGGGAAAAGTCATACCAGGACAGGATGTAACAGTGAGTTAATGCAGGACAAAAGGGTACAAGAGATAGGAAGAACGAAATTGCTATACAAACATTTTTCATGGATAAATTTACATACTGCGGCGACGCCCCAGGGTTATTTTCTGCATGCAATGCACAGTAGCATTAGAACATAGAGAGCTGTTAGCAATACACAAATCAACCAACAGAGGGCAATTGAAGAGAGATTAGAATAAAGGTCGTCTTTATTTGAATTACTTAGCCCATAGCAATACACAGATCAACCAGCAGAGGGCATTTTCATTTGAGGAGAGATTAGAAGGAAGGCTTGCTTTAATTGAAAGTAAAACAATTGAAAGACACCTTAAAAACAGAATCACCATGTGGAATAAGTTTTTTCTTGAAATGTATTGCATGCTTCAAAACAAGGTTTTGAAAGGGTGGTCATGGGGCTTAGATGAGGCATTGAAAAAGTGAATCCATATGGAAAGACAGTAGGTGTAAGCATTTCGGTATCGATTGGAATGGATACAATACTAAAGAAGTCCTCTGGGTGGATGTGCTACTAGACTGCTAGCTTGTAGATATTGAACAAGCATTAGGCTAATCTGGTGAACCATATGAGCCGCACTAGGTGATATGTTTAGTTCATACGTGATAAGAGGATGCAGGGTAGTATGTTTGAGTGGTTTGAGGATATCTAGGTTTGTGTATCCTATTTTGTGTGTGTTTTACATGGTAATGTGTAATTTTTGTTTTCTTCTTCTTCTTCTTGGAGAATAGGCGAAGTCCACTGTCTGTAGTGTTGGTAAAAGAAGTTGTAGGAGGCATGACACTGTGATAGTCTTAGTAATGCAGATGTGGTGAGCTATTGAGATTGTTGTTCTTAATGTGTATGTTGGTGCAAGCCAATGAATTGTGAAAAGGTGCCCCAGAAGATTTGAAATGGGGCATGATGAAAAAATCTGTGAGCAGGATATTGCCTCTGCTGCTACTTCTGTTCCTCTTCCTCCACCTCCACTACTGTCTCCCAGATTGCAAAAGTAAACTAAAGTCAAGAAAATGATGTAACTCTTGCAAGTTTCTATGATATTTCCAATGTAGTAAGTGTATAGCTGCAATGCATTGACATAGAAAACTAAAGAACAGTGCAGGGTTTATAAAAGTCTCACAGAAAACCAACCATGATATAGACACTCACTAGCTAAGGTATTGGTTGTTGACCTGAGCAACCATTTCAACTATTCTTTATAACTGTGCCTTTAAAAAGGCAATTGCAGCTTCCACTTAGCCCGCAATGAGAAATTGCTACAATCACTGATTTGTAACAAAGTGCAACTCATCACCTGCAAGGAAACTTTTAAAAAGTGAGCCTTTTTTTCTGAGGGGTTGGTTCTAAGCCCCTGTCATTTTGATTGCTGTTTATAACTTGAAAATGTTTAATAAAGGCTGTATACAAAGCTGGGGAAAAGTCATACCAGGACAGGATGTAACAGTGAGTTGATGCAGGACAAAAGGGTACAAGAGATAGGAAGAACGAAATTGCTATACAAACATTTTTCATGGATAAATTTACATACTGCGGCGACGCCCCAGGGTTATTTTCTGCATGCAATGCACAGTAGCATTAGAACATAGAGAGCTGTTAGCAATACACAAATCAACCAACAGAGGGCAATTGAAGAGAGATTAGAATAAAGGTCGTCTTTATTTGAATTACTTAGCCCATAGCAATACACAGATCAACCAGCAGAGGGCATTTTCATTTGAGGACAGATTAGAAGGAAGGCTTGCTTTAATTGAAAGTAAAACAATTGAAAGACACCTTGATAACAGAATCACCATGTGGAATAAGTTTTTTCTTGAAATGTATTGCATGCTTCAAAACAAGGTTTTGAAAGGGTGGTCATGGGGCTTAGATGAGGCATTGAAAAAGTGAATCCATATGGAAAGACAGTAGGTGTAAGCATTTCGGTATCGATTGGAATGGATACAATACTAAAGAAGTCCTCTGGGTGGATGTGCTACTAGACTGCTAGCTTGTAGATATTGAACAAGCATTAGGCTAATCTGGTGAACCATATGAGCCGCACTAGGTGATATGTTTAGTTCATACGTGATAAGAGGATGCAGGGTAGTATGTTTGAGTGGTTTGAGGATATCTAGGTTTGTGTATCCTATTTTGTGTGTGTTTTACATGGTAATGTGTAATTTTTGTTTTCTTCTTCTTCTTCTTCTTGGAGAATAGGCGAAGTCCACTGTCTGTAGTGTTGGTAAAAGAAGTTGTAGGAGGCATGACACTGTGATAGTCTTAGTAATGCAGATGTGGTGAGCTATTGAGATTGTTGTTCTTAATGTGTATGTTGGTGCAAGCCAATGAATTGTGAAAAGGTGCCCCAGAAGATTTGAAATGGGGCATGATGAAAAAAGCTGTGAGCAGGATATTGCCTCTGCTGCTACTTCTGTTCCTCTTCCTCCACCTCCACTACTGTCTCCCAGATTGCAAAAGTAAACTAAAGTAAAGAAAATGATGTAACTCTTGCAAGTTTCTATGATATTTCCAATGTAGTAAGTGTATAGCTGCAATGCATTGACATAAAAAACTAAAGAACGGTGCAGGGTTTATAAAAGTCTCACAGAAAACCAACCATGATATAGACACTCACTAGCTAAGGTATTGGTTGTTGACCTGAGCAACAATTTCAACTATTCTTTATAACTGTGCCTTTAAAAAGGCAATTGCAGCTTCCACTTAGCCCGCAATGAGAAATTGCTACAATCACTGATTTGTAACAAAGTGCAACTCATCACCTGCAAGGAAACTTTTAAAGAGTGAGCCTTTTTTTCTGAGGGGTAGGTTCCAAGCCCCTGTCATTTTGATTGCTGTTTGTAACTTGAAAATGTTTAATAAAGGCTGTATACAAAGCTGGGGAAAAGTCATACCAGGACAGGATGTAACAGTGAGTTGATGCAGGACAAAAGGGTACAAGAGATAGGAAGAACGAAATTGCTATACAAACATTTTTCATGGATGAATTTACATACTGCGGCGACGCCCCAGGGTTATTTTCTGCATGCAATGCACAGTAGCATTAGAACATAGAGAGCTGTTAGCAATACACAAATCAACCAACAGAGGGCAATTGAAGAGAGATTAGAATAAAGGTCGTCTTTATTTGAATTACTTAGCCCATAGCAATACACAGATCAACCAGCAGAGGGCATTTTCATTTGAGGAGAGATTAGAAGGAAGGCTTGCTTTAATTGAAAGTAAAACAATTGAAAGACACCTTAAAAACAGAATCACCATGTGGAATAAGTTTTTTCTTGAAATGTATTGCATGCTTCAAAACAAGGTTTTGAAAGGGTGGTCATGGGGCTTAGATGAGGCATTGAAAAAGTGAATCCATATGGAAAGACAGTAGGTGTAAGCATTTCGGTATCGATTGGAATGGATACAATACTAAAGAAGTCCTCTGGGTGGATGTGCTACTAGACTGCTAGCTTGTAGATATTGAACAAGCATTAGGCTAATCTGGTGAACCATATGAGCCGCACTAGGTGATATGTTTAGTTCATACGTGATAAGAGGATGCAGGGTAGTATGTTTGAGTGGTTTGAGGATATCTAGGTTTGTGTATCCTATTTTGTGTGTGTTTTACATGGTAATGTGTAATTTTTGTTTTCTTCTTCTTCTTCTTCTTGGAGAATAGGCGAAGTCCACTGTCTGTAGTGTTGGTAAAAGAAGTTGTAGGAGGCATGACACTGTGATAGTCTTAGTAATGCAGATGTGGTGAGCTATTGAGATTGTTGTTCTTAATGTGTATGTTGGTGCAAGCCAATGAATTGTGAAAAGGTGCCCCAGAAGATTTGAAATGGGGCATGATGAAAAAATCTGTGAGCAGGATATTGCCTCTGCTGCTACTTCTGTTCCTCTTCCTCCACCTCCACTACTGTCTCCCAGATTGCAAAAGTAAACTAAAGTCAAGAAAATGATGTAACTCTTGCAAGTTTCTATGATATTTCCAATGTAGTAAGTGTATAGCTGCAATGCATTGACATAGAAAACTAAAGAACAGTGCAGGGTTTATAAAAGTCTCCCAGAAAACCAACCATGATATAGACACTCACTAGCTAAGGTATTGGTTGTTGACCTGAGCAACCATTTCAACTATTCTTTATAACTGTGCCTTTAAAAAGGCAATTGCAGCTTCCACTTAGCCCGCAATGAGAAATTGCTACAATCACTGATTTGTAACAAAGTGCAACTCATCACCTGCAAGGAAACTTTTAAAAAGTGAGCCTTTTTTTCTGAGGGGTTGGTTCTAAGCCCCTGTCATTTTGATTGCTGTTTATAACTTGAAAATGTTTAATAAAGGCTGTATACAAAGCTGGGGAAAAGTCATACCAGGACAGGATGTAACAGTGAGTTGATGCAGGACAAAAGGGTACAAGAGATAGGAAGAACGAAATTGCTATACAAACATTTTTCATGGATAAATTTACATACTGCGGCGACGCCCCAGGGTTATTTTCTGCATGCAATGCACAGTAGCATTAGAACATAGAGAGCTGTTAGCAATACACAAATCAACCAACAGAGGGCAATTGAAGAGAGATTAGAATAAAGGTCGTCTTTATTTGAATTACTTAGCCCATAGCAATACACAGATCAACCAGCAGAGGGCATTTTCATTTGAGGAGAGATTAGAAGGAAGGCTTGCTTTAATTGAAAGTAAAACAATTGAAAGACACCTTGATAACAGAATCACCATGTGGAATAAGTTTTTTCTTGAAATGTATTGCATGCTTCAAAACAAGGTTTTGAAAGGGTGGTCATGGGGCTTAGATGAGGCATTGAAAAAGGGAATCCATATGGAAAGACAGTAGGTGTAAGCATTTCGGTATCGATTGGAATGGATACAATACTAAAGAAGTCCTCTGGGTGGATGTGCTACTAGACTGCTAGCTTGTAGATATTGAACAAGCATTAGGCTAATCTGGTGAACCATATGAGCCGCACTAGGTGATATGTTTAGTTCATACGTGATAAGAGGATGCAGGGTAGTATGTTTGAGTGGTTTGAGGATATCTAGGTTTGTGTATCCTATTTTGTGTGTGTTTTACATGGTAATGTGTAATTTTTGTTTTCTTCTTCTTCTTCTTCTTGGAGAATAGGCGAAGTCCACTGTCTGTAGTGTTGGTAAAAGAAGTTGTAGGAGGCATGACACTGTGATAGTCTTAGTAATGCAGATGTGGTGAGCTATTGAGATTGTTGTTCTTAATGTGTATGTTGGTGCAAGCCAATGAATTGTGAAAAGGTGCCCCAGAAGATTTGAAATGGGGCATGATGAAAAAAGCTGTGAGCAGGATATTGCCTCTGCTGCTACTTCTGTTCCTCTTCCTCCACCTCCACTACTGTCTCCCAGATTGCAAAAGTAAACTAAAGTCAAGAAAATGATGTAACTCTTGCAAGTTTCTATGATATTTCCAATGTAGTAAGTGTATAGCTGCAATGCATTGACATAGAAAACTAAAGAACGGTGCAGGGTTTATAAAAGTCTCACAGAAAACCAACCATGATATAGACACTCACTAGCTAAAGTATTGGTTGTTGACCTGAGCAACCATTTCAACTATTCTTTATAACTGTGCCTTTAAAAAGGCAATTGCAGCTTCCACTTAGCCCGCAATGAGAAATTGCTACAATCACTGATTTGTAACAAAGTGCAACTCATCACCTGCAAGGAAACTTTTGAAGAGTGAGCCTTTTTTTCTGAGGGGTAGGTTCCAAGACCCTTTCATTTTGATTGCTGTTTGTAACTTGAAAATGTTTAATAAAGGCTGTATACAAAGCTGGGGAAAAGTCATACCAGGACAGGATGTAACAGTGAGTTGATGCAGGACAAAAGGGTACAAGAGATAGGAAGAACGAAATTGCTATACAAACATTTTTCATGGATAAATTTACATACTGCGGCGACGCCCCAGGGTTATTTTCTGCATGCAATGCACAGTAGCATTAGAACATAGAGAGCTGTTAGCAATACACAAATCAACCAACAGAGGGCAATTGAAGAGAGATTAGAATAAAGGTCGTCTTTATATGAATTACATAGCCCATAGCAATACACAGATCAACCAGCAGAGGGCATTTTCATTTGAGGAGAGATTAGAAGGAAGGCTTGCTTTAATTGAAAGTAAAACAATTGAAAGACACCTTGATAACAGAATCACCATGTGGAATAAGTTTTTTCTTGAAATGTATTGCATGCTTCAAAACAAGGTTTTGAAAGGGTGGTCATGGGGCTTAGATGAGGCATTGAAAAAGTGAATCCATATGGAAAGACAGTAGATGTAAGCATTTCGGTATCGATTGGAATGGATACAATACTAAAGAAGTCCTCTGGGTGGATGTGCTACTAGACTGCTAGCTTGTAGATATTGAACAAGCATTAGGCTAATCTGGTGAACCATATGAGCCGCACTAGGTGATATGTTTAGTTCATACGTGATAAGAGGATGCAGGGTAGTATGTTTGAGTGGTTTGAGGTTATCTAGGTTTGTGTATCCTATTTTGTGTGTGTTTTACATGGTAATGTGTAATTTTTGTTTTCTTCTTCTTCTTCTTGGAGAATAGGCGAAGTCCACTGTCTGTAGTGTTGGTAAAAGAAGTTGTAGGAGGCATGACACTGTGATAGTCTTAGTAATGCAGATGTTCCAAGCCCCTGTCATTTTGATTGCTGTTTGTAACTTGAAAACGTTTAATAAAGGCTGTATACAAAGCTGGGGAAAAGTCATACCAGGACAGGATGTAACAGTGAGTTGATGCAGGACAAAAGGGTACAAGAGATAGGAAGAACGAAATTGCTATACAAACATTTTTCATGGATAAATTTACATACTGTGGCGACGCCCCAGGGTTATTTTCTGCATGCAATGCACAGTAGCATTAGAGCATAGAGAGCTGTTAGCAATACACAAATCAACCAACAGAGGGCAATTGAAGAGAGATTAGAATAAAGGTCGTCTTTATTTGAATTACTTAGCCCATAGCAATACACAGATCAACCAGCAGAGGGCATTTTCATTTGAGGAGAGATTAGAAGGAAGGCTTGCTTTAATTGAAAGTAAAACAATTGAAAGACACCTTGATAACAGAATCACCATGTGGAATAAGTTTTTTCTTGAAATGTATTGCATGCTTCAAAACAAGGTTTTGAAAGGGTGGTCATGGGGCTTAGATGAGGCATTGAAAAAGTGAATCCATATGGAAAGACAGTAGGTGTAAGCATTTCGGTATCGATTGGAATGGATACAATACTAAAGAAGTCCTCTGGGTGGATGTGCTACTAGACTGCTAGCTTGTAGATATTGAACAAGCATTAGTCTAATCTGGTGAACCATATGAGCCGCACTAGGTGATATGTTTAGTTCATACGTGATAAGAGGATGCAGGGTAGTATGTTTGAGTGGTTTGAGGATATCTAGGTTTGTGTATCCTATTTTGTGTGTGTTTTACATGGTAATGTGTAATTTTTGTTTTCTTCTTCTTCTTCTTCTTGGAGAATAGGCGAAGTCCATTGTCTGTAGTGTTGGTAAAAGAAGTTGTAGGAGGCATGACACTGTGATAGTCTTAGTAATGCAGATGTGGTGAGCTATTGAGATTGTTGTTCTTAATGTGTATGTTGGTGCAAGCCAATGAATTGTGAAAAGGTGCCCCAGAAGATTTGAAATGGGGCATGATGAAAAAAGCTGTGAGCAGGATATTGCCTCTGCTGCTACTTCTGTTCCTCTTCCTCCACCTCCACTACTGTCTCCCAGATTGCAAGAGTAAACTAAAGTCAAGAAAATGATGTAACTCTTGCAAATTTCTATGATATTTCCAATGTAGTAAGTGTATAGCTGCAATGCATTGACATAGAAAACTAAAGAACAGTGCAGGGTTTATAAAAGTCTCACAGAAAACCAACCATGATATAGACACTCACTAGCTAAGGTATTGGTTGTTGACCTGAGCAACCATTTCAACTATTCTTTATAACTGTGCCTTTAAAAAGGCAATTGCAGCTTCCACTTAGCCCGCAATGAGAAATTGCTACAATCACTGATTTGTAACAAAGTGCAACTCATCACCTGCAAGGAAACTTTTAAAGAGTGAGCCTTTTTTTCTGAGGGGTAGGTTCCAAGCCCCTGTCATTTTGATTGCTGTTTATAACTTGAAAATGTTTAATAAAGGCTGTATACAAAGCTGGGGAAAAGTCATACCAGGACAGGATGTAACAGTGAGTTGATGCAGGACAAAAGGGTACAAGAGATAGGAAGAACGAAATTGCTATACAAACATTTTTCATGGATAAATTTACATACTGCGGCGACGCCCCAGGGTTATTTTCTGCATGCAATGCACAGTAGCATTAGAACATAGAGAGCTGTTAGCAATACACAAATCAACCAACAGAGGGCAATTGAAGAGAGATTAGAATAAAGGTCGTCTTTATTTGAATTACATAGCCCATAGCAATACACAGATCAACCAGCAGAGGGCATTTTCATTTGAGGAGAGATTAGAAGGAAGGCTTGCTTTAATTGAAAGTAAAACAATTGAAAGACACCTTGATAACAGAATCACCATGTGGAATAAGTTTTTTCTTGAAATGTATTGCATGCTTCAAAACAAGGTTTTGAAAGGGTGGTCATGGGGCTTAGATGAGGCATTGAAAAAGTGAATCCATATGGAAAGACAGTAGGTGTAAGCATTTCGGTATCGATTGGAATGGATACAATACTAAAGAAGTCCTCTGGGTGGATGTGCTACTAGACTGCTAGCTTGTAGATATTGAACAAGCATTAGGCTAATCTGGTGAACCATATGAGCCGCACTAGGTGATATGTTTAGTTCATACGTGATAAGAGGATGCAGGGTAGTATGTTTGAGTGGTTTGAGGATATCTAGGTTTGTGTATCCTATTTTGTGTGTGTTTTACATGGTAATGTGTAATTTTTGTTTTCTTCTTCTTCTTCTTCTTGGAGAATAGGCGAAGTCCACTGTCTGTAGTGTTGGTAAAAGAAGTTGTAGGAGGCATGACACTGTGATAGTCTTAGTAATGCAGATGTGGTGAGCTATTGAGATTGTTGTTCTTAATGTGTATGTTGGTGCAAGCCAATGAATTGTGAAAAGGTGCCCCAGAAGATTTGAAATGGGGCATGATGAAAAAAGCTGTGAGCAGGATATTGCCTCTGCTGCTACTTCTGTTCCTCTTCCTCCACCTCCACTACTGTCTCCCAGATTGCAAAAGTAAACTAAAGTAAAGAAAATGATGTAACTCTTGCAAGTTTCTATGATATTTCCAATGTAGTAAGTGTATAGCTGCAATGCATTGACATAAAAAACTAAAGAACGGTGCAGGGTTTATAAAAGTCTCACAGAAAACCAACCATGATATAGACACTCACTAGCTAAGGTATTGGTTGTTGACCT
The DNA here is from genome assembly GCF_036172605.1 of Pelobates fuscus. Taxonomy (NCBI): domain Eukaryota; kingdom Metazoa; phylum Chordata; class Amphibia; order Anura; family Pelobatidae; genus Pelobates; species Pelobates fuscus. Next base: position 321,641,376 of record NC_086317.1, on the reverse strand, counting down.
GAGCAACAATTTCAACTATTCTTTATAACTGTGCCTTTAAAAAGGCAATTGCAGCTTCCACTTAGCCCGCAATGAGAAATTGCTACAATCACTGATTTGTAACAAAGTGCAACTCATCACCTGCAAGGAAACTTTTAAAGAGTGAGCCTTTTTTTCTGAGGGGTAGGTTCCAAGCCCCTGTCATTTTGATTGCTGTTTGTAACTTGAAAATGTTTAATAAAGGCTGTATACAAAGCTGGGGAAAAGTCATACCAGGACAGGATGTAACAGTGAGTTGATGCAGGACAAAAGGGTACAAGAGATAGGAAGAACGAAATTGCTATACAAACATTTTTCATGGATAAATTTACATACTGCGGCGACGCCCCAGGGTTATTTTCTGCATGCAATGCACAGTAGCATTAGAACATAGAGAGCTGTTAGCAATACACAAATCAACCAACAGAGGGCAATTGAAGAGAGATTAGAATAAAGGTCGTCTTTATTTGAATTACTTAGCCCATAGCAATACACAGATCAACCAGCAGAGGGCATTTTCATTTGAGGAGAGATTAGAAGGAAGGCTTGCTTTAATTGAAAGTAAAACAATTGAAAGACACCTTAAAAACAGAATCACCATGTGGAATAAGTTTTTTCTTGAAATGTATTGCATGCTTCAAAACAAGGTTTTGAAAGGGTGGTCATGGGGCTTAGATGAGGCATTGAAAAAGTGAATCCATATGGAAAGACAGTAGGTGTAAGCATTTCGGTATCGATTGGAATGGATACAATACTAAAGAAGTCCTCTGGGTGGATGTGCTACTAGACTGCTAGCTTGTAGATATTGAACAAGCATTAGGCTAATCTGGTGAACCATATGAGCCGCACTAGGTGATATGTTTAGTTCATACGTGATAAGAGGATGCAGGGTAGTATGTTTGAGTGGTTTGAGGATATCTAGGTTTGTGTATCCTATTTTGTGTGTGTTTTACATGGTAATGTGTAATTTTTGTTTTCTTCTTCTTCTTCTTCTTGGAGAATAGGCGAAGTCCACTGTCTGTAGTGTTGGTAAAAGAAGTTGTAGGAGGCATGACACTGTGATAGTCTTAGTAATGCAGATGTGGCGAGCTATTGAGATTGTTGTTCTTAATGTGTATGTTGGTGCAAGCCAATGAATTGTGAAAAGGTGCCCCAGAAGATTTGAAATGGGGCATGATGAAAAAATCTGTGAGCAGGATATTGCCTCTGCTGCTACTTCTGTTCCTCTTCCTCCACCTCCACTACTGTCTCCCAGATTGCAAAAGTAAACTAAAGTCAAGAAAATGATGTAACTCTTGCAAGTTTCTATGATATTTCCAATGTAGTAAGTGTATAGCTGCAATGCATTGACATAGAAAACTAAAGAACAGTGCAGGGTTTATAAAAGTCTCACAGAAAACCAACCATGATATAGACACTCACTAGCTAAGGTATTGGTTGTTGACCTGAGCAACCATTTCAACTATTCTTTATAACTGTGCCTTTAAAAAGGCAATTGTAACTTCCACTTAGCCCGCAATGAGAAATTGCTACAATCACTGACTTGTAACAAAGTGCAACTCATTACCTGCAAGGAAACTTTTAAAGATGGAGCCTTTTTTTCTGAGGGGTAGGTTCCAAGCCCCTGTCATTTTGATTGCTGTTTATAACTTGAACATGTTTAATAAAGGCTGTATACAAAGCTGGGGAAAAGTCATACCAGGACAGGATGTAACAGTGAGTTGATGCAGGACAAAAGGGTACAAGAGATAGGAAGAACGAAATTGCTATACAAACATTTTTCATGGATAAATTTACATACTGCGGCGACGCCCCAGGGTTATTTTCTGCATGCAATGCACAGTAGCATTAGAACATAGAGAGCTGTTAGCAATACACAAATCAACCAACAGAGGGCAATTGAAGAGAGATTAGAATAAAGGTCGTCTTTATTTGAATTACTTAGCCCATAGCAATACACAGATCAACCAGCAGAGGGCATTTTCATTTGAGGAGAGATTAGAAGGAAGGCTTGCTTTAATTGAAAGTAAAACAATTGAAAGACACCTTGATAACAGAATCACCACGTGGAATAAGTTTTTTCTTGAAATGTATTGCATGCTTCAAAACAAGGTTTTGAAAGGGTGGTCATGGGGCTTAGATGAGGCATTGAAAAAGTGAATCCATATGGAAAGACAGTAGGTTTAAGCATTTCGGTATCGATTGGAATGGATACAATACTAAAGAAGTCCTCTGGGTGGATGTGCTACTAGACTGCTAGCTTGTAGATATTGAACAAGCATTAGGCTAATCTGGTGAACCATATGAGCCGCACTAGGTGATATGTTTAGTTCATACGTGATAAGAGGATGCAAGGTAGTATGTTTGAGTGGTTTGAGTATATCTAGGTTTGTGTATCCTATTTTGTGTGTGTTTTACATGGTAATGTGTAATTTTTGTTTTCTTCTTCTTCTTCTTCTTGGAGAATAGGCGAAGTACACTGTCTGTAGTGTTGGTAAAAGAAGTTGTAGGAGGCATGACACTGTGATAGTCTTAGTAATGCAGATGTTCCAAGCCCCTGTCATTTTGATTGCTGTTTGTAACTTGAAAATGTTTAATAAAGGCTGTATACAAAGCTGGGGAAAAGTCATACCAGGACAGGATGTAACAGTGAGTTGATGCAGGACAAAAGGGTACAAGAGATAGGAAGAACGAAATTGCTATACAAACATTTTTCATGGATAAATTTACATACTGCGGCGACGCCCCAGGGTTATTTTCTGCATGCAATGCACAGTAGCATTAGAACATAGAGAGCTGTTAGCAATACACAAATCAACCAACAGAGGGCAATTGAAGAGAGATTAGAATAAAGGTCGTCTTTATTTGAATTACTTAGCCCATGGCAATACACAGATCAACCAGCAGAGGGCATTTTCATTTGAGGAGAGATTAGAAGGAAGGCTTGCTTTAATTGAAAGTAAAACAATTGAAAGACACCTTGATAACAGAATCACCATGTGGAATAAGTTTTTTCTTGAAATGTATTGCATGCTTCAAAACAAGGTTTTGAAAGGGTGGTCATGGGGCTTAGATGAGGCATTGAAAAAGTGAATCCATATGGAAAGACAGTAGGTGTAAGCATTTCGGTATCGATTGGAATGGATACAATACTAAAGAAGTCCTCTGGGTGGATGTGCTACTAGACTGCTAGCTTGTAGATATTGAACAAGCATTAGGCTAATCTGGTGAACCATATGAGCCGCACTAGGTGATATGTTTAGTTCATACGTGATAAGAGGATGCAGGGTAGTATGTTTGAGTGGTTTGAGGATATCTAGGTTTGTGTATCCTATTTTGTGTGTGTTTTACATGGTAATGTGTAATTTTTGTTTTCTTCTTCTTCTTCTTCTTGGAGAATAGGCGAAGTCCACTGTCTGTAGTGTTGGTAAAAGAAGTTGTAGGAGGCATGACACTGTGATAGTCTTAGTAATGCAGATGTGGTGAGCTATTGAGATTGTTGTTCTTAATGTGTATGTTGGTGCAAGCCAATGAATTGTGAAAAGGTGCCCCAGAAGATTTGAAATGGGGCATGATGAAAAAAGCTGTGAGCAGGATATTGCCTCTGCTGCTACTTCTGTTCCTCTTCCTCCACCTCCACTACTGTCTCCCAGATTGCAAGAGTAAACTATAGTCAAGAAAATGATGTAACTCTTGCAAGTTTCTATGATATTTCCAATGTAGTAAGTGTATAGCTGCAATGCATTGACATAGAATACTAAAGAACAGTGCAGGGTTTATAAAAGTCTCACAGAAAACCAACCATGACATAGACACTCACTAGCTAAGGTATTGGTTGTTGACCTGAGCAACCATTTCAACTATTCTTTATAACTGTGCCTTTAAAAAGGCAATTGCAGCTTCCACTTAGCCCGCAATGAGAAATTGCTACAATCACTGATTTGTAACAAAGTGCAAGTCATCACCTGCAAGGAAACTTTTGAAGAGTGAGCCTTTTTTTCTGAGGGGTAGGTTCCAAGACCCTGTCATTTTGATTGCTGTTTGTAACTTGAAAATGTTTAATAAAGGCTGTATACAAAGCTGGGGAAAAGTCATACCAGGACAGGATGTAACAGTGAGTTGATGCAGGACAAAAGGGTACAAGAGATAGGAAGAACGAAATTGCTATACAAACATTTTTCATGGATAAATTTACATACTGTGGCGACGCCCCAGGGTTATTTTCTGCATGCAATGCACAGTAGCATTAGAACATAGAGAGCTGTTAGCAATACACAAATCAACCAACAGAGGGCAATTGAAGAGAGATTAGAATAAAGGTCGTCTTTATTTGAATTACTTAGCCCATAGCAATACACAGATCAACCAGCAGAGGGCATTTTCATTTGAGGAGAGATTAGAAGGAAGGCTTGCTTTAATTGAAAGTAAAACAATTGAAAGACACCTTGATAACAGAATCACCATGTGGAATAAGTTTTTTCTTGAAATGTATTGCATGCTTCAAAACAAGGTTTTGAAAGGGTGGTCATGGGGCTTAGATGAGGCATTGAAAAAGTGAATCCATATGGAAAGACAGTAGGTGTAAGCATTTCGGTATCGATTGGAATGGATACAATACTAAAGAAGTCCTCTGGGTGGATGTGCTACTAGACTGCTAGCTTGTAGATATTGAACAAGCATTAGGCTAATCTGGTGAACCATATGAGCCGCACTAGGTGATATGTTTAGTTCATACGTGATAAGAGGATGCAGGGTAGTATGTTTGAGTGGTTTGAGGATATCTAGGTTTGTGTATCCTATTTTGTGTGTGTTTTACATGGTAATGTGTAATTTTTGTTTTCTTCTTCTTCTTCTTCTTGGAGAATAGGCGAAGTCCATTGTCTGTAGTGTTGGTAAAAGAAGTTGTAGGAGGCATGACACTGTGATAGTCTTAGTAATGCAGATGTGGTGAGCTATTGAGATTGTTGTTCTTAATGTGTATGTTGGTGCAAGCCAATGAATTGTGAAAAGGTGCCCCAGAAGATTTGAAATGGGGCATGATGAAAAAAGCTGTGAGCAGGATATTGCCTCTGCTGCTACTTCTGTTCCTCTTCCTCCACCTCCACTACTGTCTCCCAGATTGCAAGAGTAAACTAAAGTCAAGAAAATGATGTAACTCTTGCAAGTTTCTATGATATTTCCAATGTAGTAAGTGTATAGCTGCAATGCATTGACATAGAAAACTAAAGAACAGTGCAGGGTTTATAAAAGTCTCACAGAAAACCAACCATGATATAGACACTCACTAGCTAAGGTATTGGTTGTTGACCTGAGCAACCATTTCAACTGTTCTTTATAACTGTGCCTTTAAAAAGGCAATTGCAGCTTCCACTTAGCCCGCAATGAGAAATTGCTACAATCACTGATTTGTAACAAAGTGCAACTCATCACCTGCAAGGAAACTTTTAAAGAGTGAGCCTTTTTTTCTGAGGGGTAGGTTCCAAGCCCCTGTCATTTTGATTGCTGTTTATAACTTGAAAATGTTTAATAAAGGCTGTATACAAAGCTGGGGAAAAGTCATACCAGGACAGGATGTAACAGTGAGTTGATGCAGGACAAAAGGGTACAAGAGATAGGAAGAACGAAATTGCTATACAAACATTTTTCATGGATAAATTTACATACTGCGGCGACGCCCCAGGGTTATTTTCTGCATGCAATGCACAGTAGCATTAGAACATAGAGAGCTGTTAGCAATACACAAATCAACCAACAGAGGGCAATTGAAGAGAGATTAGAATAAAGGTCGTCTTTATTTGAATTACTTAGCCCATAGCAATACACAGATCAACCAGCAGAGGGCATTTTCATTTGAGGAGAGATTAGAAGGAAGGCTTGCTTTAATTGAAAGTAAAACAATTGAAAGACACCTTGATAACAGAATCACCATGTGGAATAAGTTTTTTCTTGAAATGTATTGCATGCTTCAAAACAAGGTTTTGAAAGGTTGGTCATGGGGCTTAGATGAGGCATTGAAAAAGTGAATCCATATGGAAAGACAGTAGGTGTAAGCATTTCGGTATCAATTGGAATGGATACAATACTAAAGAAGTCCTCTGGGTGGATGTGCTACTAGACTGCTAGCTTGTAGATATTGAACAAGCATTAGGCTAATCTGGTGAACCATATGAGCCGCACTAGGTGATATGTTTAGTTCATACGTGATAAGAGGATGCAGGGAAGTATGTTTGAGTGGTTTGAGGATATCTAGGTTTGTGTATCCTATTTTGTGTGTGTTTTACATGGTAATGTGTAATTTTTGTTTTCTTCTTCTTCTTCTTCTTGGAGAATAGGCGAAGTCCACTGTCTGTAGTGTTGGTAAAAGAAGTTGTAGGAGGCATGACACTGTGATAGTCTTAGTAATGCAGATGTGGTGAGCTATTGAGATTGTTGTTCTTAATGTGTATGTTGGTGCAAACCAATGAATTGTGAAAAGGTGCCCCAGAAGATTTGAAATGTGGCATGATGAAAAAAGCTGTGAGCAGGATATTGCCTCCTCTGCTGCTACTTCTGTTCCTCTTCCTCCACCTCCACTACTGTCTCCCAGATTGCAAAAGTAAACTAAAGTCAAGAAAATGATGTAACTCTTGCAAGTTTCTATGATATTTCCAATGTAGTAAGTGTATAGCTGCAATGCATTGACATAGAAAACTAAAGAACAGTGCAGGGTTTATAAAAGTCTCACAGAAAACCAACCATGATATAGACACTCACTAGCTAAGGTATTTGTTGTTGACTTGAGCAACAATTTCAACTATTCTTTATAACTGTGCCTTTAAAAAGGCAATTGCAGCTTCCACTTAGCCCGCAATGAGAAATTGCTACAATCACTGATTTGTAACAAAGTGCAACTCATCACCTGCAAGGAAACTTTTAAAGAGTGAGCCTTTTTTTCTGAGGGGTAGGTTCCAAGCCCCTGTCATTTTGATTGCTGTTTGTAACTTGAAAATGTTTAATAAAGGCTGTATACAAAGCTGGGGAAAAGTCATACCAGGACAGGATGTAACAGTGAGTTGATGCAGGACAAAAGGGTACAAGAGATAGGAAGAACGAAATTGCTATACAAACATTTTTCATGGATAAATTTACATACTGTGGCGACGCCCCAGGGTTATTTTCTGCATGCAATGCACAGTAGCATTAGAACATAGAGAGCTGTTAGCAATACACAAATCAACCAACAGAGGGCAATTGAAGAGAGATTAGAATAAAGGTCGTCTTTATTTGAATTACTTAGCCCATAGCAATACACAGATCAACCAGCAGAGGGCATTTTCATTTGAGGAGAGATTAGAAGGAAGGCTTGCTTTAATTGAAAGTAAAACAATTGAAAGACACCTTGATAACAGAATCACCATGTGGAATAAGTTTTTTCTTGAAATGTATTGCATGCTTCAAAACAAGGTTTTGAAAGGGTGGTCATGGGGCTTAGATGAGGCATTGAAAAAGTGAATCCATATGGAAAGACAGTAGGTGTAAGCATTTCGGTATCGATTGGAATGGATACAATACTAAAGAAGTCCTCTGGGTGGATGTGCTACTAGACTGCTAGCTTGTAGATATTGAACAAGCATTAGGCTAATCTGGTGAACCATATGAGCCGCACTAGGTGATATGTTTAGTTCATACGTGATAAGAGGATGCAGGGTAGTATGTTTGAGTGGTTTGAGGATATCTAGGTTTGTGTATCCTATTTTGTGTGTGTTTTACATGGTAATGTGTAATTTTTGTTTTCTTCTTCTTCTTCTTCTTGGAGAATAGGCGAAGTCCATTGTCTGTAGTGTTGGTAAAAGAAGTTGTAGGAGGCATGACACTGTGATAGTCTTAGTAATGCAGATGTGGTGAGCTATTGAGATTGTTGTTCTTAATGTGTATGTTGGTGCAAGCCAATGAATTGTGAAAAGGTGCCCCAGAAGATTTGAAATGGGGCATGATGAAAAAAGCTGTGAGCAGGATATTGCCTCTGCTGCTACTTCTGTTCCTCTTCCTCCACCTCCACTACTGTCTCCCAGATTGCAAGAGTAAACTAAAGTCAAGAAAATGATGTAACTCTTGCAAATTTCTATGATATTTCCAATGCAGTAAGTGTATAGCTGCAATGCATTGACATAGAAAACTAAAGAACAGTGCAGGGTTTATAAAAGTCTCACAGAAAACCAACCATGATATAGACATTCACTAGCTAAGGTATTGGTTGTTGACCTGAGCAACCATTTCAACTATTCTTTATAACTGTGCCTTTAAAAAGGCAATTGCAGCTTCCACTTAGCCCGCAATGAGAAATTGCTACAATCACTGATTTGTAACAAAGTGCAACTCATCACCTGCAAGGAAACTTTTAAAGAGTGAGCCTTTTTTTCTGAGGGGTAGGTTCCAAGCCCCTGTCATTTTGATTGCTGTTTATAACTTGAAAATGTTTAATAAAGGCTGTATACAAAGCTGGGGAAAAGTCATACCAGGACAGGATGTAACAGTGAGTTGATGCAGGACAAAAGGGTACAAGAGATAGGAAGAACGAAATTGCTATACAAACATTTTTCATGGATAAATTTACATACTGCGGCGACGCCCCAGGGTTATTTTCTGCATGCAATGCACAGTAGCATTAGAACATAGAGAGCTGTTAGCAATACACAAATCAACCAACAGAGGGCAATTGAAGAGAGATTAGAATAAAGGTCGTCTTTATTTGAATTACATAGCCCATAGCAATACACAGATCAACCAGCAGAGGGCATTTTCATTTGAGGAGAGATTAGAAGGAAGGCTTGCTTTAATTGAAAGTAAAACAATTGAAAGACACCTTGATAACAGAATCACCATGTGGAATAAGTTTTTTCTTGAAATGTATTGCATGCTTCAAAACAAGGTTTTGAAAGGGTGGTCATGGGGCTTAGATGAGGCATTGAAAAAGTGAATCCATATGGAAAGACAGTAGGTGTAAGCATTTCAGTATCGATTGGAATGGATACAATACTAAAGAAGTCCTCTGGGTGGATGTGCTACTAGACTGCTAGCTTGTAGATATTGAACAAGCATTAGGCTAGTCTGGTGAACCATATGAGCCGCACTAGGTGATATGTTTAGTTCATACGTGATAAGAGGATGCAGGGTAGTATGTTTGAGTGGTTTGAGGATATCTAGGTTTGTGTATCCTATTTTGTGTGTGTTTTACATGGTAATGTGTAATTTTTGTTTTCTTCTTCTTCTTCTTCTTGGAGAATAGGCGAAGTCCACTGTCTGTAGTGTTGGTAAAAGAAGTTGTAGGAGGCATGACACTGTGATAGTCTTAGTAATGCAGATGTGGTGAGCTATTGAGATTGTTGTTCTTAATGTGTATGTTGGTGCAAGCCAATGAATTGTGAAAAGGTGCCCCAGAAGATTTGAAATGGGGCATGATGAAAAAAGCTGTGAGCAGGATATTGCCTCTGCTGCTACTTCTGTTCCTCTTCCTCCACCTCCACTACTGTCTCCCAGATTGCAAGAGTAAACTAAAGTCAAGAAAATGATGTAACTCTTGCAAGTTTCTATGATATTTCCAATGTAGTAAGTGTATAGCTGCAATGCATTGACATAGAAAACTAAAGAACAGTGCAGGGTTTATAAAAGTCTCACAGAAAACCAACCATGATATAGACACTCACTAGCTAAGGTATTGGTTGTTGACCTGAGCAACCATTTCAACTGTTCTTTATAACTGTGCCTTTAAAAAGGCAATTGCAGCTTCCACTTAGCCCGCAATGAGAAATTGCTACAATCACTGATTTGTAACAAAGTGCAACTCATCACCTGCAAGGAAACTTTTAAAGAGTGAGCCTTTTTTTCTGAGGGGTAGGTTCCAAGCCCCTGTCATTTTGATTGCTGTTTATAACTTGAAAATGTTTAATAAAGGCTGTATACAAAGCTGGGGAAAAGTCATACCAGGACAGGATGTAACAGTGAGTTGATGCAGGACAAAAGGGTACAAGAGATAGGAAGAACGAAATTGCTATACAAACATTTTTCATGGATAAATTTACATACTGCGGCGACGCCCCAGGGTTATTTTCTGCATGCAATGCACAGTAGCATTAGAACATAGAGAGCTGTTAGCAATACACAAATCAACCAACAGAGGGCAATTGAAGAGAGATTAGAATAAAGGTCGTCTTTATTTGAATTACTTAGCCCATAGCAATACACAGATCAACCAGCAGAGGGCATTTTCATTTGAGGAGAGATTAGAAGGAAGGCTTGCTTTAATTGAAAGTAAAACAATTGAAAGACACCTTGATAACAGAATCACCATGTGGAATAAGTTTTTTCTTGAAATGTATTGCATGCTTCAAAACAAGGTTTTGAAAGGTTGGTCATGGGGCTTAGATGAGGCATTGAAAAAGTGAATCCATATGGAAAGACAGTAGGTGTAAGCATTTCGGTATCAATTGGAATGGATACAATACTAAAGAAGTCCTCTGGGTGGATGTGCTACTAGACTGCTAGCTTGTAGATATTGAACAAGCATTAGGCTAATCTGGTGAACCATATGAGCCGCACTAGGTGATATGTTTAGTTCATACGTGATAAGAGGATGCAGGGAAGTATGTTTGAGTGGTTTGAGGATATCTAGGTTTGTGTATCCTATTTTGTGTGTGTTTTACATGGTAATGTGTAATTTTTGTTTTCTTCTTCTTCTTCTTCTTGGAGAATAGGCGAAGTCCACTGTCTGTAGTGTTGGTAAAAGAAGTTGTAGGAGGCATGACACTGTGATAGTCTTAGTAATGCAGATGTGGTGAGCTATTGAGATTGTTGTTCTTAATGTGTATGTTGGTGCAAACCAATGAATTGTGAAAAGGTGCCCCAGAAGATTTGAAATGTGGCATGATGAAAAAAGCTGTGAGCAGGATATTGCCTCCTCTGCTGCTACTTCTGTTCCTCTTCCTCCACCTCCACTACTGTCTCCCAGATTGCAAAAGTAAACTAAAGTCAAGAAAATGATGTAACTCTTGCAAGTTTCTATGATATTTCCAATGTAGTAAGTGTATAGCTGCAATGCATTGACATAGAAAACTAAAGAACAGTGCAGGGTTTATAAAAGTCTCACAGAAAACCAACCATGATATAGACACTCACTAGCTAAGGTATTTGTTGTTGACTTGAGCAACAATTTCAACTATTCTTTATAACTGTGCCTTTAAAAAGGCAATTGCAGCTTCCACTTAGCCCGCAATGAGAAATTGCTACAATCACTGATTTGTAACAAAGTGCAACTCATCACCTGCAAGGAAACTTTTAAAGAGTGAGCCTTTTTTTCTGAGGGGTAGGTTCCAAGCCCCTGTCATTTTGATTGCTGTTTGTAACTTGAAAATGTTTAATAAAGGCTGTATACAAAGCTGGGGAAAAGTCATACCAGGACAGGATGTAACAGTGAGTTGATGCAGGACAAAAGGGTACAAGAGATAGGAAGAACAAAATTGCTATACAAACATTTTTCATGGATAAATTTACATACTGCGGCGACGCCCCAGGGTTATTATCTGCATGCAATGCACAGTAGCATTAGAACATAGAGAGCTGTTAGCAATACACAAATCAACCAACAGAGGGCAATTGAAGAGAGATTAGAATAAAGGTCGTCTTTATTTGAATTACTTAGCCCATAGCAATACACAGATCAACCAGCAGAGGGCATTTTCATTTGAGGAGAGATTAGAAGGAAGGCTTGCTTTAATTGAAAGTAAAACAATTGAAAGACACCTTGATTACAGAATCACCATGTGGAATAAGTTTTTTCTTGAAATGTATTGCATGCTTCAAAACAAGGTTTTGAAAGGGTGGTCATGGGGCTTAGATGAGGCATTGAAAAAGTGAATCCATATGGAAAGACAGTAGGTGTAAGCATTTCGGTATCGATTGGAATGGATACAATACTAAAGAAGTCCTCTGGGTGGATGTGCTACTAGACTGCTAGCTTGTAGATATTGAACAAGCATTAGGCTAATCTGGTGAACCATATGAGCCGCACTAGGTGATATGTTTAGTTCATACGTGATAAGAGGATGCAGGGTAGTATGTTTGAGTGGTTTGAGGATATCTAGGTTTGTGTATCCTATTTTGTGTGTGTTTTACATGGTAATGTGTATTTTTTGTTTTCTTCTTCTTCTTCTTCTTCTTCTTCTTCTTCTTCTTGGAGAATAGGCGAAGTCCACTGTCTGTAGTGTTGGTAAAAGAAGTTGTAGGAGGCATGACACTGTGATAGTCTTAGTAATGCAGATGTGGTGAGCTAATGAGATTGTTGTTCTTAATGTGTATGTTGGTGCAAGCCAATGAATTGTGAAAAGGTGCCCCAGAAGATTTGAAATGGGGCATGATGAAAAAAGCTGTGAGCAGGATATTGCCTCTGCTGCTACTTCTGTTCCTCTTCCTCCACCTCCACTACTGTCTACCAGATTGCAAGAGTAAACTAAAGTCAAGAAAATGATGTAACTCTTGCAAGTTTCTATGATATTTCCAATGTAGTAAGTGTATAGCTGCAATGCATTGACATAGAAAACTAAAGAACAGTGCAGGGTTTATAAAAGTCTCACAGAAAACCAACCATGATATAGACACTCACTAGCTAAGGTATTGGTTGTTGACCTGAGCAACCATTTCAACTATTCTTTATAACTGTGCCTTTAAAAAGGCAATTGCAGCTTCCACTTAGGCCGCAATGAGAAATTGCTACAATCACTGATTTGTAACAAAGTGCAACTCATCACCTGCAAGGAAACTTTTAAAGAGTGAGCCTTTTTTTCTGAGGGGTAGGTTCCAAGCCCCTGTCATTTTGATTGCTGTTTGTAACTTGAAAATGTTTAATAAAGGCTGTATACAAAGCTGGGGAAAAGTCATACCAGGACAGGATGTAACAGTGAGTTGATGCAGGACAAAAGGGTACAAGAGATAGGAAGAACGAAATTGCTATACAAACATTTTTCATGGATAAATTTACATACTGCGGCGACGCCCCAGGGTTATTATCTGCATGCAATGCACAGTAGCATTAGAACATAGAGAGCTGTTAGCAATACACAAATCAACCAACAGAGGGCAATTGAAGAGAGATTAGAATAAAGGTCGTCTTTATTTGAATTACTTAGCCCATAGCAATACACAGATCAACCAGCAGAGGGCATTTTCATTTGAGGAGAGATTAGAAGGAAGGCTTGCTTTAATTGAAAGTAAAACAATTGAAAGACACCTTGATTACAGAATCACCATGTGGAATAAGTTTTTTCTTGAAATGTATTGCATGCTTCAAAACAAGGTTTTGAAAGGGTGGTCATGGGGCTTAGATGAGGCATTGAAAAAGTGAATCCATATGGAAAGACAGTAGGTGTAAGCATTTCGGTATCGATTGGAATGGATACAATACTAAAGAAGTCCTCTGGGTGGATGTGCTACTAGACTGCTAGCTTGTAGATATTGAACAAGCATTAGGCTAATCTGGTGAACCATATGAGCCGCACTAGGTGATATGTTTAGTTCATACGTGATAAGAGGATGCAGGGTAGTATGTTTGAGTGGTTTGAGGATATCTAGGTTTGTGTATCCTATTTTGTGTGTGTTTTACATGGTAATGTGTAATTTTTGTTTTCTTCTTCTTCTTCTTGGAGAATAGGCGAAGTCCACTGTCTGTAGTGTTGGTAAAAGAAGTTGTAGGAGGCATGACACTGTGATAGTCTTAGTAATGCAGATGTGGTGAGCTATTGAGATTGTTGTTCTTAATGTGTATGTTGGTGCAAGCCAATGAATTGTGAAAAGGTGCCCCAGAAGATTTGAAATGGGGCATGATGAAAAAATCTGTGAGCAGGATATTGCCTCTGCTGCTACTTCTGTTCCTCTTCCTCCACCTCCACTACTGTCTACCAGATTGCAAGAGTAAACTAAAGTCAAGAAAATGATGTAACTCTTGCAAGTTTCTATGATATTTCCAATGTAGTAAGTGTATAGCTGCAATGCATTGACATAGAAAACTAAAGAACAGTGCAGGGTTTATAAAAGTCTCACAGAAAACCAACCATGATATAGACACTCACTAGCTAAGGTATTGGTTGTTGACCTGAGCAACCATTTCAACTATTCTTTATAACTGTGCCTTTAAAAAGGCAATTGCAGCTTCCACTTAGGCCGCAATGAGAAATTGCTACAATCACTGATTTGTAACAAAGTGCAACTCATCACCTGCAAGGAAACTTTTAAAGAGTGAGCCTTTTTTTCTGAGGGGTAGGTTCCAAGCCCCTGTCATTTTGATTGCTGTTTGTAACTTGAAAATGTTTAATAAAGGCTGTATACAAAGCTGGGGAAAAGTCATACCAGGACAGGATGTAACAGTGAGTTGATGCAGGACAAAAGGGTACAAGAGATAGGAAGAACGAAATTGCTATACAAACATTTTTCATGGATAAATTTACATACTGCGGCGACGCCCCAGGGTTATTATCTGCATGCAATGCACAGTAGCATTAGAACATAGAGAGCTGTTAGCAATACACAAATCAACCAACAGAGGGCAATTGAAGAGAGATTAGAATAAAGGTCGTCTTTATTTGAATTACTTAGCCCATAGCAATACACAGATCAACCAGCAGAGGGCATTTTCATTTGAGGAGAGATTAGAAGGAAGGCTTGCTTTAATTGAAAGTAAAACAATTGAAAGACACCTTGATTACAGAATCACCATGTGGAATAAGTTTTTTCTTGAAATGTATTGCATGCTTCAAAACAAGGTTTTGAAAGGGTGGTCATGGGGCTTAGATGAGGCATTGAAAAAGTGAATCCATATGGAAAGACAGTAGGTGTAAGCATTTCGGTATCGATTGGAATGGATACAATACTAAAGAAGTCCTCTGGGTGGATGTGCTACTAGACTGCTAGCTTGTAGATATTGAACAAGCATTAGGCTAATCTGGTGAACCATATGAGCCGCACTAGGTGATATGTTTAGTTCATACGTGATAAGAGGATGCAGGGTAGTATGTTTGAGTGGTTTGAGGATATCTAGGTTTGTGTATCCTATTTTGTGTGTGTTTTACATGGTAATGTGTATTTTTTGTTTTCTTCTTCTTCTTCTTCTTCTTCTTCTTCTTCTTCTTCTTGGAGAATA
Organism: Pelobates fuscus; assembly: GCF_036172605.1. Classification (NCBI taxonomy): domain Eukaryota; kingdom Metazoa; phylum Chordata; class Amphibia; order Anura; family Pelobatidae; genus Pelobates; species Pelobates fuscus. Next base: position 321,626,195 of record NC_086317.1, on the reverse strand, counting down.
GGCGAAGTCCACTGTCTGTAGTGTTGGTAAAAGAAGTTGTAGGAGGCATGACACTGTGATAGTCTTAGTAATGCAGATGTGGTGAGCTAATGAGATTGTTGTTCTTAATGTGTATGTTGGTGCAAGCCAATGAATTGTGAAAAGGTGCCCCAGAAGATTTGAAATGGGGCATGATGAAAAAAGCTGTGAGCAGGATATTGCCTCTGCTGCTGCTACTTCTGTTCCTCTTCCTCCACCTCCACTACTGTCTCCCAGATTGCAAGAGTAAACTAAAGTCAAGAAAATGATGTAACTCTTGCAAGTTTCTATGATATTTCCAATGTAGTAAGTGTATAGCTGCAATGCATTGACATAGAAAACTAAAGAACAGTGCAGGGTTTATAAAAGTCTCACAGAAAACCAACCATGATATAGACACTCACTAGCTAAGGTATTGGTTGTTGACCTGAGCAACCATTTCAACTATTCTTTATAACTGTGCCTTTAAAAAGTCATTTGCAGCTTCCACTTAGCCTGCAATGAGAAATTGCTACAATCACTGATTTGTAACAAAGTGCAACTCATCACCTGCAAGGAAACTTTTAAAGAGTGAGCCTTTTTTTCTGAGGGGTAGGTTCCAAGCCCCTGTCATTTTGATTGCTGTTTATAACTTGAAAATGTTTAATAAAGGCTGTATACAAAGCTGGGGAAAAGTCATACCAGGACAGGATGTAACAGTGAGTTGATGCAGGACAAAAGGGTACAAGAGATAGGAAGAACGAAATTGCTATACAAACATTTTTCATGGATAAATTTACATACTGCGGCGACGCCCCAGGGTTATTTTCTGCATGCAATGCACAGTAGCATTAGAACATAGAGAGCTGTTAGCAATACACAAATCAACCAACAGAGGGCAATTGAAGAGAGATTAGAATAAAGGTCGTCTTTATTTGAATTACTTAGCCCATAGCAATACACAGATCAACCAGCAGAGGGCATTTTCATTTGAGGAGAGATTAGAAGGAAGGCTTGCTTTAATTGAAAGTAAAACAATTGAAAGACACCTTGATAACAGAATCACCATGTGGAATAAGTTTTTTCTTGAAATGGATTGCATGCTTCAAAACAAGGTTTTGAAAGGGTGGTCATGGGGCTTAGATGAGGCATTGAAAAAGTGAATCCATATGGAAAGACAGTAGGTGTAAGCATTTCGGTATCGATTGGAATGGATACAATACTAAAGAAGTCCTCTGGGTGGATGTGCTACTAGACTGCTAGCTTGTAGATATTGAACAAGCATTAGGCTAATCTGGTGAACCATATGAGCCGCACTAGGTGATATGTTTAGTTCATACGTGATAAGAGGATGCAGGGAAGTATGTTTGAGTGGTTTGAGTATATCTAGGTTTGTGTATCCTATTTTGTGTGTGTTTTACATGGTAATGTGTAATTTTTGTTTTCTTCTTCTTCTTCTTGGAGAATAGGCGAAGTCCACTGTCTGTAGTGTTGGTAAAAGAAGTTGTAGGAGGCATGACACTGTGATAGTCTTAGTAATGCAGATGTGGTGAGCTATTGAGATTGTTGTTCTTAATGTGTATGTTGGTGCAAGCCAATGAATTGTGAAAAAGTGCCCCAGAAGATTTGAAATGGGGCATGATGAAAAAATCTGTGAGCAGGATATTGCCTCTGCTGCTACTTCTGTTCCTCTTCCTCCACCTCCACTACTGTCTACCAGATTGCAAGAGTAAACTAAAGTCAAGAAAATGATGTAACTCTTGCAAGTTTCTATGATATTTCCAATATAGTAAGTGTATAGCTGCAATGCATTGACATAGAAAACTAAAGAACAGTGCAGGGTTTATAAAAGTCTCACAGAAAACCAACCATGATATAGACACACACTAGCTAAGTTATTGGTTGTTGACCTGAGCAACCATTTCAACTATTCTTTATAACTGTGCCTTTAAAAAGGCAATTGCAGCTTCCACTTAGGCCGCAATGAGAAATTGCTACAATCACTGATTTGTAATAAAGTGCAACTCATCACCTGCAAGGAAACTTTTAAAGAGTGAGCCTTTTTTTCTGAGGGGTAGGTTCCAAGCCCCTGTCATTTTGATTGCTGTTTATAACTTGAAAATGTTTAATAAAGGCTGTATACAAAGCTGGGGAAAAGTCATACCAGGACAGGATGTAACAGTGAGTTGATGCAGGACAAAAGGGTACAAGAGATAGGAAGAACGAAATTGCTATACAAACATTTTTCATGGATAAATTTACATACTGCGGCGACGCCCCAGGGTTATTTTCTGCATGCAATGCACAGTAGCATTAGAACATAGAGAGCTGTTAGCAATACACAAATCAACCAACAGAGGGCAATTGAAGAGAGATTAGAATAAAGGTCGTCTTTATTTGAATTACTTAGCCCATAGCAATACACAGATCAACCAGCAGAGGGCATTTTCATTTGAGGAGAGATTAGAAGGAAGGCTTGCTTTAATTGAAAGTAAAACAATTGAAAGACACCTTGATAACAGAATCACCATGTGGAATAAGTGTTTTCTTGAAATGTATTGCATGCTTCAAAACAAGGTTTTGAAAGGGTGGTCATGGGGCTTAGATGAGGCATTGAAAAAGTGAATCCATATGGAAAGACAGTAGGTGTAAGCATTTCGGTATCGATTAGAATGGATACAATACTAAAGAAGTCCTCTGGGTGGATGTGCTACTAGACTGCTAGCTTGTAGATATTGAACAAGCATTAGGCTAATCTGGTGAACCATATGAGCCGCACTAGGTGATATGTTTAGTTCATACGTGATAAGAGGATGCAGGGTAGTATGTTTGAGTGGTTTGAGGATATCTAGGTTTGTGTATTCTATTTTGTGTGTGTTTTACATGGTAATGTGTAATTTTTGTTTTCTTCTTCTTCTTCTTCTTCTTCTTCTTCTTCTTCTTCTTCTTGGAGAATAGGCGAAGTCCACTGTCTGTAGTGTTGGTAAAAGAAGTTGTAGGAGGCATGACACTGTGATAGTCTTAGTAATGCAGATGTGGTGAGCTATTGAGATTGTTGTTCTTAATGTGTATGTTGGTGCAAGCCAATGAATTGTGAAATGGAGCATGATGAAAAAAGCTGTGAGCAGGATATTGCCTCTGCTGCTGCTACTTCTGTTCCTCTTCCTCCACCTCCACTACTGTCTCCCAGATTGCAAGAGTAAACTAAAGTCAAGAAAATGATGTAACTCTTGCAAGTTTCTATGATATTTCCAATGTAGTAAGTGTATAGCTGCAATGCATTGACATAGAAAACTAAAGAACAGTGCAGGGTTTATAAAAGTCTCACAGAAAACCAACCATGATATAGACACTCACTAGCTAAGGTATTGGTTGTTGACCTGAGCAACAATTTCAACTATTCTTTATAACTGTGCCTTTAAAAAGGCATTTGCAGCTTCCACTTAGCCTGCAATGAGAAATTGCTACAATCACTGATTTGTAACAAAGTGCAACTCATCACCTGCAAGAAAACTTTTAAAGAGTGAGCCTTTCTTTCTGAGGGGTAGGTTCCAAGCCCCTGTCATTTTGATTGCTGTTTATAACTTGAAAATGTTTAATAAAGGCTGTATACAAAGCTGGGGAAAAGTCATACCAGGACAGGATGTAACAGTGAGTTGATGCAGGACAAAAGGGTACAAGAGATAGGAAGAACGAAATTGCTATACAAACATTTTTCATGGATAAATTTACATACTGCGGCGACGCCCCAGGGTTATTTTCTGCATGCAATGCACAGTAGCATTAGAACATAGAGAGCTGTTAGCAATACACAAATCAACCAACAGAGGGCAATTGAAGAGAGATTAGAATAAAGGTCGTCTTTAAATTTGAATTACTTAGCCCATAGCAATACACAGATCAACCAGCAGAGGGCATTTTCATTTGAGGAGAGATTAGAAGGAAGGCTTGCTTTAATTGAAAGTAAAACAATTGAAAGACACCTTGATAACAGAATCACCATGTGGAATAAGTTTTTTCTTGAAATGTATTGCATGCTTCAAAACAAGGTTTTGAAAGGGTGGTCATGGGGCTTAGATGAGGCATTGAAAAAGTGAATCCATATGGAAAGACAGTAGGTGTAAGCATTTCGGTATCGATTGGAATGGATACAATACTAAAGAAGTCCTCTGGGTGGATGTGCTACTAGACTGCTAGCTTGTAGATATTGAACAAGCATTAGGCTAATCTGGTGAACCATATGAGCCGCACTAGGTGATATGTTTAGTTCATACGTGATAAGAGGATGCAGGGAAGTATGTTTGAGTGGTTTGAGGATATCTAGGTTTGTGTATCCTATTTTGTGTGTGTTTTACATGGTAATGTGTAATTTTTGTTTTCTTCTTCTTCTTCTTCTTGGAGAATAGGCGAAGTCCACTGTCTGTAGTGTTGGTAAAAGAAGTTGTAGGAGGCATGACACTGTGATAGTCTTAGTAATGCAGATGTGGTGAGCTATTGAGATTGTTGTTCTTAATGTGTATGTTGGTGCAAACCAATGAATTGTGAAAAGGTGCCCCAGAAGATTTGAAATGGGGCATGATGAAAAAAGCTGTGAGCAGGATATTGCCTCTGCTGCTACTTCTGTTCCTCTTCCTCCACTACTGTCTCCCAGATTGCAAGAGTAAACTAAAGTCAAGAAAATGATGTAACTCTTGCAAGTTTCTATGATATTTCCAATGTAGTAAGTGTATAGCTGCAATGCATTGACATAGAAAACTAAAGAACAGTGCAGGGTTTATAAAAGTCTCACAGAAAACCAACCATGATATAGACACTCACTAGCTAAGGTATTGGTTGTTGACCTGAGCAACCATTTCAACTATTCTTTATAACTGTGCCTTTAAAAAGGCATTTGCAGCTTCCACTTAGCCTGCAATGAGAAATTGCTACAATCACTGATTTGTAACAAAGTGCAACTCATCACTTACAAGGAAACTTTTAAAGAGTGAGCCTTTTTTTCTGAGGGGTAGGTTCCAAGCCCCTGTCATTTTGATTGCTGTTTATAACTTGAAAATGTTTAATAAAGGCTGTATACAAAGCTGGGGAAAAGTCATACCAGGACAGGATGTAACAGTGAGTTGATGCAGGACAAAAGGGTACAAGAGATAGGAAGAACGAAATTGCTATACAAACATTTTTCATGGATAAATTTACATACTGCGGCGACGCCCCAGAGTTATTTTCTGCATGCAATGCACAGTAGCATTAGAACATAGAGAGCTGTTAGCAATACACAAATCAACCAACAGAGGGCAATTGAAGAGAGATTAGAATAAAGGTCGTCTTTATTTGAATTACTTAGCCCATAGCAATACACAGATCAACCAGCAGAGGGCATTTTCATTTGAGGAGAGATTAGAAGGAAGGCTTGCTTTAATTGAAAGTAAAACAATTGAAAGACACCTTGATAACAGAATCACCATGTGGAATAAGTTTTTTCTTGAAATGTATTGCATGCTTCAAAACAAGGTTTTGAAAGGGTGGTCATGGGGCTTAGATGAGGCATTGAAAAAGTGAATCCATATGGAAAGACAGTAGGTGTAAGCATTTCGGTATCGATTGGAATGGATACAATACTAAAGAAGTCCTCTGGGTGCATGTGCTACTAGACTGCTAGCTTGTAGATATTGAACAAGCATTAGGCTAATCTGGTGAACCATATGAGCCGCACTAGGTGATATGTTTAGTTCATACGTGATAAGAGGATGCAGGGTAGTATGTTTGAGTGGTTTGAGGATATCTAGGTTTGTGTATCCTATTTTGTGTGTGTTTTACATGGTAATGTGTAATTTTTGTTTTCTTCTTCTTCTTCTTCTTGGAGAATAGACGAAGTCCACTGTCTGTAGTGTTGGTAAAAGAAGTTGTAGGAGGCATGACACTGTGATAGTCTTAGTAATGCAGATGTGGTGAGCTATTGAGATTGTTGTTCTTAATGTGTATGTTGGTGCAAGTCAATGAATTGTGAAAAGGTGCCCCAGAAGATTTGAAATGGGGCATGATGAAAAAAGCTCTGAGCAGGATATTGCCTCTGCTGCTACTTCTGTTCCTCTTCCTCCACCTCCCCTACTGTCTCCCAGATTGCAAGAGTAAACTAAAGGCAAGAAAATGATGTAACTCTTGCAAGCTTCTATGATATTTCCAATGTATTAAGTGTATAGCTGCAATGCATTGACATAGAAAACTAGAGAACAGTGCAGTGTTTATAAAAGTCTCAATACAGACAGTGGACTTCACCTATTCTCGAAGAAGAATAAAACAAACAAAAATTACACATTACCATTTTGAACACACACAAAATAGGATTCACAAACCTATTCATTCTGAAACCACTCAGAAATACTACCACATATCCTCTTCTCACATATGTTCTAAACATATCACCTAGCGCGGCTCATATGGTTCACAATATTTGCCTAATGCCTGCTCAATATCTACAAGCTAGCAGTCCTATAGCACATCCACCCAGAGGACTTGTTTTTTATTCTATCAATTTCAACCGATACTGAAATGTTTACGCCTACTGTCTTTCCATATGGGTTCTCTTTTTCAATGGCTTATCTAAGCCCCATGACCACCCATTTAAAACCTTGTTTTGAAGCATGCAATCCATTAAAAAAAAATGTTTTCCACGTGATTCAATTATCAAGGTGTCTTTCAATTGCTTTACTTTCAATTGAAGCAGAACTTCCTTCTAATTTATCCTCAAATGAAAATGCCCTCTGCTGGTTGATCTGTGTAATGCTATCAGCTATATAATTCAAATGTAGCAGACCTTCCTTTTAATCTCTCATCAACTGCCATCTGTTGGCTGATTTGTGCATTGCTAGCATCTCTGTGTGTTTTAATGCTACTTTGCATTGCATGCAGAAAATAACAATGGGGTGTCGCCACAGTATGCAAATTCCTCCATGAACAAATTCTGTATAGCAAATTTCGTTCTTCCTATCTATGGAACCCTTCTGTCCTGCATTACCTCACTATGACATCCTGTCCTGGCATGACTTTTCCCAGCATTATATTGTGCCTGTTCTAAACATTTTCATGTTATAAACAGCAAGCAAAATGACAGGGGCTTGGAACCTACCCCTTTGAAAAAAATGGCTTACTTTATGAAAGTTTTCTATGGAATGAATGAGCTACTCTTTGCTGCAAAGCTGTGCTTGTAACAATTTCTCGTTGCAGTCCAAGTGGAAACTGCAAATGCCTTTATAACCCCTTAAGGACCAAACTTCTAGAATAAAAGGGAATCATGACATGTCATGTGTCCTTAAGGGGTGAAAGGCACTGGTATAAAGAATAGTTGAAAAGGGTATGCCTAGGTTAACTGTCCATAGTTCAACCAGCTGAACTTGTTGGTGGAAGACTGACTCATGCTATTTTTATTTTTTTTAAGAAACCCTGCTCTATTCTATAGTTTTCTAGGTCAGTGAGTTGCAATTTTAGACCTACTACTTTGGAATTGTCATAGAAACATGTGAGAGTTGCATTATTTTTATGAAATTACTCTACTACTGCAACCTGGGATACAGCATGGGAGGTGGAGATAGAAGAGCTCAACTAGCAGCCGATGCAATATCCTGTGAGCAGCTTTATTCATCATGCCCCATTTCAAAACTTCTGGGGCACCTTTTCACAATTCATTGGCATGCACCAACACTTGTCAACAGCAACAATCTCAATAGTTCACCACATCTGCATCATTAAAACAACTCGCATTACAAACACTCTCACAATCTCACACCCCCTACAACTTCCTTTACAAACACTACAGACAGTGGACTTCATCTATTCTCGAAGAAGAATAAAACAAACAAAAATTACACATTACCATTTTGAACACACACAAAATAGGATACACAAACCTATTCATTCTGAAACCACTCAGAAATACTACCACATATCCTCTTCTCACATATGTACTAAACATATCACCTAGCACATATCACCTAGCACGGCTCATATGGTTCACAATATTAGCCTAATGCCTGCTCAATATCTACAAGCTAGCAGTCCTATAGCACATCCACCCAGAGGACTTGTTTTTTATTATATCAATTCCAACCGATACTGAAATGTTTACGCCTACTGTCTTTCCATATGGGTTCTCTTTTTCAATGGCTTATCTAAGCCCCATGACCACCCATTTAAAACCTTGTTTTGAAGCATGCAATCCATTAAAAAAAAATGTTTTCCACGTGATTCAATTATCAAGGTGTCTTTCAATTGCTTTACTTTCAATTGCTTTACTTTCAATTGCTTTACTTTCAATTGAAGCAGAACTTCCTTCTAATTTATCCTCAAATGAAAATGCCCTCTGCTGGTTGATCTGTGTAATGCTATCAGCTATATAATTCAAATGTAGCAGACCTTCCTTTTAATCTCTCATCAACTGCCATCTGTTGGCTGATTTGTGCATTGCTAGCAGCTCTGTGTGTTTTAATACTACTTTGCATTGCATACAGAAAATAACAATGGGATGTCGCCACAGTATGCAAATTCCTCCATGAACAAATTCTGTATAGCAAATTTTGTTCTTCCTATCTATGGAACCCTTCTGTCCTGCATTACCTCACTATGACATCCTGTCCTGGCATGACTTTTCCCAGCATTATATTGTGCCTGTTCTAAACATTTTCATGTTATAAACAGCAAGCAAAATGACAGTCGCTTGGAACCTACCCCTTTGAAAAAAAAAAAAAAAAAAAAATCGCTTACTTTATGAAAGTTTTCTATGGACTGAATGAGCTACTCTTTGTTGCAAAGCTGTGCTTGCAACAATTTTTCATTGCAGGCCAAGTGGAAACTGCAAATGCCTTTTTAAAGACACTGTTATAAAGAATTGTTGAAAAGTGTATGCCTAGGTTAACTGTCCATAATTCAACCAGCTGAACTTGCTGGTGGAAGACTGACTCATGGTATTTTTTAGAAACCCTGCTCTATTCTATAGTTTTCTATGTCTGTGAGTTGCAATGTTAGACCTACTACTTTGGAATTGTCATAGAAACATGTGAGAGTTGCATTATTTTTATGCATTTACTTTACTACTGCAACCTGGGATACAGCATGGGAGGTGGAGATAGAAGAGCTCAACTAGCAGCCGATGCAATATCCTGTGAGCAGCTTTATTCATCATGCCCCATTTCAAAACTTCTGGGGCACCTTTTCACAATTCATTGGCATGCACCAACATACTTGTCAACAGCAACAATCTCAATAGTTCACCACATCTGCATCATCAATACAAATCGCATTACAAACACTCTCACAATCTCACACCCCCTACAACTTCCTTTAAAAACACTACAGACAGTGGACTTCACCTATTCTCGAAGAAGAATAAAACAAACAAAAATTACACATTACCATTTTGAACACACACAATATAGGATACACAAACCTATTCATTCTGAAACCACTCAGAAATATTACCACATATCCTCTTCTCACATATGTACTAAACATATCACCTAGCACATATCACCTAGCGCGACTCATATGGTTCACAATATTAGCCTAATGCCTGCTCAATATCTACAAGCTAGCAGTTCTATAGCACATCCACACAGAGGACTTGTTTTTTATTCTATCAATTCCAACCGATACTGCAATGTTTACGCCTATTGTCTTTCCATATGGGTTATCTTTTTCAATGGCTTATCTAAGCCCCATGACCACCCATTTAAAACCTTGTTTTGAAGCATGCAATCCATTAAAAAAAAAAATGTTTTCCACGTGATTCTATCATCAAGGTGTCTTTCAATTGCTTTAATTTCAATTGAAGCAGAACTTCCTTCTAATTTATCCTCAAATGAAAATGCCCTCTGCTGGTTGATCTGTGTAATGCTATCAGCTATATAATTCAAATGTAGCAGACCTTCCTTTTAATCTCTCCTCAACTGCCATCTGTTGGCTGATTTGTGCATTGCTAGCAGCTCTGTGTGTTTTAATGCTACTTTGCATTGCATGCAGAAAATAACAATGGGGTGTCGCCATAGTATGCAAATTCCTCCATGAACAAATTCTGTATAGCAAATTACGTTCTTCCTATCTATGGAACCCTTCTGTCCTGCATTAACTCACTATGACATCCTGTCCTGGCATGACTTTTCCCAGCATTATATTGTGCCTGTTCTAAATATTTTCATGTTATAAACAGCAAGCAAAATGACAGGGGTTTGAAACCTACCCCTTTTAAAAAAACAAAAAAAAAAAAAACACCAAAAACAAAACAAAAAAAAACAACAAAATAATGTCTTACTTTATAAAAGTTTTCTATGGAATGAATGAGCTACACTTTGTTGCAAAGCTGTGCTTGTAACAATTTCTCATTGCAGGCCAAGTGGAAACTTCAAATGCCTTTTTAAAGGCACTGTTATAAAGAATAGTTGAAATGGGTATGCCTAGGTTAACTGTCCATAGTTCAACCAGCTGAACTTGTTGGTGGAAGACTGACTTATGGTGTTTTTTGTTTTTTTTTTTTTAGAAACCCTGCTCTATTCTATAGTTTACTATGTCAGTGAGTTGCAAGTTTAAACCTACTACTTTGGATTTGTCATAGAAACATGTGAGAGTTGCATTATTTTTATGAATTTACTTTACTACTGCAACCTGGGATACAGCATGGGAGGTGGAGATAGAAGAGCTCAACTAGTAGCCGATGCAATATCCTGTGAGCAGCTTTATTCATCATGCCCAATCTCAATAGTTCACCACATCTGCATCATAAATACAACTTGCATTACAAACACTCTCACAATCTCACGCCCCCTACAACTTCCTTTACAAACACTACAGACAGTGGACTTCACCTATTCTCGAAGAAGAATAAAACAAACAAAAATTACACATTACCATTTTGAACACATACAAAATAGGATACACAAACCTACTCATTCTGAAACCACTCAGAAATACTACCACATATCCTCTTCTCACATATGTACTAAACATATCACCTAGCACATATCACCTAGCGCGGCTCATATGGTTCACAATATTAGCCTAATGCCTGCTCAATATCTACAAGCTAGCAGTCCTATAGCACATCCACCCATGAGCCGCGCTAGGTGATATGTGCTAGGTGATATGTTTAGTACATATGTGAGAAGAGGATATGTGGTAGTATTTCTGAATGGTTTCAGAATGTATAGGTTTGAGTATCCTATTTTGTGTGTGTTCAAAATGGTAATGTGTAATTTTTGTTTGTTTTATTCTTCTTCGAGAATAGGTGAAGTCCACTGTCTGTAGTGTTTGTAAAGGAAGTTGTAGGGGTGTGAGATTGTGAGAGTGTTTGTAATGCAAGTTGTATTGATGATGCAGATGTGGTGAACTATTGAGATTGTTGCTGTTGACTAGTATGTTGGTGCATGCCAATGAATTGTGAAAAGGTGCCCCAGAAGTTTTGAAATGGTGCATGATGAATAAAGCTGCTCACAGGATATTGCATCGGCTACTAGTTGAGCTCTTCTATCTCCACCTTCCATGCTGTATCCCAGTTTGCAGTAGTAAAGTAAATTCATAAAAATAATGCAACTCTCACATGTTTCTATGACAATTCCAAAGTAGTAGGTCTAAAATTGTAACTCACTGACATAGAAAACTATAGAATAGAGCAGGGTTTCAAGAAAAAAAAAGAAAAAAATTAGTCAGTCTGCCACCAGCAATTCAGCTGGTTGAACCATGGACAGCTAACCTAGGCATACCCGTTTGAACTATTCTTTATGACAGTGCCTTTAAAAAGGCATTTGCAGTTTCCACTTGGCATGCAATGAGAAATTGTTACAAGCACAGCTTTGCAACAAAGAGTAGCTCATTCATTCCATAGATACTTTTATAAAGTAAGCCTCTTTTTTTTTTTTTTTTTTCAAAGGGGTAGGTTCCAAGCCCCTGTCATTTTGCTTGCTGTTTATAACATGAAAATGTTTAGAACAGGCACAATATAATGCTGGGAAAAGTCATGCCAGGACAGGATGTCATAGTGAGGTAATGCAGGACAGAAGGGTTCCATAGATAGGAAGAACGAAATTTGCTATACAGAATTTGTTCATGGAGGAATTTGCATACTGTGGCGACACCCAATTGTTATTTTCTGCATGCAATGCAAAGTAGCATTAAAACACACAGAGCTGCTAGCAATGCACAAATCAGCCAACAGATGGCAGTTGAGGAGAGATTAAAAGGAAGGTCTGCTACATTTGAATTATATAGCTGATAGCATTACACAGATCAACCAGCAGAGGGCATTTTCATTTGAGGATAAATTAGAAGGAAGTTCTGCTTCAATTGAAAGTAAAGCAATTGAAAGACACCTTGATAATAGAATCACGTGGAAAAATTTTTTTTAATGGATTGCATGCTTCAGAACAAGGTTTCAAATGGGTGGTCATGGGGCTTAGATAAGCCATTGAAAAAGAGAACCCATATGGAAAGACAGTAGGCGTAAACATTTCAGTATCGGTTGGAATTGATAGAATAAAAAACAAGTCCTCTTGGTGGATGTGCTATAGGACTGCTAGCTTGTAGATATTGAGCAGGCATTAGGCTAATATTGTGAACCATATGAGCCGCGCTAGGTGATATGTTTAGTACATATGTGAGAAGAGGATATGTGGTAGTATTTCTGAGTGGTTTCAGAATGAATAGGTTTGTGTATCCTATTTTGTGTGTGTCCTAAATGGTAATGAGTAATTTTTGTTTGTTTTATTCTTCTTCGAGAATAGGTGAAGTCCACTGTCTGTAGTGTTGGTAAAGGAAGTTGTAGGAGCAGTGGCGTCTCTAGGATTAATTTTTAGGGGGGGCACAGGGTGGGCCAGGGACAAAAGTAGGGGGGCACATTCAACCCCGCCCTCGCCGCAGTTTGACCCCGCCATTGCCGCATGTTAAGCCCTGCCTCTGACACAATGTGTTGTTTTTTTATAATCGCTGGTGGAGGATTCATTATTTTCCACCAGAGATTATTAAAAAACACATTTCCTTTGATACAGTGCCATAGTTGCCAACATTTGAAAAAAAATTCCAAAGACATTTTGCAGCACAGCTATCAATTACTGTCTGTGTATAATATCCCTGGACAGTCAGTGCTCTCTGTATAATACAGGGTTGTGTGTATAATAAATTGGGACATTCAGCGCTCCCTGTATAGTGCTGCTCTCTGTATAATACAGGGTTGTGTGTATAATAAATTGGGACAGTCAGTGCTCCCTGTATAGTGCTGCTCTCTGTATAATACATGAATGTGTGTATAATATCCCAGGACAGTCAGTGCTCCCCGTATAGTGCTGCTCTCTGTATAATACAGGTCTGTTTGTGTATAATAACCCAAGACAGAGAGCAGCACTATACAGGAACACTGACTATCCTGGGATATTATACACACACAGATCTGTATTATACTCAGAACAGCACTATAGTATTATACAGATAGCTGAGCATATACCCCATGGCCCAATCTCTAGACTACTAGTACCTGTCAACAGCAGCTCCCAGACGCGTGTAACAGGGTTAAATTGTGCGGCAGCTCACACAGATGATTCAGCGGTAAAGCGCACTCCCTGGCAGAGCCAAACTGAGAATCCAAGGAAGCCCTGGAAAAAAATGTATGCCATTCCTACAAGTCAATATGTATATATTGTACTGTAAGCACACAAGCTCACTGACATGCGCAAATAGGCTTACTGACTGACAAAACTCTATGGCTCACACACAAGCTTACTACAGACAAACTCACTTGTATAAACACAAGGCTCACTACAAAGAAGTTCAGGGACACACACAAGTTCACTAAAGACAAGATCACTGACACACACATGCTCACTAAATAGAAGCTCACTGACACACACAAGCAGTACCATCTTAACAGTGTTAAGGGCCCCCGGGCAAAGCAGTGCACACACACTACATTCACTAAACGTGTGTTTAGTGAATGTAGTGTGTGTGTAGTGCAGAGTGTGTTTAGTGAATGTAGTGTTTGTAGTGAGTGCAGATAGTGTATAGTGAATGTAGTGTGAGTATGTGTAGTGCAGAGTGTGTTTAGTGAATGTAGTGTGTGTGTAGTGCAAAGTGTGTATAGTGAATGTAGTGTGTGTAGTGAATGTAGTGTGTGCGTAGTGCAGAGTGTGTTTAGTGAATGTAGTGTTTGTAGTGAGTGCAGAGTGTGTTTAGTGAATATAGTGTTAGTATGTGTAGTGCAGAGTGTGTTTAGTGAATGTAGTGTGTGTGTGTGTGTAGTGCAGAGTGTTTAGTGGATGTAGTGTGTGTAGTGCAGTGTGTTTAGTGAATGTAGTTTGTGTGTAGTGCAACGGGTGTATAGTGAATGTAGTGTGTGTAGTGAATGTAGTGTGTGTGTAGTGCAGAGTGTGTTTAGTGAATATAGTGTTTGTAGTGAGTGCAGAGTGTGTTTAGTGAATATACTGTGCAGAGTGTGTTTAGTGAATATACTGTGAATATACTGTGTAGTGCAGAGTGTGTTTAGTGAATATAGTGTGTGTGTGTAGTGCAGAGTGTTTAGTGAATGTAGTGTGAGTAGTGCAGTGTGTTTAGTGAATGTAGTGTGTGTGTAGTGCAATGTGTGTATAGTGAATGCAGTGTGTGTGTGTGTGTGTGGAGAAAGTGTGTTTAGTGAATGTAGTATGTGTGTGTGTAGTGCAAAGTGTGTTTAGTGAATGTAGTGTGTGTGTAGTGCAGAGTGTGTTTAGTGAATGTAGTGTTTGTAGTGAGTGCAGATAGTGTATAGTGAATGTAGTGTGAGTATGTGTAGTGCAGAGTGTGTTTAGTGAATGTAGTGTGTGTAGTGCAAAGTGTGTATAGTGAATGTAGTGTGTGTAGTGAATGTAGGGTGTGCGTAGTGCAGAGTGTGTTTAGTGAATGTAGTGTTTGTAGTGAGTGCAGAGTGTGTTTAGTGAATATAGTGTTAGTATGTGTAGTGCAGTGTGTTTAGTGAATGTAGTGTGTGTGTGTGTAGTGCAGAGTGTTTAGTGAATGTAGTGTGTGTAGTGCAGTGTGTTTAGTGAATGTAGTTTGTGTGTAGTGCAACGTGTGTATAGTGAATGCAGTGTGTGTGTGTGTGTAGAGCAAAGTGTGTTTAGTGAATGTAGTGTGTGTGTGTGTAGTGCAGAGTGTGTTTAGTGAATGTAGTGTTTGTAGTGAGTGCAGAGAGTGTATAGTGAATGTAGTGTGAGTATGTGTAGTGCAGAGTGTGTTTAGTGAATGTAGTGTGTGTGTAGTGCAAAACGTGTATAGTGAATGTAGTGTGTGTAGAGCAAAGTGTTTTTAGTGAATATAGTGTGTGTGTAGTGCAAAATGTGTATAGTGAATGTAGTGTGTGTGTGTGTGTGTGTAGAGCAAAGTGTGTTTAGTGAATGTAGTGTGTGTGTGTGTGTGTGGTGCAGAGTGTGTTTAGTAAATGTAGTGTTTGTAGTGAGTGCAGAGTGTGTTTAGTGAATGTAGTGTGTGTGTAGTGCAGAGTGTGTTTAGTGAATGTAGTGTGTGTGTGTAGTGCAGAGTGTGTGCTTGTAAGGATTCAGTG
The DNA here is from genome assembly GCF_036172605.1 of Pelobates fuscus. Taxonomy (NCBI): domain Eukaryota; kingdom Metazoa; phylum Chordata; class Amphibia; order Anura; family Pelobatidae; genus Pelobates; species Pelobates fuscus. The sequence continues at coordinate 321,610,636 of NC_086317.1, read as the reverse complement.
TAAAATAGGGGGGAGGGGAGTATTTTTTTTTTTTAATTTGTGTATATTTCAATTTTATTCCCCCCTCCCTGGTTCTTACCGTGCCAGGGAGGGGGGAGTTCGCATTCCCTGTTGGTCCAGTAGCATGGTGGAGGGAGCCCGCTGCGGTACATTGAAGAGGGGGCCCAGCAGCACTCATTGTCTTCCTTTCCAGCTCCTCTCTGACTAACTCTCGCGAGACAGGCCTGCGTGCTGTGCGTAGCGTTGCCATATTAACCCGTGGCAACGATCTGGTGGCCACAGGGCGCAGGAAAGTTAGACAGAGAGCAGCTGGAAAGGAGGACAGAGTGTGCTGCTGGGCCCCCTCTTAATTGTACAGGTAGCAAGGGGATCTCTGTGCACATATATATAGCGAAAATCGCTATATATAGATATGTATAGCGAAAATCGCTATATATATATATATATGTGTGTGTGTGTGTGCACATAATGAATGTGGGGCTCGGCCCCTCAGGACCGCTGGGCCCATGACAACCGTTATGGTTGTCATGCCCTGATGGCGGCCCTGCTGCTGAGTCCATACACACACACACACACAGACTGCTGAGTCCATACACACACACACAGACTGCTGAGTCCATACACAGACACACACACAAGCTTCCTCACTAGCAGACAGACAGACACAGACACACACACACACACACCAAGCCTACCTGTTGCTGGGGGTCAGCCATCTTCTGGCCTTTGCAGCAGCAGCAGCATGGGCTGCTGCTTAACGGTGGGGGAGGGGCTTATTTGCAGGAGGCGGGGCCTCATTTTGGGGCGGGGCCTGTGTTGGGGAGCCTGTCAGTGCTCTCTCCGGCCGGCATAGACAGACCCCAGCACCACTCCAGTTCCTCTCTCCTGCATTCCCTAGGGCTGTGACAGACTGTTACAGCCAGAGGGAATATAATTCAAACCCATGGCCAGCAGGTTGCTGGCATTTGGGGGGACCCAAGGGGGGGCACAGCATGATGTAGGGGGGGCCATAGCCCCCTCTGCCACCCCCTAGCGACGCCACTGTGTAGGGGGTGTGAGATTGTGAGAGTGTTTGTAATGCGAGTTGTATTGATGATGCAGATGTGGTAAACTATTGAGATTGTTGCTGTTGACATGTATGATGGTGCATGCCAATGAATTGTGAAAAGGTGCCCCAGAAGCTTTGAAATGGGGCACGATGAATAAAGCTGCTCACAGGATTTTGCATCGGCTGCTAGTTGAGCTCCTCTATCTCCACCTCCCGTGCTGTATCTCAGGTTGCAGTAGTAAAGTAAATTCATAAAAATGATGCAACTCTCACATGTTTCTATGACAATTCCAAAGTAGTAGGTCTAAAATTGCAACTCACTGACATAGAAAACTATAGAATAGAGCAGGGTTTCTAAAAAAAAAAAAAAAAATACCATGAGTCAGCCTTCCACCAGCAAGTTCAGCTGGTTGAACTATGGACAGTTAACCTAGGCGTACCCTTTTCAACTATTCTTTATAACAATGCTTTTAAAAAAGCATTTGCAGTTTCCAATTGGCCTGCAATTACAAATTGTTACAAGCACAGCTTTGCAACAAAGAGCAGCTCATTAATTCCATAGAAAACTTTTATAAAGTAAGCCCTTTTTTCAAAGCCCCTGTCATTTTGCTTGCTGTTTAAAACATGAAAATGTTTAGAACAGGCACACTATAATGCTGGGAAAAGTCATGCCAGGACAGGATGTCATAGTGAGTTAATGCAGGACAGAAGGGTTCCAGAGATAGATAGAACGAAATTTGCTATACAGAATTTGTTCATGGAGGAATTTGCATACTGTGGCGACGCCCCATTGTTATTTTCTGCATGCAATGCAAAGTAGCATTAAAACACACAGAGATGCTAACAATGCACAAAACAGCCAACAGATGGCAGTTGAGAAGAGATTAAAAGGAAGGTCTGCTACATTTGAATTATATAGCTGATAGCATTACACAGATCAACCAGCAGAGGGCATTTTCATTTGAGGATAAATTAGAAGGAAGTTCTGCTTCAATTGAAAGTAAAGCAATTGAAAGACACCTTGATAAAAGAATCATGTGGAAAACATTTTTTTTTCAATGGATTGCATGCTTAAAAGCAAGGTTTTAAATGGGTGGTCATGGGGCTTAGATAAGCAATTGAAAACGAGAACCCATATGGAAAGATAGTAGGCGTAAACATTTCAGTATCCGTTGGAATTGATAGAATAAAAAACAAGTCCTCTGGGTGGATGTGCTATAGGACTGCTAGCTTGTAGATATTGAGCAGGCATTAGGCTAATATTGTAAACCATATGAGCCGCGCTAGGTGATATGTGCTAGGTGATATGTTTAGTACATAAGTGAGAAGAGGATATGTGGTAGTATTTCTGAGGGGTTTCAGAATGAATAGGTTTGTGTATACTATTTTGTGTGTGTTCAAAATGGTAATGTGTAATTTTTGTTTGTTTTATTCTTCTTCGAGAATAGGTGTCTGTAGTGTTGGTAAAGAAAGTTGTAGGGGGTGTGAGATTGTGAGAGTGTTTGTAATGCGAGTTGTATTGATGATTTTCAGTTCGCGAACGGCGAACGGGAACTTCCGCAAACGTTCGCGAACTGGCGAACCGGGCGAACCGCCATTGACTTCAATGGGCAGGTGAATTTAAAACCCACAGGGACTCTTTCTGGCCACAAAAGTGATGGGAAAGTTGTTTCAAGGGGACTAACACCTGGACTGTGGCATGCCGGAGGGGGATCCATGGCAAAACTCCCATGGAAAATTACACAGTTGATGCAGAGTCTGGTTTTAATCCATAAAGGGCAGAAATCACCTAACATTCCTAAATCACAATGGATATGAATTGACACCTGACATATGACATATTGACACCTTGACATATGGATTGACACCTGTCCTCAGAGACCCTGATACACACTGACACAGAGCAGAATAGGGACTATTCCCCCTACATAGGGTCACTTGGCAGATATGGATTGACACCTATCCTAAGGATCCCTGATACACACTGACACAGAGTAGAATATTGACTGTTCCCCCTACATAGGGTCACATGGCAGATATGGATTGACACCTATCCTAAGGATCCCTGATACACACTGACACAGAGCAGAATATGGACTGTTCCTCCTACATAGGGTCACTTGGCAGATATGGATTGACACCTATCCTAAGGATCCCTGATACACACTGACACAGAGTAGAATAGAGACTGTCCCCCCTACATAGGGTCACTTGGCAGATATGGATTGACACCTATCCTAAGGATCCCTGATACACACTGACACAGAGCAGAATAGGGACTGTTCCTCCTACATAGGGTCACTTGGCAGATATGGATTGACACCTATCCTAAGGATCCCTGATACACTCTGACACAGAGCAGAATAGAGACTGTTCCCCCTACATAGGGTCACTTGGCAGATATTGATTGACACCTGTCCTCAGAGACCATGATACACACTGACACAGAGCAGAATAGAGACTGTTCCCCCTACATAGCGTCACTTGGCAGATATGGATCGACACCTGTCCTCAGAGACCATGATACACACTGACACAGAGCAGAATAGAGACCGTTCCCCCTACATAGGGTCCCTTGGCAGATATGGATTGACACCTGTCCTCAGAGACCATGATACACACTGACACAGAGCAGAATAGAGACTGTTCCCCTGACATAGGGTCACTTGGCAGATATGGATTGACACCTGTCCTCAAAGCCCCTGATACACACTGACACAGAGCAGAATAGAGACTGTTCCCCCTACATAGGGTCACTTGGCAGGTATGGATTGACACCTGTCCTCAGAGACCATGATACACACTGACACAGAGCAGAATAGAGACTGTTCCCCCTACATAGGGTCACTTAGCAGATATGGATTGACACCTGTCCTCAGAGCCCCTGATACACACTGACACAGAGCAGAATAGGGACTGGTCCCCCTACATAGGGTCACTTGGCAGATAGGGATTGACACCTGTCCTCAGAGACCTAATTGTATAATAATGGTAATACTATTACCTATTATATAATATTGGCAGGGGCAAGGAAATTCCCTCTAAATAGATGGGTATAGGCAGAGAGTATGGAGACCGGAGTGATAAATTGTCAATAAGGTGATATAAAGTTAAATGTATCACAGACACACAGCCACCCTTTCTCTTAGCTAGTTTCCAGAAATGCTGGATAGGTAGAAGGGCTATAAAGACCCAGAGAGGTCTAAGAAGAATCATCGAAACTAGCCCTAATCTCCTTAAACACCTTCAAAGGTGTTCTAAGCTAAAGCTCAATCTAAACGTTTAGATGACTGCCTGATTTCCCATCACAGATGCTGGCTAGGAATAACAGTGTGCAAGACAAAGAGTGGGTCTAAGTGCCCCTAGTGAAGTGAAAAAGAGAATAACGAGCTGGCGCCCAAGAGAATAACGAGCTGGCGTCCTATCAGGGGACGTTTATATTGCATCGATTTTAGGAACCGGGAGATGGATAAAGATGCTTGGTCGGTCCTCCTACTTCAAATTTGGGGCACTGCGTGTGCAATCTAATGTGCCACCAGATAGGAGTGGTGTGTTAAGTAGTACTATTCCTATCAGTTTAATCCCTGTTATGTGCCTTTTTTTTGGTTTGGTTTTTGAAGCCACAGTGCAGCACCAGAAGGCCGAAAAAATTAGGCATGTACACATGCCTGAAAAATTAGGTATTGTTGCAGCCGATGCTGTAGCAGCGGCCATAAAAATTGATGTTTGTTTCCCAGGCAGAAAGTGCCCTAAAGCATTGCGGCTTGAACCCTAGTTGGTGGCGGATAAGTCACGCAAGTCAATCGGCCATTTTTAGCCCAAGGCAGCTCATCTCATCAGGCCTTTTTTAGTTGAATGTATCGCCCACTGTCAGTCCCTTCGGGATCCATCCCTCATTCATCTTAATAAAGGTGAGGTAATCTAGACTTTTTTGACCTAGGCGACTTCTCTTCTCAGTGACAATACCTCCTGCTGCACTGAAGGTCCTTTCTGACAGGACACTTGAAGCGGGGCAGGCCATAAGTTCTATCGCAAATTGGGATAGCTCAAGCCACAGGTCAAGCCTGCACACCCAGTAGTCAAGGGGTTCATCGCTCCTCAGAGTGTCGATATCTGCAGTTAAGGCGAGGTAGTCTGCTACCTGTCGGTCGAGTTGTTCTCTGAGGGTGGATCCTGAAGGGCTGTGGCGATGCGTAGGACTTAAAAAGCTCCGCATGTCCTCCATCAACAACACGTCTTTAAAGCGTCCTGTCCTTGCCGGCGTGGTCGTGGGAGGAGGAGGATGACTTTCACCTCTTCCCCTGTTAGATTCCCGTTGTGCTGTGACATCACCCTTATACGCTGTGTAAAGCATACTTTTTAATTTATTTTGCAAATGCTGCATCCTTTCCGACTTGTTGTAATTCGGTAACATTTCCGCCACTTTCTGCTTATTCCGGGGGTCTAGTAGTGTGGACACCCAGTACATGTCGTTCTCTTTCAGCCTTTTTATACGAGGGTCCCTCAACAGGCACGACAGCATGACAGACCCCATTTGCACAAGGTTGGATGCCGAGCTACTCATTTCCCGTTCCTCCTCCTCACTGATCTCAATGAAGGTATGTTCTTCCCCCCAGCCAAGTACAACACCACGGGTACCAGATAGGTGACAACGAGCACCCTGGGATGCCTGTTGTGGTTGGTCTTCCTCCTCCTCCTCAAAGCCACATTCCTCCTCTGACTCCTGTTCCTCACAATCCTCTTCCAGCGTTGCCGCAGGTCCAGCAAGCGATGCTGATAAGGCTGTTTCTGGTGGTGATGGTCACCACAACTCTTCCTCTTCCTCTTCACGCTCATCTACAGCCTGATCCAGCACTCTTCGCAGGGCACGCTTCAGGAAGAAAACAAATGGTATGATGTCGCTGATGGTGCCTTCGGTGCGACTGACTAGGTTTGTCACCTCCTCAAAAGGACGCATGAGCCTACAGGCATTGCGCATGAGCGTCCAGTAACGTGGCAAAAAAATTCCCAGCTCCCCAGAGGCTGTCCTAGCACCCCGATCATACAAATATTAATTAATGGCTTTTTCTTTTTGGAGCAGGCGGTCGTACATTAGGAGTGTTGAATTCCAACGTGTCGGGCTATCGCAAATCAAGCGCCTCACTGGCATGTTGTTTCACCGCTGGATATCTGCAAAGTGCGCCATGGCCATGTAGGAATGCCTGAAATGGCCACACACCTTCCTGACCTGCTTCAGGACGTCCTGTAAGCCTGTGTACTTATGCACAAAGCGTTGTACGATCAGATTACACACATGTGCCATGCACGGCATGTGTGTCAACTTGCCCAACTTCAATGCCGCCAACAAATTTGTTCCGTTGTCACAAACCACTTTGCCGATATCCAGTTGCTCTGGAGTCAGGCACTTTTCCACCTGTGCATTCAGGGCAGACAGGAGTGCTTGTCCGGTGTGACTCTCTGCTTTCAAGCAAGTCAAACCCAAGACGGCGTGACACTGCCGTATCTGGGATGTGGAATAGTACCTGGGGAGCTGGGGGGGTGCCATTGATGTGGAGCAAGACGCAGCAGCAGAAGAGGACTTAGCCAAGGAGGTTATGGAAGAGGATGGAGTAGGAGGAGTAGAGGAGGTGGCAGCAGGTCTGCCTGCAAGTCGTGGCGGTGTCACCAACTCCTCTGCAGAGCCACGCATTTCATGCTTGGCAGCCGTCAGCAGGTTTACCCAATGCGCAGTGTAGGTGATATACCTGCCCTGCCCATGCTTTGCAGACCAGGTATCAGTGGTCAGATGGACCCTTGCCCCAACACTGTGTGCCAGACATGCCATTACTTCCTTTTGCACAATCGAGTACAGTTTGGGGATTGCCTTTTGTTTAAAGAAATTTGGGCCGGGTACCTTCCACTGCGGTATCCCAATAGCCACAAATTTTTTGAACGCCCCAGACTCCACCAGCTTGTATTGTAAATGCTGGCGGGCTAATAGTTCAGACAAGCCAGCTGTCAGACGCTGGGCAAGGGGGTGACTTTCTGACATTGGCTTCTTACGCTCAAACATGTCCTTGACAGACACCTGACTGTGGGCAGATGAGCGGGAACTGCGAGAGACGGAGTGGCGGATGGTTGAGAGGGGGCAAGGAGGACAGCAGTGGTTGACGTGGCTGAAGATACTGGACCAGGAGGAGGATGCCGCTTTGAGTTTGTGTGCTGCTTGTACTCATGTGTTGATCCCATAGGCGTTTGTGATGTGCGATCATGTGCCTACGCAAAGCAGTTGTACCTAGGTGGGTGTTGGACTTCCCACAACTCAGTTTCTTTTGGCACAGGTTGCAAATGGCATCGCTGTTGTCAGAGGCAGACACACAAAAAAAATGCCACACTGCTGAGCTCTGCAATGACGGCATTCTGGTGGACATTCGCCCTGTTCTTCTTCTTGCCGGGCAGGCAACCACCTGACATCCATGGACGCATCGTCATCATCAACCGCTTCACTTGTATCTGACAACTCAGCAAAGGAAGCAGCAGTGGGTACAACATCATCATCATCACACCGTACGTCCAATTGTGTAATGCTGCCTGCCTGAGACATATTCCTGTTATCTACATCCTCTGGCAATAATGGTTGCGCATCACTCATTTCTTCAAACGGATGTGTAAATAACTCCTCTGACATACCAAGTGAAGCGGCTGTGGTGCTAGTGTTGGTGGTGGCAGCAGGCGGGTGAGTGGTATCTTGAGAGGTGCCCGAAGCTCAAGCTGGAGGAGGATGGTGCGTCAAGGTTCCGAGCGGAAGCTGCAGAAGATTGGGTGTACTGTGTTAGCCAGTCAACTACTACAACCACTACTTGGCAGAGTACACACTGTAGGCCTGACACCCGCTTGAAGACAACTAACTGCTATTCAATCTATATCAGTGGAAAAACTTTTTTTCTTTTTAAATGCACGCTATAGTGACACCAGGTATGAGTGGCAAAGTGGACTGGCAGAGGTTGGCAGAGTACACACTGAAGGCCTGTCACTCGCTTGAAGGACACTGACTGCTATTAGTTTACAGTGAAAAACTTTTTTTCTTTTTAAAGGCACGTTATTGTGACATCCCTCTGGGATTCACTGATTTCTATCTATTGAGCAAGTATTTATATCTAATAAAGTCGACATTTATTTTCAATTATATTTGATTTAGACCATTTTTCTCAGATATCCAAGTTATGATCTTGGGTCTACTTGTTAGAACCCGTCATCTTTTCATTTTCCTTTTCCTTTTTTAAGTTTACCAGGGTTACCCCCTTCCTCTTGGATATCTGGTAGACATTACACTTTCACCTTAATTAGGAGTCTGTGTTTTCTTTTTTTGTTTGTTTTTTTTCAACGAATAGATGGTGCACAGATATCGAGTCAGTATTCTCAGAAAAAGACAGTATTTATTTACCAGAACAAGATAACATCAATTATAAATTTAGAACACTGTCGAATCTGTGCAAACAACAAAGGAGATTGGGATGGGAGATAACGTCACTACAAAATTATTTAAGTAAATCCATGATCCCCAGGAGCCTCAGAGTTCAGACCATTCCTAATATGGAGATGGATTACCCAATCCTACTAAAAGAGTGGGAAGAGGCTTCTAATGAGTGTTCTAGAAAATTTATGAATATCTTGATTAAATTTGAAACAAGTAGACAAGTAACAGTGGATGAGAAAGTTAGGATCGCAGTTGAAGGAATTCAGAGCTGTAGGGAAGATCCCTCGTTTCAGTCACAAGAACTAAAATTACAACAGAATTTGCAAAAGTATCAGAATAACATAAAGAGTCGGAAACACACCAAATTTCTAAGAGATAACAAAGACTATAAGACAGGGAGAATATACAGACGTTTCAAAAAAATCACCAGAGTAGATTCCGATTTTGGACCTACATCTGAGTATGAAACGTCTGATACTGACAACGAACAAACCCCAAGTCAGAGTGAACCAACCACTAAGGGGATCCTTAAGAAAGGAGTTGCTTTTTTAGGGAAAAACCCCCGAAAGGGGGAACTATAGAACCAACAAAGAACAACTTGCAACAGGGGGAGGGTCCGCAGAAGATACTAGGGGGCCAGATGAAAGTTGTCAATCTGTCGGATGTAACACTCAATTCCATTCAGAACAAGGTCTTATTGATGGGTCTAACATTTGTATCTATCCCTGCCTTTGAACACTTTGAGTGGATAATGGATATCAACCTATTTGGGAGGAGATTGGCTCTTCACAAATTCTTTCAAATGAAAGAAGAAAAGAAAGCAAAAGAGTTAGGTTTTGACCTTAGAGAATATCAGTGTTTACAGGACCTAGTGTCCCTGTTAGAGCAGAATGACACCAATGCCAGTGGTCCATATACGGACTTTCATCCTAAAAGCACTTTCACTCCTAACTTTCGAGAGTTTAAGAACATAGATGTGTTTGTAGAGTCTACTACAAATTTGATTAAACAAATAAATACTGATGCCCTAACTATACAACCAAAAGGGAATTTCACTAGAGCTGAATGGAAAGCACTGAATGATCTAAGAACTAATGAGAGTATTATAATCAAACCGGACGATAAAGGGGGCAATGTGGTCGTAATGAATCGCCAACATTACGTCCAAATGGCCGAAAATATTCTCCATGATAAAATTACATACAAAATGCTACCCGGAGACCCTTTCCAAAAATACCAGAGCGAATATAAGTCTCTGTTGGATAATACATTTGATCTGGGCATTTTGACTAAAGACGAATACGCATGTATCTTTGTGAAGGATCTGACTATTTCCACCTTTTACATAAGCGATACGAAGTCTTAACAGCATGCCCTATTGTATCAGGATCAAACAATCTTACGAGCAAGGGTAGCATATACATAGACAAGATTTTGAGACCTTATGTGGAGAATCTAAAGTCTCATCTAAAAGACACCAAGGATACACTAAGATGTCTCAGATGTCTAAAAGTACCTCAAGGAGCTACTCTATGCAGCCTAGAAGTGGAAGCCCTATACTCCTCGATACCTCATACTACTGGTATCGATAAAGTAGGGTCATTTTTGGCATCCAGAGGAGTGGAACACCTGCCACATACTACCTTTGTTATAAACCTATTAAGGTTTATACTAACACATAACTTCTTTCTCTTTCAGAATACATTCTACCACCAGGTGCAGGGCACAGCGATGGGGACATCCTGTGCCCCGTCGTATGCCAACCTGCACCTGGGGTGGTGGGAAAATTAAGTTGTAAGCTCTGAAGCACTTTCAAAGTATAGTGATAACGTTTTCTTGTGGAAACGTTATATAGACGACATATTGATTATATGGAATGGAACGAGGGAACTTTTCCTAGAATTCATGAGAATTCTCAATGTCAACATGCTTAACCTCAAATTCACTTCAGAAATAGGTAATCCCTCTTTAAATGTCCTAGACCGTACACTCACTATATCGGATAACTGTGAAATTATTACCACCCTTTATCGGAAACCCACGTCTACCAACAGTATGTTGAAGTGGGAAAGTTTTCATCCCAACTCACTCAAATCCTCTTTGGAGGACTTCAAAGTAAAAGTAAAAGATCTAAGAGACAGATTCAAAGAGAGAGGTTACCCGGGAGGATGTTTAAAGCAAGCCTATCAACGGGCATTGCAAAACGATAGGGAAAAACTTATTGATGATACCCCTAAACCACATACTTCCAAAATGATGCGCTGCATAGCCAAATACGATGCGGGTTGGGATGTGGCAAAGAAAATTGTTGGCAGGTTTTGGCCCCTTCTCACTCAAGCTTTCCATCTTAAAAATGTGATATCTCCTACTGTATCAATTACGGCTAGGAGAGGCAAGAATCTTAAAGAGATGCTTGTCCCGAGTCATTTACAGCCCCAAAATAAAAACAAGGGAAGCTGCCTTACGCATGGCACATATATATATATGCATATATATATATATGCATGGCACATATAAATGCGGCAGATGCGTTGCATGTTGTTTTATGGCCAAAGACTCCAAAATTCTATTCGACTCCACAGGCACAATTAATATCCCCAATATCCCCATAAAACAATTTTTCAACTGCAACTCTGCAGGTCTGGTGTATCTCCTGACCTGTAGTTGCGGTATGAAATATGTGGGGAAGACTATACATCGCTTCGAGAGAAGAGTAATGGTGCATGTCCACTCTGTAACATCAATTAGAGATATTCCAGTAGCCAGACACATGAGACAATACCACAATGACTCACCAAGAGCCATGAAGTTTGCAGGTATAGAACGTGTCTTTAAGGGCAAAAGAGGTGGAAACTTTGATCTAATGTTAAGAAGAAGGGAATGCTTCTGGATAAACAAATTGGACACCATGTCACCAAAGGGACTTAATGAAGGGTTTTCCTTTACCCCGTTCATTAATATTTAGACCAGTAATATCTTGGTTTTATTATTATGATTTATAATAATTTAAGTAATTGGTGTTGCTTTAATTTTAATAGATTACAATGTTGAACCTAAATAGACTCTGTTGGTGCAGTTTAGTGCTAGCCCAGTTCTGTGTATCACCTTGAATTAGCCATCCTATGACCAATAGATATATGCTTCACATTGTCTAAGGGATTTCAAGTAGAATAGAGGGTGGCGTTTTGATACTACCCTATATTCACTAAAGGGTTAATATGGAGTAGGTTTGGCAACAACTTAGGGTATACACCCTTATAGGCGGAGTTTCGCTGAGGATGTACCTAAAGGGGCGTTACAGTTGGAGGTGAAGTGCCTCTATCAGCACAGTGCGTTCCAAGCCTCATTCTGGCGCGGACGCACATCCGCCCACCGATAGCGATTGGTAAACTGAGGTTCCCCCGCACATACAAAAGAACACCGTGGAGTAAGTACGGTTCACTTTGCCTTTGACAAAGGCACTTTAGCAGCGCCGAAACGCGTTAGGCATTATGCTAACTTTTGATTTTTATTTTGCACGATTGATTTAGCACATTTTCTTTGATTATGGGGGGTTTTGTCACCCGTTCTTAAGAGCCGTTATTTTGAAGCTTTCTACTCATTAGGGAGCATCTCTGCCTTGAGACTACAGTTTTTCTAGTTGGTGTACACAATTTAGAGTAGCTGTAGGACGGAGAGGTCTGCAGTTATTTAGATTATAGCCTCTATACTTGCATGTTGCAGTTTTAGGCTTCTAGCCAGGTATCTCCTCTTTGCAGCTGTAGTTTCTTTAGTCATATAATTGGTCTCCAAGATTTGGTGCACCTGTAGGACACAGATTTCTGCAATACAAGTGTACTATGCAGCTCTAGTCAATCTTTTTTCAGGTGTTATACCCTTAGCCTCCTTGAGATTTGTGTATCAGGATTTAGTCCATTTTTTTTCACTTTATTTAGCGTTCTTTTTTGGTTATTGTTGCAATCTTCATGCGCTACTATAGTTTTATACTGGATACTCCTGATACATTTTAGTAGATACTCTGCAACTTTCTGGTGCTATTATATAAGTCTGGAGGAATAATAGGATTTGTCTTAATCAGGAGGGCTTTGCAACTACCCTCCAGATATGTTTAACCTTTGGCATCATTTTTCCTACCTCAGGCTATTTTTGCATCTGATGGCTTAGTATGGCTATTTGACACTTTGAGCTTTTTATAGCTCCCCTCTGGGATTCACTGATTTCTATCTATTGAGCAAGTATTTATATCTAATAAAGTCGACATTTATTTTCAATTATATTTGATTTAGACCATTTTTCTCAGATATCCAAGTTATGATCTTGGGTCTACTTGTTAGAACCCGTGATCTTTTCATTTTCCTTTTTCCTTTTTTAAGTTTACCAGGGTTACCCCCTTCCTCTTGGATATCTGGTAGACATTACACTTTCACCTTAATTAGGAGTCTGTGTTTTCTTTTTTGTTAGTTTTTTTGAGACTCCATTGCATCAAAGTATTGTTATGGCTTTTCATGTTTATGCAAGTCAGGGAGGAAATTAATTGCATTAGCTGCAAAGTCTTAGCGAGCATGATCTATTATTTTTAGGATCAATATTAAATTCCCCAGAACCCAACAAGGGAATGCTTCCGAAGAGATAGGTGGGCGGTAGATTCCTACAACAATGATGCACAGGATCTCGGTTGTGCCAGAAAGGAAATCAAAGGTGGCAGGAGAGCTATAGTTTTGTAAAGGGATGAACTTTATGGACTTGTCAAATTAAAATGCATCCTCCTCTTTTTGCTCTGTCATTTCTATAGTATGAATACCCATGAATTGCAATGGCAGAGTCAGGTATTTTTGCGGTTATCCACAATTCAGTGCATCGATTTTAGGTAGTCAGCTGCGGATGTTACAGTGCACAAAGGAGAGACCTTGTTTTAGCAGGGAGGCTAGGAATGGAATATGTTGGGGAACCAGGGTTAGACTCTACATCATTTGCAAGGGAAAGTAACATGAGTAAAAGGAATTTGGACATAATATAAGTTTGGTAGTATTGCAATTGTGAGGTTTTATAATTTTTTGGAGTAAAGGTAGAATGGCTTAATTTTAGCAGTCTCCACCAGCACTCAGCAGATAAATTACAGCAACAGAGCAGGTCATAATGTATGAGAATTTGGTTTTCAGTTTGTGGTGAGTGTTGCTTAAGAGAGTAGTGGTACAAACATTATTGGAGTGTGAAAAGGGTTACAAAGAATACAAATATGGTGAAATTTAGAGGTATGTACAGGAGGGGTGGAGATGAAAACTAACAAAAAAATAAATTACAAAATAATGCATACATGGTGAGGCAATAGTACTTACACTACATACATGGCTAGGTATAGAACACAAACATAAATGCAGCATGCACAACAGCATGTAGATGATAAGATGTTGATTGATGCCCTGTCTGTCATTTTCCTTCGTGATGAACTCCCATTGGTAAACTCCTATGATTCAGGGCACTTATTGGAAGTTGGCATTGGATGAATACTGGCACACAGATGGAATGTGACCTCTGCTCCCTTCGGTCCTGTGCTCCCCAGTGAATTAACTAAATAGGTATCCCTACTCTGCCATGAGATAGTTAGTTGGCTTAATTGCCCCCAATAAATGTTGACACATGAGATGGGAGGGATTGTACATTTAGCTGACTGCACTAATGAATCAAGTTTGTCAGATTAGAAGCAAAATACATGTAATGATAAGGCATTGTAAGGGTACCTAGTAAATGGGGTGCAGGGGTAAGAATGACAGTGTTGCAGGGGTTAACTGAAATCAGAGCCAGAGATTAGCTAGTAAATGGGGTCCAGTTATTACATAAAAGCAACAGCAAAGCCTGTTATTGTTTTCTTTTTTACCCCATTTAACCCCTTAAGGACACATGACATGTGTGACATGTCATGATTCCCTTTTATTCCAGAAGTTTGGTCCTTAAGGGGTTAAATAAAAGTGCTATCACAAGCTATTAAAACATATACATTGTGCAGGAAGAAATATCACCTCAGATGAGCACCAGTGCTAAGCTATAGAGAGACACAATTAAACACTGATTTACATCAGCAATTGTCCCCATACAGCTCTTTGTCCGAACACTCTATGTAAATTACATGATAACCATGTGTTGCAGAAAGAAAGCAATGGATTATATTGCAGTTCTGAAGGCAAATCTTTTGAAGGTTTGTCATCACATATGACTTAAGGGTAATAATCCTGGGTGGTATTTTGAATAGTTGAGTTCCAAATTTTGCCATGTTTCTATGTAAAATAAAATAAGAAGTCTAATTAAGGCAGACATGATTTCACTTTGACACATTTATTATGTGAAATATGCAGAAGTCATAAATACATCATATTCAGTATTTTTATTCCTGTCATTGAGTTGACATTCTTAAACCTTAGTGAAAGTCTCAAATTGATTTATAAGATTGCACTCAAGGGTGTTCTAAAGTCAATGAAGGTACATTTTAGCTCATAAGTTCTTGCCATGTAAATATGCATTAACAAAAAAGACCCGAAAGAATAAAAAGGCATGGCAAGGCTACTCAGATTTATGTTTGTAATTCAATGCAATCTATTAAAATGTATATTAATTATAGAATTGCATTAAATCCAGAGCTGCAGTGTCTACTTCTCACAGCCTAGGGTGTTAGGGAGCAGACAGTCTGCACATCTACTCCAATTTTTAATGTGTCACCCTGCACTCAATGGCAAAATGGAGCCTTTAGTATATTGTTCCCCATTTTAACCATTTTTTCCGGGTGTGGATTATTTTGTTGCCAGGACTTTGGCATTGTGGGTATGGGTGGGAAGAATTGCAGATCTACTTGGATTATTAACTTATTTTAAACTTTTTACTGGAGGAGGGGTTTATGTCATTGATCATAAGGAGAATCGCCTCCTTGTAAATAAATTGTATGAATTGTGTTCTTTGTGACACTAATTTCTTGTTATGCACGCATATAGTAATTTCAGCATTCCGATGAAAGAATGGAAGGCCCAAAACATGGACCCATGTGCATGAATCCATCCAACTCTGTTCTTGTGTTTGAAGCCATGTATAGCCTAATGTCTGCATGTATTGCTCACCTCTGAGACCTCTGAGTTATTAGACATAGGTGAAACCAGGTAAGCTTGCCAGCACACTAAATGTGAATGTACCTCACAAATAGAAAAGGTAAGGTATGGCATTGCAAGTATTACAAGGGAGGGCATCTCTCTAAATGAATAAAACACTGGACGCATACCACAAAAACACCATACTCCATTAGAGTACACAAATCAGTGCAGCTTTATTGTTATGAACAACATTGTCATGAAGAACCTCACTACAGGGGGTGCCAAAGCCTAACATTTTTCAGACAGAGAGGTCCTTACTCAAAGGAATAAGCATACAAGTTACACAAGACTATATGCATATATACCCAAGACCCATAATCCATAGCATTTGTGTCCAACTCGTTTCTTAAAGAGACACAATCTCAAAATTGCATTCAGTATCCAAAAATTAAAAAAAAAATATTTACAGAGAAATAAACAGTAAGTGCATTTGGGAATAAAAATATACGGATACATTCAAAGTTAGAGTCAAATATAAACACAAAAAAGCCCCAGTGAGTTCTTGGGATATAGCAAGTTGTGTTGGCTTAGTCTCTTTAGTTTCTATAGGTGTCCAGTTAGGGGAATTTAATGAGTTACAATTTGGATGGGAATATATCAGTTGATTCTAACCTATATTCTGTTCTTAATCATGATGGAAATTATTGAAATTATTTTTCATTCAACACCCAGTATATCGATCATTTTCAATCTGGGCAGCAGTGGAAAATATGGACTCTGAAAGTTTCACTCCCTTAAAGTTAGAGAGTAGATCATAATTTTGCTGAGCTCTCAAGAATCCTTTCACCATTAATCCAACAAATAAAAAACAATCATTTGAAGATTACCTTCCAAAAATTTGTTGAAGGAGAACTTGACTAAGTTAGTGAGGAATTGCCAGAAGGCTCTTAGTAAGGACAATTTGCATCATAATCAGAAGCAGGGTCTCACTGAACTGATTACAAATTAAAATTTGATAGAAAATATGATAAAGGAAAAAAGGTAGTAGTTATAGAGTAAAGAACAGTATTTTACTGAGACATTTAGACAACTCTAGGATGAATGAAACTTCAGTGACCCAACTGATCAATTTCTAACTGCCTTGGAGGAGCTTGTTCAGTGGGGTGAGTCTTTGGGTATCTTCAATTAGAAAAAGAAAGCATCCAAGAATATCCATTTATTACCATCTCCTAAAGACCCACAAGTTGACAATGTTCCCTCCTGGTTGTGGGTGAGGGACTGTTGGAATGGGTAGATATCCACCTGCAAATATGTTAAAGAGGCTTGAGTGAAAGTTATATTGCAATTCAGTAAAACCAATATTACAATATTTAACTACAATTTCCAGAAAATCTGTTTAAGGAATTCATGGAACTAGACAAGTCCTCAAATAATAAATGAATGAAATAACAGCAAAACATGTTTATAAATCACCCAAAAGTAAAAAAAAAAAAAATAATTACAAAAATAAATATATGACTTGAAATAATTTGCAAACATAATTATTATACCATTACCCTCTAAAAACAGCTTCAGGAACCTGGAACGATCCAGTATAGAGCTATAGTTAGTTTAGCTTTAAGGGGTACTGCTGGGTGAAGTTTAATACTTTTAGTTTGAATGTAATCCCTTTCTAAATCAAAGAGTTATTGGCTTCTTAGAATAAAACTCTTATATTAATGTGAAAAATAGCACAAATAGTAGTCTCCTCACTACTTTGTTTTATAGATCTCACAGCTTAAAGCCAGGTTAAGATTTAAAAGTTAAAGGGACACTATAGTCACCTGAACAACTTTAGCTTAATGAAGCAGTTTTGGTGTATAGAACATGCCCCTGCAGCCTCACTGCTCAATCCTCTGCCATTTAGGAGTTAAATCCCTTTGTTTATGAACCCTAGTCACACCTCCCTGCATGTGACTTGCACAGCCTTCCATAAACACTTCCTGTAAAGAGAGCCCCATTTAGGCTTTCCTTATTGCATGTTCTGTTTAATTAAGATTTTCTTATCCCCTGCTATGTTAATAGCTTGCTAGACCCTGCAAGAGCCTCCTGTATGTGATTAAAGTTCAATTTAGAGATTGAGATACAATTATTTAAGGTAAATTACATCTGTTAGAAAGGGAAACCAGTTTTTTTTCCATGCAGTCTCTGTCAATCATAGTCAGGGGAGGTGTGGCTAGGGCTGCATAATCAGAAACAAAGTGATTTAACTCCTAAATGATAGAGAATTGAGCAGTGAAATTGCAGGGGAATGATCTATACACTAAAACTGCTTTATTTAGCTAAAGTAATTTAGGTGACTATAGTGTTCCTTTAATTAGTTGCTCACTCTCTGGGCTGTGATTTCAGAACGTATTTCCACAATCCGTTACTAAAACGGTTACAATAATAATAGTAGCAACCTGGAGATTGAAACAAAGCAAAAGAAAACAAAAAACAAAAACAAAAAACACATGATAGGAGATTTGGGGGAAATAGAAGAATAATGCAACACCATAATTCTACAAAAAACAACACGGGTTAGGCGCTCACTAAGATAACAAAATAGAAGGCAGCAGTAAACCAGCAAGTAGTTCCATTCCTTGCTAATGATAACCAAAAAGTAAAAAAAAAAGAAATTGGTAAACCGTGCCAAAAGGTTAACGGTTTTAAAAGTGCGTACAATAAAATAATGATATATACATACACTGGAGGAATTCCAATATTATGGTGATGGACATGACCCTCAAAGAAATAAGAACAGGAAAAAAAAATAGTGCAATAGTCTTTCTCAGTGATAATAAGATTGGAGGATAGCGGGTGTGAACTGTGGATGTCAAAGTAATACATTTTGCAAACAAAAAATGTATAACTTTTCATAAAATTGACCGCTACACATAGAAGTAAGTCACAAGATAGTTAAAATTTGAAGAAATGTGAACACAGCAATAAAATTCTCACTAGATGTACCATAAGCATTTTAATATGGATGTCAGAAACTCCTTAATTTAGGCTACAAGGCTACATCTGCATTGTGTGTTGGAAATCAAAACACATTTCATGTTTTATCCTTGAAAATCGAATCCACTCTAACCTATTTGCTGATATTCAAGTACAACACATTCAATCTTGCCAATCATTTCCTGCAAGGCCACCATTTTTCCCTATGAATATAAGTAGGATATTAAAAAAAACAAGGTTCAAAGGCAGCAGAGCAGGTGAGCTGGAGGGGAGCAGCATTCCAACAGTAATACAACATGAAAGTCTGATCGTATTAGCATGTCACAAAAATGTGTCGGATTATAGATCCCTTACTGTCTTGTATTAGCACCTCATCATATCAGACTACCATGTGCAGATGCTAAGCCGATATAAAATGTGATTTATGCATTATTTTTCATAAAAGACTTTGTGGTTTTTGTAATATTTTTTTCCAAAACAAAGGAAAAGTTTTGATCATGGTCCATTTCTACAATAAAACAGGGGAAAAAAAAATGGCAAAACTTTTAATATTTTTAAATACTCTAAAGCTGTAACATATTGACTTTAATAATCTAAAAAATCTCCATCTATATGAAAAACTATGTTTTGGTTTAACTTACATATCCTTTGAAGCCACAATGAATTTCAGAGACTGACCTTCTTTAGTTCAAATGATCACAAACTTAAATTTAACACACATAAAAGCAAAAAAAACAAAATAAAATAAATATATATTTGTAAGTAATGTGGTGTATTTCTTTTTGTACAGTATGCATAGTTTATCAACTAATATTTTTTTTTTTTCAAAATAATGAGTTAAATGTTATATTTATACCCATGATGAAACCCTACCCTTTTGTATTAGATTTGTTTTTAGGCTTGGCAAATAGCATATCTAATCTCCAAATACCATATTTATTTCATACGATTCTTTTCCTAGATAGCTTTTAACTAGCATGCACTTATTTACTTAATGAACCTTAACGACATCCACTGGAATTATTCCAAATATCTACTAGTAAAATAATACATCACTCCCTTTCACATTCAAACTTCTAAACATATCTCTGTTTTGTTTTTAAGCTCTTACCTCTCACGTTTCCTTAACCCCTTAAGGACACAGGACATGTGTGACATGTCATGATTCCCTTTTATTCCAGAAGTTTGGTCCTTATGGGGTTAAAGGAACACTCCAAGCACCAGAATCACTAAAGCACACCATAGTGTTTACGGTGCCAGGAGTGCCCTGGTGCCATCCCATTTAAGTGGTCAAGCCATTTTAGAAGGGTTTGACTTCTTATCTCGGGGTCTTCCACTCCAAACCTCCACTACATCTGAGAGAGAGCTGGACGCTCTTTAAGGCTTAGCACTGTCTGCTGAGACTAATAAAACAAACTCTCATCCTGCACGGCAATGCTTAGCTCAGGAGACTTAACAGAAGCTCCAAGGAAGGAGCTTCTGCCTATCTGTCAAATGTAGTGGAGGTAGAGAGGAGTGCCTGGTAAACCTAAGATAAGACTTTAAACTGTTCTAAACTGGTTTGATTACTTACAATAGGAGGCTTAGTTCCAGGCCTCTCTCAAAACACCATAACCAGTAAAGCACATTGTAGTTGTTATGGTGCTTGAAATATTCATTTAAAGAATCACTATAGGGGGTGGAGTCTAGCAGCGCACTGGAGCAGTTGCCATCTCTTACAGCTCCAATCACAATTCACAAAATACTAGCTGCATCATACCGCTGCCAGTCACCATAAGGGCAGACACAACCGCAGAGTACCGTCCTGAACCTATAGAAGCCTTTTTTCCTCACTCTGGGCAAGAAAATGCACAGCCTACCGCCTGGGTGGCCAGACACTTAGAGCCTACGAGGAGGACGCCCAGTGTGTAGCAACCCTTGACTGGCAGAAATACTGTCCAACATTCAGACAGCTGGAAAAATGGGGCAAAGGTCTAAAAAAGCACCTGTGAGCACAACCAAGAGGCAACATGACACTGGCCAGATGCTGCAATCCTGGACACCAGCACCAGTTTTGGCCTCACGGGAGACTTCACCCTTGCAGGAGCCATCACCCTCGCAGTCAGACGTCGGACTGCCTCGTCTTTCCTCGAGGCTATACGCGTTAACATTCTTTAACCTTTCCTTGTAAGTTTTATCCTGCAATCCATGAATCAGTTCCGTAGCCCTTCTCTGAACTCTCTCTTAAGTATCGATATCCTTCTGAAGAGATATGGTCTCCAGTACTGAGTACAATACTCCAAGTGAGGTCTCACCAGTGTTCTGTACAATGGAATGAGCACTTACCTCTTTCTACTGCTAATACCTCTCCCTATACAACCAAGCATTCTTCTAGTATTTCCTGTTGCTCTATTACAGCTCTACTCTATTGTCTGCCTACCTTTAATCTGAAATAATTACCCCTAAATCCCTTTCCTCAGATGTTGAGGTTAGCACTCAACCAAATATTCTATACCTGGTTGATAAGGCGCTTATTATGGGCTCCAGTATTATCACCCCCCCCCCATTACCCCATGGTACCGTGGTATAGAGCGCAATGAAGCAAGGGGTTCAATTAACGGTCCTTGGACAATATTTACCCAGGCACAGCATTTAGGTTAACCCTCACGCCCCAAACCACGCTCGCCCATATTTCATAGCTTACCCAATAGCTACCTTGATAGGTAATTTAAATAGCTTTAAAGTTGCACACTTCCAAGAGCTAATTCTACTTTGCTAGGAAAAGTTATAGTTCATGTTATTAGTTTCTATTGCACACATGCCATAGTAGCTAGCAAAGTGACAATACGACTTGTTCTTAAGTAGGGCTCTACCACGGAACACCAAACTCACCGAAACGCACGCACAAGAAAGCCCTGCAGACTCTAACATCAAGCAGTGCCGCTACACCACACATAGGCTTAAGTATATGATCCATATGATTATGCCCTTTGCCACACTACAAAAAAATTTCAGGAATGGTTTGAGGAACATAACAAAGAGTTCAAGGTGCTGCCTTGGCCTCTAAATTCCCCAGATCTCAATCCAATTGAGCATCTGTGGGATGTGCTGGAACAAAAACAATCTAATCCATGAAGGCCCTGTCTCACAACTTACATGAGTGAAACAATCTGCTGCTGATATCTTGGTGCCAGATACAGATACCATAGGACACATTCAGAGGTCATGTGGAGTCCATGCCTTGACGCATCAGAGCCGGGGGACTTACACGATATTAGTCAGGTGGTTTTAATGTTGTGGCTGATCAGTGTATATCTCTATTCATTTTATATCAATAAAAATAAATATATTTTTACATTGAACATTTGAAACATCTACTTTTAATTAAATTTACTTTTCTTTTATTTGCTTTCCTTTTCTGCAGTGTTTAAAAGGGTAATACTTTAGGACAACTTAATAGGAAAATGATTTGTAAATCTAATAGAAACGAGATCTTGTGATGTGTCAGTTGGGTATATTAATGTGCTGAAAATTTCCTGTTGAATTAGGGATAATTTTCATGTATTGTCCTACTTTTCCTCTGTGAGTACAGTGACATACATTTAGTAAAGGTAAAATAATTTTCAGTAATTGTTGAGCTCCCAAAGTAGATAAATTCAACAAGCACTAGAGACAGAAAAACGAGTAATTGACTTTGATTGAATTGCATATTGCTTGCAATACTTACTACACTACAACATTTTCTATCTTTCGCAAACTAAAAATATGCTGCTCGCGCATTGCAAATAATGAATTGAGATCTGTAATTGTGGCCCTGGTTGCTGTGCTGTAATATTAAGCCAAACATTGTCAATAAAGGACATACAACAGGCTATACTTCCCTTCACATTTTGTCATGGGAATATATGCTAATTTAAAAAAAGATACATATACAGGAAATAATATATTCTACTCTTCATTCTACTCATTGGTTATTATTTACTTAAAGGGACAATCTAAGCACCAAAACGATTTCAGGTAAGTGGTTCTAGTCCAAAGATCCTGTTTCTTTCCTGTTCCTCCATGTTTACATTTTTTATTTTTTTTTATTTGACAATTTTCATTGGTTCTAGCAAACAAGTTCATTATACAGCAGGTTGATTAGTGCCGTCATCTCATAATGTATACATTCATGTTACATTGTTGCATAACCATGAATAATTCAGTAGACACTTCTGGGTGCATTTTCTTATGAACCAATTAATATTTTCACTATATCATCCTTAGGACCCCCCACCCTCAGGGTCCCCCTCCCTTGGCACTGAAGGGGTTAAAACCCCTTCAGCCACTTACCTTTATCCAGCGCCAGGCTCCCTCAGCGCTGGTGACCTCTCCTCCCCCACCGACGTCAGCTCCCGAGTGGCACCCGCGCGCACATTTAAATAGTCCATAGGAAAGCATTTCTTAATGCTTTCCTATGGACGTTCTGCACGCTGGATGCGAACAGGGCCGGCGCTACCATAAAGGCAAATTAGGCATTCGCCTGGGGCGCCGACCTGCAGGGGGCGCCCACCGGGAGGTTTCTGGGTGGGCTGCTCCTGTGGGTGGGCAGCGGGCTTCTCCTGCCTGGGGTTGGAGCGCTGGGTAAGTGGCTGTTTAGCCACCCCCCAGCGCAGCCATATCCTGTGCTCCCTCTGCCTCCCTGTTGCTGCAGTGCCGATCATCTGCTCAGGGAGAGGGGATCTGTTGAATCCCCAGCACCCGAGCAGAACACTCTGCTTGCTGCAGGCAGGGAAAGCCAGGATGTAACCTGGTATCCTGGCTGCCCCCTGCCTGTGAACAGAGGAAGCACTCTGGAGGGAGCAGGAAGCAGCCTGTGCTCACAGTGCACGGCTCTCCTGCTCCACCAGGAATAAGGACAGATACCTGCAGGCTGAAAGATGGTCCCCTTCTCCTCCAGTCACATCACTAGCACAGGTAAGGCATAAGGGGAGATGGTTATTATTGTTTGTATGTTTAAAAATTGGTGTGTTAAGTTTGTTTGTGGGTGTGTGTATAATAAACTGACTATATGTAAACTGGTGTGAGTGACATTGTGTGTGTGTATTTCAGTGAGAGAGTGTGTGTGTGTGTGTGTGTGTGTGTGTGTTAGTGAGAATATGTAAGTGACATTGTGTTTGTGTGTATGTGTGTATTTGTCAGTAAGAGTGTGTGTGTTGGTGAGAGGGTGTAAGTGACGTGTGTGTGCCAGTGAGTGTGTGACCAGTTATATTTCTAATACATTAATATAATTATATATATTATATTTAAAAAAAAGTTTTACTTATAGTGTGCCTTTCAGACAAGTTCCCTGCAGCATACATTAAATACCCCCATTATCAGAAACTAAATGCACAATAGTATAAGATAAATCCCACCAAATTAATTGAATACATTTTTTTATAACAACCATAAATATATTCAATGTAAAATGTATATGTATTAGGAAGTATGTGTTGGGCAGTATGTGCGTATGGATGTATGTGTTGGGCAGTATGTATATAATGGGCAGTGAGTGTGTATAGTTGAATGTATATATTAGGCAGCGTGCGTGTATGGTTGTATGTATTGGCAGTCTGTGTGTGTGTGTATGGATGTATGTATTGGCAGTGTGTGTGTGTGGATGTATGTATTCCTGTGTGTACTGAATGTGTGTGTTCATATTGGACAGTTTTTTTTTTCCCCCTAAATGTCTGCTCACTGTGTCTCTTCTAAAATGTCTCCTAGTTTGTATAGGTTTCCTAAAAACCTCAACAATCTCTCTATCCCTTTCCTAATTGCCTTCCCGGTCTGTTCCCTTTCCCTAAATTTATCACTGGTCTTTCTGCTTTCCCTTAGACACTTAGGAGTCTATTCACTAAACAGTGATTTGAAAAAAGTTGAGATGACTTTATACAACTCTTCTGTTTTGGCCTAAATGTTTCAAGTTATATTTCAACCCACTGTTTAATAAATAGACATGGAAAAGAAAAGAAGAGAACTTGACAGAAGATAATTACCGGGTTATTCACTAGAGTGAAATTGTAAGTGTAAGGGCAGAGTAGCCAAATCTGGAGAATGTTAACAGGTGTTTTGACCATAAATTAGAAGTTCAATTTGAATTCCCAACAATTCTCACTTTATTGAATAACCCTATTGGAATAAAGAGAAACAGGCTGGAGAGAATCTGTGGCATAGAGTGAGCAGATAAATCATGAACATAGAGACTGCAAACTTTTGGAAACAGACACAAAGGAGAATGCTGGGGATAAACGCTAATGAGAGAGATTGGGCACTATGGAGGAAAGGGACAGCTGATCAGACCTAATTAAAAACCAAATGGCAAAATTTATACCATTTAGAAGTATTCGCCAACTCAGCAACTGTCACAGTTCAGCTGTTTTTGCTTAAAGGGACACTCCAGGCACCCAGACCACTTCTGCTCATTGGAGTGGTCTGGGTGCCAACTCCCACTACCCTTAACCCTGCAACTGTAATTATTGCAGTTTTTCATAAACTGCAATATTTACATTGCAGGGTTAACTCCACCTCTAGTGGCTGTCTATAAGACAGCCACTAGAGGTCACTTCCTGGGTTCTAGCACAGGTTTCCTGTGCTAGAGCGTCGCTGGACGTCCTCACGCTGTGTGAGGACCTCCAGCGTCGCTCAAAACCCCATAGGAAAGCATTGAAATGATTTTTCAATGCTTTCCTATGGGGAGACGTAATGCGCATGCGCGGAATTTCCGCGCATGCGCATTAGGTCTCCTCGGCCGGTGAGCGAGATTAGTCTCGCCCACCGGCCGACGTAAACACTAGGAGGAGCGTCGCGGAGGCGGAGACAGCGGCGAGGGACATCGCCGCTGTCCCAGGTAAGTCACTGAAGGGGTTTTCACCCCTTCAGTAACCAGGGATTGGTGGGTGGGTGGGTGGGAGGGAGAGGGACCCTCCAGTGCCAGAAAAACGGATCGTTTTTCTGGCACTGGAGTTTCCCTTTAAACTATGCAATTCGATTTCCAATTCACTGAATTCATAGTTTAGTGAATAAACTTCTGAGAGAGTGTAGTTGCATTCAAGAGGGGGCGGCAAAATGGATCTTTGCCTAGGGCGGCAAGAATCCTTGCACCGGCCCTGGATGCGAATAATGTCACTGCAGCAGTGAATTGCTCAGGGAAGTTAAATTTGTGGAGCACCTGTTCCAGGAACGTGCAGTTCAATTGGTTGAAGGCCTTCTCTTAGTCCAGAGACATGAAGAGACCTCCGACTCCCAGTTGTCGAGTACTGTGCATGAGGTCTAAGACCTTGCGGGTGTTGTCCGACCCTTGACTGCCTCCCACGAACCCCACCTGGTCTTCATATATATAGTTTTCAACTGGATAGCTTGAAGTTTTGCGAACAGCCTGGCATCCATGTTAAGCAGGGAGATAGGGCAGAGATTCTGACATGTTGTGGGTGGTTTGCCTGGTTTAGGGAGTGCGATAATGTGGGCCTGCAAGAGTTCTGTGGGCAGTTTGCAGGTTTTGATGGCTTGGTTAAAAAGGGTTGTTAATGCAGGAGATAGTAACTGGGCATACAATTTGTAATATGAGTTGGCGAAGCCATCAGGGGCACGAGGTTTTTTCTGCTGGAAGTGTTCTTATTGTGTCCTCAACTTCTTTTTGTGTGATAGGGGCTAAAAGGGTCGCTCTATGCTCTGGTGTTTGAGGTGGAAGGTGGATGTCCTTAAGATAGGTATCAATGTTCGCAGCTGTCAGTGGGGAAGTACGTAGGATTTCTTGTGGTTATATAATGACTCGTAGTAAGTCGCAAATGAGTCACTAATTGCTTTAGGTGCAATAGTTTTGTCTCTAGTGTTTGATTGGAGGTATGCTATTTTTGACGTGGCTTGCCTGTCTCTGGGCCTTTGGACAAGGATTTTGCTCACCCTGTTGCCCTGAGAATAGTGCATGGCCTCCAGCCTTTGCATGGCTAGTCCCACCTTACAGAGTGTGAGTGCCTGTAATTTACCTTGTGTTTCTGTGATCTGTTGACCTAGTTCTGGGGTAGGTGTAGTTTGGTTCTGCTTGTTTAGGTCATGTAGTGTTTTATACCACATGATATACTGGGCAGGGCCGCCATCAGGGCATGACAACCATAACGGTTGTCATGGGCCCGGTGGTCCTGGGGGGCCCGGACTGCTCAGGGAGTCCCGGGCCCCACATTCCATTTGTGTACATATAGATAGCGATTATCGCTATCTATATGTTCACCTCGGGCCCCGGCTACCTGTAGAATGTAGACGGGGACCAGCCAGCACATCTTAACTCTCCAGCTGCTCCTGCCTGTAAGTCTCACGAGCTCCGCGGCCGGCAGAGCATTGTCACGGGTTACCATGGCAACGTTCCGCGCGGCAAACAGGCACAGCTCGCGAGAGTTACAGGCAGGAGGTGCTGGAAAGTTAAGATGTGCTGGCTGGTCCCCGTCTACATTCTACAGCGGCTGGCTCCCTCCACTATACCACCGGACCACCAGGGATGCGATCTCCCCCCTCCCTCGCCAGATAAGAAGCAGGGAGGGGGGAATAAAATGTAAATACCACCAAAAAGGCTACCCTCCCACCCCCCAATGCAGCCCCTATTTTACATACAGCCCCCACATTTACATACACTAAAACCACAACACACACACACACACTAAAACCACAACACACACACACACACACTGCATACACACACTAAAACCACAACACACACACTGCATACACACACTAAAACCACAACACAAACACACACTGCATTCACCATACACACACTAAAACCACAACACACACACTGCAGTCACCATACACACACTAAAACCACAACACACACACTGCATTCACCATACACGCACTAAAACCACAACACACACACACTGCATTCACCATACACACACTAAAACCACAACACACACACTGCATTCACCATACACACACTAAAACCACAACACAAACATGCAGTGCATTCACCATACACACACAAAACCACAACACAAACACCCACTGCATTCACCATACACACACTAAAACTACAACACACACAATGCATTCACCATACACACACTAAAACCACAACATAAACACACACTGCATTCACCATACATACACTAAAACTACAACACAAAAACACACTGCATTCACCATAAACACACTAAAACCACAACACAAACACACACTACATTCACCATACACACACTAAAACCACAACACACACACTGCATTCACCATACACACACTAACACCACAACACACACTGCATTCACCATACAAACACTAAAACCACAACACACACTGTATTTACCATACACACGCTATAACCACAACACAAACACTGCATTCACCATACAAACACTAAAACCACAACACAAACACACACTGCATACACACACTAAAACCACAACACAAACATGCACTGCATTCACCATACACACACTAAAACCACAACACAAACACGCACTGCATTCACCATACACACACTAAAACTATAACACACACACTGCATTCACCATACACACACTAAAACCACAAACACACACTGCATTCACCATACACACACTAAAACCACAACACAAACACACACTGCATACACCCACTACAACCACAACACAAACACTGCATTCACCATACACACACTAAAACCACAACACAAACACACATTGCATTCACCATACACACACTAAAACCACAACACACACACTGCATTCACAATGCACACACTAAAACCACAACACACACACTGCATTCACCATACAAACACTAAAACCACAACACAAACACACACTGCATACACACACTAAAACTACAACACACACACTGCATTCACCATACACACACTAAAACCACAACACAAACACTCTGTATTCACTATACAAACACACACTTTATCTAAAACACACAAAACTACATTCATTATACAAATGTGCAATCTGTATCCATTTTACACACCACACAGGCCATCCTTGTGGGTGGACTCAGAATGGACCCCCGGGGGCAGACTCAGGGGTGGGCCAAGGGGACCCATACTTTGAATTGTGTCAGGGGCCCCAAAATGTCTGATGGCAGCCCTGATACTGGGTGTGTGAGGTCTGTTTGAGGAAGTGTGCCCTTCTGATCAGCTCACCACGGATAACAGGTTTATGTGCCAAACATGTTGCCTCTGGGGAGGTTCCTTGCAAAGTGTTTTCCTTGAAGTAATGTGCAAGGTAGTTTTCTATGTGTTTGGAGAATGTTTGGTCATGTAGTAAGGTTTCATTTAATCCCCATGGGCTCTTTTTAGGGCTATCAAACTTGTCTTTTAAGTCCAAGATTATAGGTGCATGGTTAAATCATGTCATGGCCGCTATGGTGCTGGCTAGCACCTGAGTCAGGTGTTGTCCCTCAACAAGAAATATGTCAATTTGAGTGTAGGAGTTATGGACCTGTGAGAAGTACGTAAAATCCCACTTGTTTGGGTGGAGAAGTCTCCATGTATCATATAGGATATGTCCGTCTAGCAGTTTTTGATATGTTTTGCATGTCCGCATGTTGTATGATTGTTTCAGAGCTCTCAGTCCCTTTGAGGAATCTAATCTGGGGTCTAGGATGTGGTTAAAGTCCCCACACAGTATCAGCATTCCCCTCCGGACTGGCAATGTCTTGGATAAGGTTTTGTGTAGAAAGTTACATTGTTCTTTATTTGGAGCATATACATTTACGATAGTGTTAGTAATATCATTAATAGTATCAATTATAATTAGAGATGTCCCGAATAGTTCGCTGACGAATAGTTCCTGGCGAACATAGCTTGTTCGCGTTCGCCACGGCGGGCGAACATATGCGATGTTCGGTCCGCCCCCTATTCGTCATGTAGTGATGTCGCGAACATAAAATGTTGGGTTCGCGAATCGCGAACGCGAACTTCCGCAAATGTTCGCGAACCGGGTGTACCGCCATAGACTTCAATAGGCAGGCGAATTTTAAAACCCACAGGGACTCTTTCTGGCCACAATAGTGGTTGAAGGGGGGGGAGGAGACCTACTCTCCTTCCCCCCCCGGCCCCCACCCCTGAGCGGCGGGTGGGGGCCAAAAAGATAATGAGGGGGGGGGACCTACTGTCCCCTCTGGCCCCCACCCCTGAGTGGTGGGTGGGGGCCCTACAAATAATAATAAGGGGGGGACCTACTGTCCCACTCCCGGCCCCCACCCCTGAGCGGTGGGTGGGGGCCCTAAAAATAACAATAAGGGGCACCTACTGTCCCCCCCGGCCCCCACCCCTGAGCAGTGGGGGGGCCCCTAAAAATAACAATAAGGGGGACCTACTGTCCCCCCCAGCCCCCACCCCTGCGCGGTGGGTGAGGGCCCTAAAAATAACAATAAGGGGGACCTACTGTCCCACGACGTCCCCCACCCCTGAGCGGTGGGTTGGGGCCCTAAAAATAACAATAAGGGGGGACCTACTGTCCCCCCCGGCCCCTACCCCGGAGCGGTGGGTGGGGGCCCTAAAAATAACAATAAGGAGGGGACCTACTGTCCCCCCCGGTCCCCACCCCCTGAGTGGTGGGTGGGGGCCCTAAATACAAAGGGGGGTCCCTAGTCACCCCTGCCCCCCCCAAAAAAATTATCCCCCTACCTTCCCCCCTCACCCTAAAAATAATGAGGGGGGGACCTTTAACTAAGAACCTGTAAAAAAAATTAGATAAAAACAACTTACCATTCGATGTTTTCTTTCTTCTAAAATCTACTTTTTTCAGCCCCAAAAAAGGCCAAATAAAAATCCATAATAACCTACGCAATAAAAAAAAAAAACGAGCGCAAAAATAAATAATCCATCTTCACCCATGGATGGCTCCGCGCAGACTGAGCTCTGCAGGGCGGGGGAAGGCTTATAAAGCCTTGCCACGCCCTGCAATTAGGCTAAGAACACTCTGATTGGCTGGTTTAAGCCAATCAGAGTGCTCTTTGTCATTTTACACAATTCCAAAGAACTTTCCCACGCTGTGTAAAATGACACAGAGCACTGTGATTGGATGGCTTGAAATCCATCCAATCACAGTGCTCTGTGTCATTTTACACAGCGTGGGAAAGGAGGGACAGTGTAGCTGCTGCTGATTTAATAGGGAAATCGATAGTTAGGCTAGTGTAGTCAGTGTCCACTACAGTCCTGAAGGACTCATCTGATCTCTGCTGTAAGGACAGCACCCCAAAAAGCCCTTTTAGGGCTAGAACATCAGTCTGCTTTTTTTTTTCTGATTGCAGTTGACTGCCTGCCAGCGTGTGTGTCAGACTCACAGTGTATACTGTGCCCACTTGCCCAATGCCACCACTCATATCTGGTGTCACAATAGCTTGCATTTAAAAAAACAAAAACTTATATAATATAATATAATAGCAGTCAGTTTCCTTCTCACTTGTGCATTTCAGGGCCTGCCAGGGCACAGTGTCACACCAGTGCAACTCATATCTGGTGTAACAGTAGTGTACATTTAAAAAAAAAAAAAAAACACTTTTTTGACTGTGAAATAATAGCAGTCAGTTTCCTTCACGCGTGTGCGTTTCAAGGCCTGTCAGGGCACAGTGTCACACCAGTGCAACTCATATCTGGTGTAACAGTAGTATACATTTAAAAAAAAACTAGAAATTTGACTGTGAAATAATAGCAGTCAGTTTCCTTCACACGTGTGCGTTTCAGGGCCTGCCAGGGCACAGTGTCACACCAGTGCAACTCATATCTGGTGTAACAGTAGTGTACATTAAAAAAAAAAAAAAAAAACACTAGAAATTTGACTGTGAAATAATAGCAGTCAGTTTCCTTCACACGTGTGCATTTCAGGGCCTGCCAGGGCACAGTGTCACACAAGTGCAACTCATATCTGGTGTAACAGTAGTGTATATTAAAAAAAAAAACTAGAAATTTGACTGTGAAATAATAGCAGTCAGTTTCCTTCACATGTGTGCATTTCAGGGCCTGCCAGGGCACAGTGTCACACCAGTGCAACTCATATCTGGTGTAACAGTAGTGTACATTTAAAAAAACAACACTTTTTTTGACTGTGAAATAATAGCAGTCAGTTTCCTTCTGAAATAATAGCAGTCAGTTTCCTTCACGCGTGTGCGTTTCAGGGCCTGCCGGGGCACAGTGTCACACCAGTGCAACTCATATCTGGTGTAACAGTAGTGTACATTTAAAAAAAACTAGAAATTTGACTGTGAAATAATAGCAGTCAGTTTCCTTCACACGTGTGTGTTTCAGGGCCTGCCAGGGCACAGTGTCACACCAGTGCAACTCATATCTGGTGTAGCAGTAGTGTAAAAAAAAAATTTGAATATTGTTGGAGTTATGGATTTTAAAGAGAAATGTCGGTTCTGCTGCACGGAGGGATAATCCACTTAACAGTATATTTCAGTGGGAGTATCCCTCTCGTGCAGCGGTGCATGATGGGAGAAATGTTCCAAATGTTAAGTCCCCCATGTAGTCCCTTACTGTATTTCCCCTGCTTTGTCAGTAAGGAAACCCCTTGCATGGGGACTTGTATAAATACTGGAAGTTGTGAATAAAGACCTCAGTTGACTCCCAGACTGTGTTTCGTCCGGTTATTGGGAGGATTGGGATACTGCCTTACTTTTCAGCTGTGGACTGTGGATTTACCTGTAATACCAGTGGAGATTGTGGATTATAATACTGCACTCCGCTACACATACCTTAAGTGAGATCACTGAGGATGAGGAACGGGACATGAGTAGCTCGGCATCCAACCTTGTGCAAATGTGGTCTTTCATGCTGTCGTGCCTGTTGAGGGACCCTCGTATAAAAAGGCTGAAGGAGAACGACCTGTACTGGGTGTCCACGCTACTAGACCCCCGGTATAAGCAGAAAGTGCCTGAAATGTTACCGAATTACCGCAAGTCGGAATGGATGCAGCAGTTCCAAATTCAATTAAAAAGTATGCTTTACACAGCGTATAAGGGTGATGTCACAGCACAACGGGAATCTAACAGGGGAAGAGGTAAAAGCAATCCTCCTCCTCCCACGACCACGCCGGCAAGGACAGGATGCTTTACAGACGTGTTGTTGATGGAGGACATGCAGAGCTTTTTAAGTCCTACGCATCGCCACAGCCCTTCGGGGTCCACCCTCAGACAACGACTCGACCGACAGGTAGCAGACTACCTCGCCTTAATTGCAGATATCGACACTCTGAGGAGCGATGAACCCCTTGACTACTGGGTGTGCAGGCTTGACCTGTGGCCTGAGCTATCCCAATTTGCAATAGAACTTCTGGCCTGCCCCGCTTCAAGTGTCCTGTCAGAAAGGACCATCAGTGCAGCAGGAGATATTGTCACTGAGAAGAGAAGTCGCCTAGGTCAAAAAAGTCTAGATTACTTCACCTTTATTAAGATGAATGAGGGATGGATCCCAAAGGGACTGACAGTGGGCGATACATTCGACTAAAAAAGGCCTGATGAGGGGGACGTAACAGGGATTAAACTGATAAGAATAGTACTACTTAACACACCACTCCTATCTGGTGGCACATTAGATTGCACGCGCAGTGCCCCAAATTTGAAGTAGGAGGACCGACCAAGCATCTTTTTCCATTTCCCGGTTCCCAAAATCGATGCCATATACACGTCCCCTGATAGGGGACGTAACAGGGATTAAACTGATAGGAATAGTACTACTTAACACACCTTATAATAACGCAGAGAGATGCAATGCAGAGAGAGGAGTCTGAAGAAGAGGAGTCAGAGGAGGAAGGTGGCTTTGAGGAGGTGGAAGACCAAACACAGCAGGCGTCCCAGGGGGCTTGTTGTCACTTTGGGGACCCTTGGTGTTGTACGTGGCTGGGTGGAGGAAGAGACCTTCAATGACATCAGTGAGGACAAGGAATGGGACATGGCTAGCTTGGTATCCAACCTTGTGCAAATGGGGAGTTTGCGGTTGTGCAAATGGACTGTTTGCGGTTGTTTGCGTGCGTTAAACGGGGAGTTTGGTCTGTCACTGTGAAGCGGGCGTAACCCACTACCTGATCGATACAACATCATACCTGATGTTTTAAAGCACGTTATTCCAAACAATTTAGGAATATTAGGTGATTTATGCCCTTTATGGATTAAAACCAGACTCTGCATCAACTATGTAATTTTCCATGGGAGTTTTGCCATGGATCCCCCTCCGGCATGCCACAGTCCAGGTGTTAGTCCCCTTGAAACAACTTTTCCATCTCTATTGTGGCCAGAAATATTCCCTGTGGGTTTTAAAATTCGCCTGCCTATTGAAGTCTATGGTGGTTCGCCCGGTTCGCCCGTTTGCGAACATTTGCGGAAATTCGCGTTTGCCATTCGCAAACCGAAAATGTTATGTTCGCGACATCTCTAATAATAAAGCGGCCGTCTTTATCTATGAAGTGATCATGCTCTGTAAATGCCACTTGTTGCTTATTAATATGGATACCCCCTTTGTTTTGGATTTAGGTGTAGCGTGGTATTGGTCCAGATATACAAGGGGTTTAAGGTTGTGTCAGATGAGTCTCCTGAAGACTTGAAGACAAACGAATAGGGATAGAGCCAAATGCTAGGTACACTAAGGGAATGGGGGGTAACCCCAAATATAATGTGAAGAGGCAAGAGTAGTGTACCTGGGTAGTCTGGGTTGTAGACTCAGAATCACAAATAAGTGTCTAGGTTTGCAGTAGGATTATTATCAGACAAAGGACTGAACTGATAAAAATTATTTTTTTAAAATTTTTATTATAAATCAAAATAGTGAAGAAAAACGTGAATATTATACCAAACGTGCTAATGTACAGTGAATGTAAGATAGGTACTAACGTGGTACCCTTTTAAAGAAATACCCTAATGGTATTAAAACAAATCACCGGATATCGTACCATTGTCAAATCTACTAATACAGATACTATACATACTAGTGTATACAGTACAAGCTAAAGTATCATAAAATTATGTACCTGATATTAGTTAGAAATAGAAATCTGTATAGCTTGCTGTAAATTGCCAGTGCTTGGATTTGACAAGGTCCCTGCTAGGCTTGGGGTCGCTCTACAGTGCGTGTCAGTTTGTACAAGACTGGTAAGGAGTATGCCGGCGGCTAGGTTGCGTCATGTGAGTAATGCAGGCTAAGGTATTGCCCATAAATGTCACCGTAGCCTGCTTATATTATATATTATATTAACGCCTGCTCTAAATATTTGCACCAGACTGGTAAGGAGTATTAAGGAGGCTAGAATGCGTAATGTCAGAAATGCAGGCTAAGGTATTAACCATCAATATCACCATAACCTACTTGCATCAAAATTTATATCGCCTGCTTTGAGCTCCTAATGTCTGGAAGGGAAACCAAGTCCCTATAAATGCTAGTAATAGTCTTAAAATGGATACCGATCTCCTCAGGACTGGTAGAGAGGACACAGGCAGCAAGCCAGTAAGATCAGGATGAATGCCGGCTATTGTAGTAAATTAGATGTTCTTCAAGTCCCGCTTAAATATATAATTCTCCTCCTCCCCTTCCAACAGGCAAAATTGATACAAGCTGGAGTTGGCCCACCTCATCTTGTCACCTCCCATGCACAGGCCCTTGAACCATGTCAGTTAACTATTGATATCTGTTGTGGATGTTGTGATAAAAGCTACACATTTTAATCTGTTCATTGCCCTGAGTTCCCTTCCCTCCAAGTCATGCAAGCTCTTTGCCTAGTACCCACTGGATTGGACAAACAGTCCCCCGCCAAGGAATAGGGGATGAAAGGACCCTGCAAGGTGTTTGAAATATGAGAAGGGAAGTAAGGGACCCATTGTTGGAGATATCTGGGTCTGCGAACCCATTTTGAGTGTTTCTGCCACTGGTGATCTATTTGGAATCCCTACTGGAAATTCCTTGGGAGGTTCTAACCACTGGGTGGATTGGGGCACCTAAGCATTCCATATCTAATTTCGGCCATTTTTGTCGGTTAGAGATATTTGCCACTCCACTACTCCTTGTAGTGTGTTACTTCAGCTCTTAGTAGGCATAACATAACATGCAGGAGTTCACAGACAGAACTCTGTATAACAAATCAAATGAACATGCTCATCCAGTACAGGGGTCATTTGTTATATGTCTCATACAGCACCTTAAAATTCTGACAATCCACTGATTGGCTTAAATTTGGATGAACTGCAATTTGGCTGAAAACTAATACACAAGTCTAGTAAACAAATCCCCTGAAATGTTGTAAAGTATATATGTATGTACATCCATGTGCATTTAATTTACAATCCATATGGGTAAAGAAACTGAGATATGGAATTTTTACTCTTATTCTGATTACGATGAATTTATTCTGATTTCAGACCTTGTGTAAATTATTGAAAGGTGATTGATAAGAATATGAAACTTTCCATTCCCACAATATTTCCTGAAAGGATAAACAAATAAATGAAAAATACAATTTGTGTAAATTTACCTGATTTTCATTATAGCATAATTTTATTTGTCTGAAAGTAATCTATACTGAAAGTTGCTGTTTCATAATACATTTACAGCTATTCACCCTTTGCTTCAAATAATTATTATGCTAATATTTTTTTAAACAAAATTTGCTTGGTATTGGAAGGGTTGACAAATAGAATATTAATACTCTTATATAACCATATTATCACCAAGCTCTGCCGTTATTTTCATGGGGAATCTCACACCTACAGACACCCAAGATTTGATGAGCATAGTAATAACCCAATATAGACCTTAGCTTTCTAAGTAATAAGGTCATATAACACACATTCCAATACAGGTTACAAATATTTATTTTTGACAGATTTATTTACTGAGTCTAGGTCCCTAGCAAGACAAAATAATACTTCCCAACTGCACTTTAACCCATTCATACCATTTGTAAAAGAAGACAACTTAGGCTATTTAATATGGAGCCTTTTGAGTGTTTTCGTTTGGTTATTTCATCAGCATTTTCTACGGAATTTTGTTGCAAATTTTGATTGTTTTTTCCACATACATATTGACCTTTAATGTGACCTTGTGTGTCCTTCTACTTTAAAGATCTTAGCTTTTTATTCTGCTGCATTCTCAAAAAACAGCAATACCCCACATTTATATTTGCAAGTAGTGATGTCGCAAACATAACATTTTCGGTTCACGAACGGCGAACGCGAATTTCCGCAAATGTTCGCGAACGGGCGAACCGGGCGAACCGCCATAGACTTCAATAGGCAGGCAAATTTTAAAACCCACAGGGACTCTTTCTGGCCACAAAAGTGATGGAAAAGTTGTTTCAAGGGGACTAACACCTGGACTGTGGCATGCCAGAGGGGGATCCATGGCAAAACTTCCATGGAAAATTACATAGTTGATGCAGAGTCTGGTTTTAATCCATAAAGGGCATAAATCACCTAACATTCCTAAATTGTTTGGAATAACGTGCTTTAAAACATCAGGTATGATGTTGTATCGATCAGGTAGTGTAAGGGTTACGCCCGCTTCACAGTGAGAGACCAAACTCCCCGTTTAATGCACCGCAAACAACCGCAAACAGTCCATTTGCACAATCGCAAACTCCCCATTTGCACAAGGTTGGATACCAAGCTAGCCATGTCCCGTTCCTTGTCCTCACTGATGTCATTGAAGGTCTCTTCCTCCACCCAGCCACGTACAACACCAGATATGAGTTGCACTGGTGTGACACTGTGCCCTGGCAGGCCCTTAAATGCACACGTGTGAGGGAAACTGACTGCTATTATTTCACAGTCAAATTTCTAGTTTTTTTTAATGTACACTACTGTTACACCAGTGATTGGCCCACGTCATGCCTACACCCCTCACACGTTCGTGTGTGGGGGTGCTGGAATGACGTGGGCCAATGGGAGCCTTGTAGCAGAGCGGCAGGGGTTAATCCAAGGGCTCTCCGCTGGTACTCAGGATTCATCATACAGAAGGCAGGACACACAGCATAATTCCCATTCCCAAGGACCACACGACACATAGCCTGGGAGTCAACTGACAATTTTATAACATGACAGGAGGCTTCCTATTTTGCATTAACTCTCTTTACTAAACACCACAGCAGTAAAGAAAAACGTAAAGAGTAACATTAAATCACTGAGCAGCATATTATATATAAGGGTCATGATGCCTGTACACTTCCTCTTTCTTTACTGCTCCATCACAGACAGGTCAGACTATTTGGCTCCTCCAGAGCCTTATTCATTTATTATTATTAAGTCTGTTTAGTTTAATTTCTCCATTATATATTTGTATTCTTGTAATTTTTCCTTGTTTTTTTTGTTTATCATTCTATCTTATTACTCTGGGCAGTGGGATTGGGTTAGCCCTTTAGGGTTCTCTCCTCTCCTTCTTTGCCCCTCTACCGGCCCTGGGACTCCCTGGGCTCCCCCCTTGGGCTTCCCTCAGGTTCCCCCCCGGTCCTACTACCTTGGAGTGCCCTCCTGGGCTCCCTCCTCACGGCCGGAATCGATCGCGGCCTTTTTCGCGCCGGCCTGCTTCCGCCCGCGGCCGGCCTCAAATTTAGTCCCCGGCTTGCGGCCTACACTCGCGGCCGCCATTTTGGATCGTGGATACCGCGAGATTCATGCGGCCATCTTGTTTTACCGCGTGGATCTAATTGGAGACTCAGTGGTTGCAGTCTTAGCTGTCTACCACCTGCATTTTTCTGGATTTAACCCCTAGTGTGATTTTCTTCCCTGTGAGTGCCAAGGATTATCTACTCAGCCTTTCACAAGACCTCCTACTGTACTCTACACTGCATTCCTGTACCTCTGTCTACTCCAACCAAGCTACAGACTCCTATACTCTGTGGCTGGGTCAGTCAGGTCAATGCTGCTGCCTGTTTAATATTGTGACCTGCACTTAAGGGTACCAACCCTGTGCAACCGGGGTGAGCCCCCACTATAAGTACTTTAGTACGACGCTGCTTATTGGGAGACTAGCTGTTGCAGTTCTCTCTAACTGGGTGAGCCCCAGTTTTATAAGGTCACCAAGTATACCCTGCTGGGGTTTATAACTGGGTGGTGTTGCTACCCACCACAACTACCACGTCAACTGACCCTACGCCTATACTTAAGACCTGGGTGCCCCCATTTAATACTGTGCCTATTAGTGACGTGTATCACAGCCTACCCTTGTCATGGAAGACTCCCAGAACGTCCCTGTGGACTTCCAAGTCATGATCAATGCAGTCGTCCCTGCCTCTGTGGAGAAGGCACTCTGCAAGGTACGGGCTACAGCTTCAGATGTACCCAAGCCTACCCGCAGGCGACCACGCCACGAGTCGGATTCTGATATGTCCGACTATCAGACCAGGGATGACTCCCGCCCTAAGAAACGCCACGAGAAAGGCGAAGACTATGCACCCATGCCACTCAAGGGTAAGGCATCTGCCAAACGCAAATCTGCCAAAGCGAGTACCCCGGCCCCGCGTCAGGATTACTCTTCGAACGAAGAGCAAGGTCCTTCCGATTCCATGTCAGTGCTAGACGAATGGCAAGCTGACTATGACGCTTGGGGTTCGGATGAGAAATCTGTCTCCGCTTTCATGCGGGAGACCCTCTTGGGTGCGGCCCAGACAGGGGGTACTGAGGACACTGCGGACGCAGAGCCTCCTCTTGACTCGTACACCATTTTAGACCCTTCGGGTCAGGCGATGTTCGATCCCCGCAACATACGGCAATCCAGATCGGGAGACTGGTCACCCCCAGAACACCTCTCCAGGTTCATGCACCTCTGGCTCTGCAATCCCCTAGAGAAAGAGGTCCACAGCCAGCTTAGATCAGAATGCCCACGTCCTTCCCTGCCGGATAAAGTGGCTCAGACTCCTGAGTTTGACAAGGTTATGACAACCTTCATGATGCGCAGTGGAAGAGACCCTCGACGAGGGGTAGAGAAAGGCCTATTTGGCGCTCAGGATAACCTGCTGGATTCCATTGGCCCCCTGGCCCGCGTCATGTACCTGGCAGATGACGCCTATTCCAAAGCCGATTCCTTCTCTGCCAAAGACATCAGGGAATGGGCACATGATGTTCGTGAGTGGGCACAACGGTGTTTTTGTTTCATTGGAAACACAAATGTTACGTTCTCTTCGGAGAGACGGAAAGCAGCGTTATGCCATATTAACGATAAATTGGCAGAGCTTGGCACAAAGGATATTGGGCCCCAGGCACAAGGGAAACTGTTTGGTGAACCGTTCCTCAAGGAACTTAACAAACATGTGAACGTGTTCACTTCACTTAATAAAGCGCAGTCCTCAATGCGCAGAGTCTTTCGAAGCAACCCCACCAGAGGGGTTTTTGGAAGGGCTGGCCGGCAACGGGGCCGTGCCGCCAGCCGATTCTGGCCTTCAGGCCCCCTCACCCAACTGACACCGTTTTACCCAATGAGAGATTACAGGCAGCAGCCTTTCTCCAGAGGCTCGGACAGAGGCCGTGGACCCCGCGGATGCGGACGTTTCCACTTCGCTACAGGTAAGCACCCGTATTCCTCCGTTGTTACCATGCACCCGCTCTGCGGGCCGTATTTCCCTTTCTTTCCAGAATTAGGCCGCCCTGTCTTCAGACACGTAGATCCTTCAAACAGTACAGGGATATATCATAGACCTAGAGGGGACCCCCATTCAGACACAACCTCCTCGCCCCATCCACATGTCGTCTTCCGACCACTACCTCATCAACGCGGAACTACGCGAGCTTCGAGACAAAGGGGCTATCCAGCCGGCCCACGACTGGGGAGGTTACTTCAGCAATATCTTCCTGGTTCGGAAAAAGACGGGAGAATACCGTCCCGTCATCAATCTACGCGACCTCAACGCGTATGTGGTGTACCGCCACTTCAAGATGGAGGGCATCCACCTTCTGCGAGACCTCCTGCGAAGCAACGACTGGTTCACCAGGCTTGATCTAAAAGATGCATACCTGTTGGTCCCAGTGCATCCGGACTGTCGAACCCTCCTACGTTTCTTCTGGCATGACCGTCTGTCAGGATCGGGTCAGGGATCCAACACGCAAAGTACAAACAGGTACAGGGTACGTATACCGGACCTTAGAATGGCCGGACTAACGTACAGAGAGTATAGAGAATGGTCAGAGACAAGCCGAGGTCGAGGGAACGAGAGGACAGGTAAGCGAGTAACAAGCCGGGTAAAGGATAACAGAAGTAAACAGAGTAAGTCAAACAAGCCGGGTCGTAACCAAAAGGATAACTGAAAAACACCAGAGCACTGTGTGACTAGACAGGCTAGAACCACGACAGGGCAATGAGCAACAGGGCAAAGTATGTTTAAATACCCTGGCTAGAGAGGATAGACACGCCTCCGACGAGTCCTGATTGGTCTCCAACGGATTGAGTGACAGGTCGTTCCGGATTGGCGTCATGACGTCGGTCTCCGGGCACCATGCTACATAAGGAAGTAACTCCCTCGCGGCCGGCGTTTATGTGAACGGGTTGACCGCGAGGAACAGGAGAAACATGGCGTCCGGACGGATAAACGTCTAAGTCTCTACCTCTCTCGGAGGTAGAGACCTCAGGTACCCTGACAGTACCCCCCCTCT
This sequence comes from Pelobates fuscus, assembly GCF_036172605.1. Lineage (NCBI taxonomy): Eukaryota > Metazoa > Chordata > Amphibia > Anura > Pelobatidae > Pelobates > Pelobates fuscus. Next base: position 321,569,544 of record NC_086317.1, on the reverse strand, counting down.
CAGATACGCCCACCAGGCGGAAGGAACCGGGACGAGATGGGAAGCGGGAGTGATACGCCCTGCGGAGACGAGGAGCATGAACATCCTCTTGAGGTACCCAACTCCTCTCTTCAGGGCCATAACCCTTCCAATCGACCAGATATTGAACCTTCCCCCGTGAGATTCAAGAATCAATAATAGAGTTAACCTCATACTCCTCCTGACCCTCCACCTGAACAGAGCGAGGAGGGGCTGTTGTGGAGGAAAATCTGTTGCATATAAGTGGTTTCAGCAATGAAACATGAAACGAGTTAGGGATGCGTAAGGTAGTAGGAAGAGCTAGACGGTACGCAACTGGATTGATTCGAGTCAGTACCCTGTAAGGACCAATATAACGGGGAGCGAACTTCATGGAGGGCACTTTTAAACGGATGTTCCTTGTGCTCAGCCATATCCTATCACCTGGAACAAAGACCGGAGCCGCCCTTCTACGTTTATCAGCGGGTTTCTTAACCAGCATAGAGTTGTGCATAAGGATTTGTCGAGTTTGGTCCCACAGCTTCCTCAAATTGGCCACATGAACATCAACCGACGGCACCCCCTGGGAAGGAGAAGCCGAAGGAAGAATAGACGGATGAAAGCCATAATTCATGAAGAAGGGGCTTGAATGAGTAGAATCGCAGACGAGATTGTTGTGTGCAAACTCCGCCCAAGGAATCAAACCGACCCAATCGTCCTGGTGTTCGGAAACAAAACATCGTAAATATTGTTCAATTTTCTGGTTGGTACGTTCAGCAGCTCCCTTAGACTGAGGATGATAGGCAGAAGAAAAGTTCAACTTGATACCTAGTTGTGAACAGAAGGCCCTCCAAAATCGGGAAATAAATTGAGAGCCTCTGTCAGATACAATTTGGGAGGGTATCCCATGTAGACGAAAAATCTCCTTAGCGAATATCTCTGCCAATTCGGGAGAAGACGGTAGTTTAGGCAGAGGAATGAAGTGAGCCATCTTAGTGAATCTGTCAACCACGGTGAGAATAACAGTCTGTTTTTTAGAGATAGGTAGATCGACAATAAAGTCCATGGCCAAACAGGACCATGGTTTCTCTGGAACCTCTAAGGGATGCAGGAATCCACAAGGGAGTGTATGTGGTTGTTTGGTTTTAGTACAAACCTCACAAGCAGCGATGAAATCTTTAGTATCTTTACGTAAAGCAGGCCACCAGAAGTCTTTGGAGATCAAAGCAAACGTTTTGCGAATACCAGGATGTCCCGCCATCTTGCTGTTATGGAGACACTGCAACAGTTCCAGTTGAAGAGCAGGAGGAATGAAATGTCGACCCGCAGGAGTCTGTTTAGGTGCTAGATGTTGCAGCTTAATGATCTTGGCCAGTAACGGGGAGTGAATCCTGAGATTCGTATTAGCAACAATATTGCATTTCGGAACTATAGAAGAAAGAACCGGTTCCGGTATAGTAGAAGGTTCATATTGGCGAGATAAAGCATCGGCTTTAGAGTTCTTAGAACCAGGTCTGTAAGTCAGCACATAATTGAAGTGAGTCAGGAATAAGGACCAACGCGCTTGCCTAGAAGACAGACGCTTGGCCTCCCCAATATAGGACAAGTTTTTGTGGTCCGTCAAAATAGTAATAGGGTGTAAGGTCCCCTCCAATAAATGTCTCCACTCCTTTAAGGCTTTAATGACCGCTAACAGTTCCCTGTCTCCGATGTCATATCTGCTCTCAGGCCCAGAAAGTTTCTTGGAAAAAAAAACACACGGGTGTAGTGGTTTATCCACCCCTAACCTTTGTGACAGAACCGCACCTACTCCTGTCTCAGAGGCATCGACCTCGAGTAGAAACGGCAAAGTCGTATCAGGATGGACTAAAATTGGAGCAGAGGCAAAAAGTTCTTTGAGATTCTTGAAAGCAACGAGAGCTTCAGTAGACCACGTCTTAGTATCCGCCCCCTGTTTGGTCATATTGGTAATGGGCGCAATAATAGACGAGTAACCCTTAATGAAGCGCCTATAATAATTGGAGAACCCAATAAACCTCTGAATAGCCTTGAGTCCCCTAGGCAATGGCCAATCTAGAATAGACTGGAGTTTGTCAGGATCCATCTTAAAGCCCTCCCCAGAAATCACGTATCCCAGAAAGTCTATCTGGGTCTGGTCAAAACTGCATTTCTCCAACTTACAGTATAAACCGTGTTGCAGAAGTTTGTGTAACACCTTTCTGACTTGTCTATGGTGAGTCTCAATCTCTCTAGAGTGTATGAGTATGTCATCCAGGTAGACAATAACACAATCATGTTGGAATTCCCTAAGAACTTCGTTAATCAAATCTTGAAAAACTGCAGGTGCGTTGCAAAGACCAAAGGGCATGACAGTGTACTCATAATGACCAAAGCGGGTATTAAACGCTGTCTTCCACTCGTGGCCTTGTTGAATTCTCACCAAGTTATATGCCCCTCTGAGATCCAACTTGGTGAAAATTTTAGAATCCTTTAGCCGGTCAAAGAGCTCGGTAATCAGGGGAATAGGATAGGCATTTCTGATGGTTATTTTATTCAAACCTCGGTAATCGATGCAAGGTCTGAGTGAACCATCCTTCTTTTTAACAAAAAAAAATCCAGCCCCGGCAGGAGAGGAAGATCTCCTAATGAATCCCTTGTCTAAATTCTCCTGAATATACTCCTCTAAAACAGCATTCTCTTTAGTGGATAGAGGGTATACATGACCCCTGGGCGGCATGGTACCAGGCAATAGATTAATTTTACAATCAAATGTCCTGTGTGGAGGTAGCGTATCAGCGTTCTTCTTGTCGAACACTGCTTTTAAATCCAGGTATAGAGGAGGTATCTGTATCCCCTTAGACTGGGTAGAACTGTCTGGTGTGTTAATTACAGCCAATGGGGATACCCTGCGTAAACACCTCTCCTGACAACCCTGACCCCATGAGAGTATTTCCCCTAACTCCCAATCGATAATAGGATTATGTCTCCTTAACCATGGGTACCCCAGAACTATGGGTACAGAAGGAGACGAAATGAGCATAAGTGATAAGTTCTCCTCGTGTAAGATACCAACAGTTAAGTTAATAGGTATAGTCTCACGCGAGATAACAGGCTCGAGTAGCGGTCTACCATCTATGGCCTCAACGGCCAAAGGTATCTTTCTTAACTGGGATGGGATAGTGTGTTTAGTAGCAAAGGCTTGGTCGATAAAATTCTCAGCAGCACCGGAATCTATCAAGGCCATGGTCTTTAGCACTCCCTTCTCCCACGTTAAAGAAACTGGTAACAGCAACCTGTGATTTTTATAATCATGAGTAGAGGACAAAATACCCAAGGCCTGTCCTCTAGAGAAACTTAGGTGCGGGCATTTCCCGAGCGAATAGGACAATTCAAGCGCAAGTG